>NW_027175832.1:13046553-13171553 GCF_023055335.1 Clinocottus analis | reverse complement strand
TTAAAGTGCTGTTATCTGCATCTTTAACTTATTTATCTCAAAATTGTGTCTTGATTATTGTACAGTATATTGTTTTAATTATTTTTATTGTTTTATTATATGTCTGTTTATTGTTATGCACCTTATGTAACATACATTCATTGTATGTGCAACGTACTTGGCAAATAAATAATTCTGGTTCTGTAATTTATTTTCTTTTTCTTTCTGTGCTTCCTTGCCTCAAGTTTCCATGGATCATGCTGTCTGGACCTGGTCCTGCCTCCTGCTGATGCTCATCCTCTCTACTTCCTTCTGCTTTATGGATTGTGGTTATCTGGATCAAGGTCGATGCCTACTACTCATTATATAAATAATTTCTTTCATATTCATGTCATGTGATTCTGGTCACCTGACATCACATGAGTGATTTAGTTTGAAGGACTTTGTTGTGTTAAGACACCTTTTACCAAATACTGCTCCCCGTGCACCGGTGTTCTACCTCAGTGTACTGAAATTAATCCATGCAAAGAGACAATTCAGACCTGTACAATCCCTCTGGACATTTGTAATGTCCTGGCGCATGTAATTCTCCATCTCTATTACAATATCAGGACCAAAAACAACATTCAGCCCAATTTAAATGAAAACTCTGTCTTTGTGGATAGAGCTGACGGATGGCACATGAATGGGGGGAAGAGAGGAGAGACATGCCAGTGGATTATGGTGACAGGTATATTTAATAAAAGAAGCAAAGAAGAGCGCAAAGCCATTTTGTGTGTTTTCTTGCGTTGGCCCTCTCACCACTTGGGGCGCAAAGTCGAGTTCAAGTAGAACAAAGGCCAATATGATCAGAGGGTCACTCGGCCCACCGGGTGCTTAATTGAAAGAAGCAAACCATTTGTAAACGTGTGAGAGCAGATGACAATGTGTGGTAATGTAGAGAGGAAATGGTTTGGTTTCTTTTGTTTAATTAGAAGCAAATAGGTTTTTGCCCGGACACGGATATCTTTCGTTTTGTGTTAAGAAATGTGCAACGATTCATAAATTGCCTTTACGTTGATACCTCAACATTGTAGCATCAGAAAGTTAGCAAAGACCAGCCACGTAGTGACCATCTTCATTTTGGCACTACAAAGAGGAAAGGCAGAAAGAAGACCAACAGTCAAGACTGAGAAACAAGAACTGCAGATACAAATGAAAAGAGAGCAGCAGACAGTCAGAGCTGTGTTGAGCCTGAAGGAGTAAACATCTACCAGATCTGCTGTCCTGCCTTTGATACCTGCAGCAATAACCTTCTCTCCCCCTCTCCCCCTCTCCCTCTCTCTCTCTCTCTCTCTCTCTCTCTCCCTCCTTCCCTCCCTCCCTCCCTCCATCCCTCTCTCTCTCTCTCCCCCTCCCTCTACCTCAAGCAGCTCGCTTTTCACCTTTCATCCCTCTCTCCTCCAGGCCAGGTGTCAGGAAGCCTTTGTGTGAGTGTGTGTGTGACAGTGTGTGTGTGTGCGCGTGTGTTTATACGTGAGTAAATGAGTGTGTGTGTGTGTGTGTGTGTCTATGAGTGTGTGAGTGAGTGAGTGCGCGTGTGTGTGAGCTGTCATAGCTCCCTCTACGCCCTATAGTTTAGGGTGAACCCTCAACCTGACCTGAATCTCATTTGAATAAAAGATTCAGATGAGTAAGTTTGTGTTTGTGTAAACAGGTGCCAGTGTGGTGCTCGCAGCCTAGCTCATCCTTCTCTAGCAGGGACTGAAAGCTAAACGATAGCAGTAGGTCATCCAGCAGTAGCCGTAGCTTGTTAGCACATGGAATCCCTTTGACTCACAAGTTAAGGACTCTGCAGTTTATGTGGGACTTTGTTCAAAAAAGAGCTCTTATCATAACACAAGACTGCTGATTCTCACTCTTCTTCTTCTTCCTCATCAAAAATAGGACATTTGCAGACTTGGCCGGTGTTTCTGCTGGGTTGTCCATGAGAGGATTTTCCTTTCAACATAATACCTTTGTTCTCAAACACGTCTTGTTCCTCTGAAGCAAATGAAAAGTCAGAGGTCTGCTTAGAGGCTAATGTCTGATTCTGGGCTATGAATTCAGGGTCTTCCTGGCTCACTGCTGACACCACACACATGCACACACACACACACGCACACGCGCACACACACACACACTGCGACGTTGCATTTTAGCAGTGGAGGGATGGTCACGCTGTATCTGCCAGGTGAACAGGAAGAATCAAGTTTTGTGTCTACAGAAACCACTGATGTGCTGTGAAAACATTTTGAACCAATATATATATATATATATATATATATATATATATATATATATATATATATATATATATATATATATATATATATATATATATATACACACACACATACATATACATATATACACACACACATACATATACATATATACACACACACACACACATATATATATGATTTTCCTGCGATTAATCGCATTGTACTCCAAAATGAATAATAAAGTAAAAACTAGTATATTGCACACTTATTTTAAAGTAATGTTATAAAAACAATATCACAGGCACTCTGGAGCAACAGCAAGTTAACATACATACATATATAGTTTATAAATCTGTTTTTTTTCTGAACAGGTGCTGTTCAGTAGTAAGGTAAACCACTCCTTTGTTCCATGTTCAGTTTGTTGCTGACCTTAAAGATGTATGTTAAAGACTAGCAATTGATTAACTTTATACAAAAGCAATAAGTGCTTTCCATGTTTACCAGTAAAATTTGTATTACTCAGTTAGAAAAGTCCAGCCTGTGTTTGCTTGAACAAGTGCACTGAAGTCTGGTTGATATAGGTGGATAGACTGCAGCGCGAGCCTGCCGGGTAGACTAACCACCTATGAGCACTTTGTGAGTCGGTAGCGGCTCGTTGCAGCACCCGCTGTTCATTGAGAACAGAAACTACATAACAATACGTGCTTTCCTGTCAGACTCAAGTCTGCAAGTTGTCAACACTGCATGTCACTGAGGCTATAGAAGTGTGCTTACATGTACATAAATTGCCTTCAAAATAAAAGCAGTACCGTTGTTTTGCATTCATAACGTGCATCTTATTTATTATTAAATTACTTTGAAGGCAGCCTAAAACTGTCCGAGTTTTTTTACTCTGTCCCCTGCTGCGGCCGCCAACTCTTTCCAACGAGCCTGTTAATTTGCACGGGAGCTGCGTTTTGTCGATAAAGTTAAAACATTGTTATTATTATTTTTTAAAGTCTACCCGCACTACCTTCCCAATCGACCTATTGAGCACCCCTGCCGTAGTCCAACAGAGGTGCAACTACTCGCTTTGACTGTTAGAAAACATGAGCATTCCTGAGGAACTAGGTTAGCATTAGTGACCGGTGTGTCCCCTGATGTTATCAGCCTGTAAAACAAAGATGCACAACAGTGGGGAAAATTTATAATGTATATATAATAGTATAACGCTGTTTACCTGCATTTATCCGGCACTACACCATGACAGCTAAACATGACCTAAAACTAGATATTAGTAAAACAGATTACATCACCTGGATCTGACATATATAAAATATTCCAGTTATCAATATCAATGAGGCTTCTCAGGTTGTCTTTCAGCCGCTCAGCTTGCTGGCTTTTTAAAGCTGCTTTCTTTCCTGTTGTGCTTGTGTTCTACTTGTCCCTCTCTTCTACTAACACTTTTCTTTTTACACAACCTTTTCTCTGAATATTCTTTCTCCCTTTCTTCCCTCCCCTTCCTTTCTTTCTTTACACCCCCTCACTGGCTCTTCTCTCAGGCTGTGTTCATTCTGATTCAACTTGTCAGTCTGAAGGCTGCAACACCTTTACGACTTCACCTGACCCGAGTTGAGCGCGCCTGCAGCGCTGCAGCAGAGCATGCTTTCTGTCAGCACTGCCACCGCTGCCATATCTCCACCATACAAGTGCCTTCATCCTGACAATTAAATATTTGTTTTGCTCATTGCTGTTTCTCACTTTTATTATTAGAAAGCACCTTACTGTGGTGCAGATTCAAAGACCTGGGGTTCTTAGACTTTATGTTGTCATTGGACTGCAACCAACAAACTGCTATGTTAAGGTCAACACCAGAGCTAAAGAACAGAGGAGTATCCTGTATGTAATTATCAACAGAGCTGCCCATAAGGCCTGCGTGCTGCACAGTGATCATAGTGACTGGCTTGTCTGCACTGTTGTGGGTTTTATTTTTAAGAGCGTTCCCTTTTTTCCATAAAAATAACGAAATGTCTAGATTTTTAGATGAATTACAATTAAAGTTAATTAACCATAGTTTAAGACTACATTATTTGATTTTTAGCCTAATTTCATTGTATTGGTATAGATTCTAAATCAAATATTTTCGTTAAATGTCATATTTAACAGATTTTTTCTATTAAAAGATAACACGATAAGACGTTTCCCAACCGCTGCATCACACAATACACTGGCCAACACACACATGCACGCATAGAACATAGATCATACACACACTTATGCATAAACATGATACACACGTAGACAATAGTTACGAATACTAAAACCAGTTGTGATGAACGATTAGTCTCCAATAAAATCGTATCATATAATACTACCGATACTGCTCTTTAATAATTGGATGGAAGATAAAATACATTTTTTCTTTTACAAATTTAGCCTGCAGATTGTCATTCTGAACCATCTGGACTTCTGGGTTCAGAATATGTGTTGGCTGAGAGCCTCCCTGAGCACAGATCTTTCGTAAAGTGGCTGAAGATAGTGATGATCTTTATAGCCGTTTTGGTAAGATTTACTTAGACTTTAACTGTACTGACAGGTTGCCACAAATTACACTCTCTAGAATCATTCCATGAAACCGAATCAAGAGTTTACTACAAACATCAGGGAGTCTAAGCCTTCTCAAAAAACACATCCTCTGTTGTGGCCTAGAACAAAGGTTTACAACTTGCATATGCCATGTGAGCAAGCTGTCAATGTGGAAAACACAATATGCACATAAAGAGACCGAATTTAAGGGTACATTGTGAATGCTTAATGGCTTTTTATAAAACTTAGTTCGGGAGTAGACGAGCAAAATCTCAAACTGCTTACCTATACAAACGCTCTCAACTGGACCACCATATATTTTGTGTGCATATACGAGCAGTTGCCACGGAATTTGTCAGTAGTTTAGAGGCATCCCACCTCAGGTGCCGGGGCATCAAGGTACCTTGAAGGTAAGACTATTGGTAGTTGTAAAAAGAAAATTGCTGTAGTTGTAATAGTATAGCTACTCGTTTATATTAAGCTAATATATTCCTACGTCAGTTGGCGATGATACGCACATTTTCTGCAGCAGACTGAAGGAATGCAAACTCTAAATATTAGAGAGATAGATAGATAGAGAGATAGAGAGATAGATACATACATACATACATACATACATACATACAGAGTTGGGATGCCTCTAAACTACTGGCAAATTCTGTGGCATTTCGTAGGATTAGTGGCAACTGCTCTTATATGCACTATGACAAATAGTAGTGTAGCCAATGGTTCCTCTTGCGCCTATACTGTGTAGTAATAATAATAAAATTATTCTCAGTAAAAAAAAACATGTCTGACACGACTAGTGGCAAAAGCTGTGACATCTCGCAGAATTAGTGGCAACTGTCTACGTAATTTGTGGCATCCGAGTCGGAAACGGGAAGTGAACCGGACATGCCTTTCCGTCATTAGTGGCATCTGCGGTAAAAGTGCCTCTATAAGGTGCCGGTGCCACGAATTGAGCTTTGACTTAATAAATATGAATTAATAAATATGACGTAAAAAAATGATGCGACCTGCATAAAGACAATTATAAAGTGCATAAAAATACAACTCACCATTACGCCATTACTCTCTTGATTTTAATCCAGAACACCGACACAGTTGAAATGGACTTTTAAGTTTAATTTTTGGGGTAACATGATACGATACGTTACCCCAAAAATACAACAGAAATATAAATAGTAAATTACAGATATCCAAAAAAAACGACTTAAGTACAGTAACAAAGTATTTCTACTTTGTTACTGTACACCACTGGTAATAATGCCTGCAATGCAGAAAATAAGAGCAAACATCACAAATGAGTATTTCTTTCCAATTAAGAGGATTGAGTTTAAATCCATGTGGGACAGCATTCAATGTAACTAAAGATCAAGGTATTGGCTCTTACCTTTCCAATGTACTGGTTGTCACTTCCTGTATACTCCTCCTGCAGAACAAACTGGTTCCACATCCAGCCTCGTCTCGCTCTTTTGAGCAGATTCTGTCCTCTGACCTGTTTTTCAGTTCCTTCTTCACCAACTATCTCTATTGGCCGTCCACTCAAAGACCAAGCATCCAGGGACAGGCCGAGACAGAGCCATCCAATGCCCAGTGAGAGAGTCTTCATTTCTCTGGAGGAAGTGTACAATGTACGGGTCACAAAAGTTGTATTTTCCCAGCAGGATCACCTTGACTTGGAGGATGTTCTATCAGTCATAGTCATCCAGGTTTCAATTGACTGGTTGAAGGAGCTTTAAAAAGGCAGAGAAACCAAAATGAGTACATGACTGTGCTAAACATTGCAATTCTGAGGTCCACCTTCAAATAGATTTATTGGCACCTAAACTGCTTGATGTAGTTGTGAACAACAATGTTCTTATTGATAAGTAAATGCATACAAAACAAGTTGTGGTAAACAGAGAGAAGAAACAGCACAGTGGCCTGATAGTACCTTTTCATTTTAAAACACGTATCTTTTGCTGCATTTACTCCTCGCATCCACACTTCTTATAACCGCGCTTTTATTGCATCACCGGACGATTTGCCGACTTGAGCCTGAAGTGAAAGCACAAATTGTTCTGTAGTTTCTGTCCTCAGCTGCCACGAGTCGCTCGCCTCGCAAAGCTTCACAGGCTCTCAGTCTACCGGCAGGCTCGCGCTGCAAGCTCAGCGGCCCCGGATTGAACATTAATCGCGCATGCGCAAAGCCGCCGCTGACACCAGTCAGCTGCCCTTCACATCTCCACCTCATTCAACCAGAATTCAGTGCACTTGTTCAAGCGAACACAGACTGGACTTTTTTCACTGAGAAAGAAAAACTGAACTGACAAACATGAAAAGCACTTATTGCTTTTGTATAAAGTTAATCAATTGCCGGTCTTTTACATACATCTTTAAGGTAAGCAATAGATTGAACATGGTTCAAAGAAGGAGTGGTTTGTCCCTCATAGGCACCCTTACTACTGAACAGTACTTGTTCAGAAAAAATAAGAAAAATGATTTATAAACTATATATGTATGTATGTTAACTTGTTGTTGCTCCAGAGTGCTGTTATATTGTCCTGATAACATTACTTTAAAATAAAAGCGTGCAATACACTAGTTTTTAGATTAGTTAATTAATTAATTAATTCACTGATTAATTGAGATTAATAATAAACACAAATATCTCGCAATCAAACTCCTGAGACTAACGCAACTTTCCCTTTGCGTTTGGTGTGAACGTAGCATTAGCAATATCTCTGCGTGATATTGTGTAAAACTGCCATAATATTATTTGTGGGTGTGCACAGACACGCACCAACATTGGCTATAGAGGGAGACGCGGGAATCTCGAGAGGCTCGTTGAATATGTATAGCTCAGTTACATACTGGTTACTGGATATCAATGAAATTAGGTTGACAAGACAAATATTAAAAAACCTGGAGAAGAACACACTCTAACACACAGACTCTAGAAGTATTTTTCTACCTAAAAGACCGAGGTGGTCTCTGCCCCGTGCCCTCTTTCTCTGCTGTTGAAATTTTGCCTAATGCCTTCATCACTTTCAGCATCCAATACTAAACCTGTACATCTAGAACTCTGCTGCTCTTCCTCTCCTCACCCACAAAGCGCCCCTCCCTGACGTGGTCCACTGCTCCTCTGATCCCGGCCTCCTCCACTCAGTTCCGAGCATCAGACCTGGGGGAAGGTCCTTCTTATAACTGCCCCCTCCTTCAGGAGCTCTTTTCCCAAACACGTCAGAATCTGTCCATGTTTATGTATGATTAATGTTGCGTGTTGCGATATTTTTAGTGTGATGTTTTCATGATATTTTTTACTTATGTTAAGTGTCTTGGAGTACTCTGAAAAGTGCTCTTTAAATATAATGTATAATTTATTCAATACAATTGTCCAAGTACTTTGAATAAGCCATTCTATAAAAAGTTTAAAAAAAAAGTCAAATCAGACACCCAGACAATTCCAGAGAGAGTTCCTTAAATGGCATGGACAATTTATACACAGCTTTTTCCCCTGGCAATGTTACATATCCCCATTTACTATGGTTGTCTCTCCATAAACAGTTTTATTTTTACATGGCATTAAGACTACGACACGTACATGCACTTGTACTCCTGCTGCTCAGCCATCATGGGTGATGCTCAAAGAAAGACGTTTAACAAAAGAGTCAAACTCATTTAGCAAAGGCAGAAATAACTAATAATGGCAGAGACACAGAGCATTAAACAGTGAGAAGATAATGACGAGGAAATATGAAAAGGTAGGTGACATGTACTTTAAATTCAATGGAAGCAGGTGACATGAAGCTATCCTGACATGAGCTCTCTTTGCCATGTTTCCAGCAGCAGGCGGCCGGCTTCAGCTCTGATAAACTTATTGACTGCTTCCTGCTTATCAGCACAAAGCAGGCTGATACCATTAGAAAGTAGCTGGTGGAAATGGTGACGCATCGATCAGGCTTTTGGAGATTTGGAGCATACAAACAATCAATTGACTATAAATCACAAAAGTTGTTAAAAAAAGATTTGCTAACATTTACATAGATTTTTGTGATTGCAAGATTGTAAATTTGTGAAGAAACATGCTTTTACTTCTCGCACATAGTTCTTTAAGTATCCATCTGCACTGAGCAATATCAATATATATCTTGTTTTAGCTACGTTCCTTATACATGTAACCCTTGCATTCAGTTGGTTGGCAGAGCATAGCAACACTTTTCTCACACCAGATCAATGTTCCATGTTTGAGGATTCAGAAAGACTTTTGGGAAAACTGGGAAGTATTGTTGCTCATCAAGGAAACTGACATGATTATTAACAGATTGATTTAAGTGACTAATCAACTAACTGTGCTCATTGTGCACGAACCTGGCAGAGGATAATCACATCAGTTCACATTTTCCACACTAGGGCGCAGCCCTGATATGCAACAGTGGTTTTCCACCACCAGCCATCACAACTTGACCTGACACCTAAATGCTTGTATCCTCAATCCTACCAATCGGGGCCCATAAGTCATCAGACGTATCATTTTTGCCATATTTCACATACATTCTATTGTCTCAATGTTTCATGTCTTTGTCAATTTGTTCCCAATGACCTCATTGTTGTTTTCTGTCTCCGAGTTTCTTCTTTTAAAACAATGTATTGGTACTAGGTGACCGTGTCAAAGCACAAATTCTGCCTTTTCAGTTTTAATAGATGGAACTAGGGCTGTGCGCTATGGCCTAAAATTCATATCATGGTATTTTGTAAGATTCTGACGGTTGCACAGTATATCACGGTATTTTTTTTGCCGTCAGCAAACTACACAGTAGTTTAGTGAACAGGCCAAGTTAAGCCATATCAAGTGCAGAGAGCAACATTATTTTTTTTACAGGTTAATGCTGAATGTACAGTGGGATACTTATGTGTCAGGGTTCTAACTCAAGTCATGGTAAAAACTTTAGTTGTGTATTTAACTTTATAAGAACAATTGATAACCCACAACTAACGCTCTTTAACGGGGTTAAACACCACAACACAACACGTTGTCATACAAACTAATAATTGTACATTTATAAAATTACAAAGTCCAATCGCATGCTGGTTATAGCGCACACACAAACAACTGGAGGAGTACATATTACTGTATTGGTATTGAGTAAACGGTCTGTGGCTTAAAAGTTAAATTAAAATCTGAAATTATAAATCTTAACCTTTCCCTCCGTCAAACTGATGTAACGTTACTGTGAATAAATAATAAACAAATAAAGATTGCTCGCTAATCATTTAAAAAATCCTGCCGAGATCAGGTCTCTTTCAGCCGGCCACAGAGGGCAGACGTGCCCGGTGCCCGGCTCATCACTCCCGCGAGCAGGACTTTAAACCGTCGGTAACTCTTGAAGTCGGTTGATTCTTGACAAACCGACCACAGATTTGTATACCTCACAGCCCTAGATGTAACTATTTATTGAGTTTATTTTTGCCATGAGACAGGCAGCAAGTGTCTTAAAACTGCATTATTTGGTCACTCAAGAGCACCTCCTATTGTTCTATAGAAGTCTAGGAGAAGATTATTCTACTTCTCACTTGATTTATTACCACAGTATGGATTATAAACATTAGTTTAGGGAGTTGATTGTAACATTTTGGTCACCAAAAAATGTTTGGCATTAAAAAGCTCTTCCCTCACGTCACATCTAGTTACAAAAAAACAAGATAGCACCAGCTAAATACCAAGACAGCAAATATAGACTGTGTAAAAGAAATAGACGTAGTCACTGTTGCGCCCCCCTTTGCTTTGAGAACTTATGTTTTGAAGTTTTACATTTTTTGATTTGTGCCAACGCCAGAATGTTTTTTTTGGGGGACAATTTTGTCTAATTGTACAAACAGTATAATAGATATGCAAAAAAAAAGGAAACTGTTGCTCGTGTTATGAACCAAGCTTTAAAACACTCTTTCAGAAGATTTTATTCAAATCTTGTCAGCAAACATCTCTTTATTTTTCATATTTAATTCCTCTGCCCTTAAATTGTCTGAATGACCTTCGTTGTACCTACAATGTATTCAGACACTGATTGTCTTGTGTGGTTTAGGACTACCTGCTGTTGCACCACAGCAGTGTATGCATGAATAGTTTAGTGGAAAATCTTAGGATTGTAAAACATCTGCCATATTTCTCCAGCCAGGACAACCAAGCAAGTGATGCATTTATCCAATCTGGGTGTAGAAAGCAGTCATGGAGATGTCTGCATAAAAGAGAACTGTCAACCCTTATTTTAAACCTCACTAATGACATCTGTCAACATACAACTGTCAAGTACAGTGCAGAAATTAAGTACTGAGACTATTCGATGATGTTGTGGTGAGACTCACGCTCTACAATCAGAAATGCAATTGTTCACCCACAAAGCTCCGTTCCACAGCCGAGGAAGTGAGACTGTTATTAAAGCAGCCGGGATTCCTCCAACAGTTTCTCCCGGTTCAGAACAGCACAGATCAACATCGTGCTTCTTCTCCTATCTCCTTCCTCGTAGCGGTGATAAATGTTCATGACCTTCAGGTGACATCACAGCACCTCCACTTCTGTCGCCTCCCTCTCGTACTTTTCCTAATGCGTGGCTGTGGCTTTGCAGAGAGCCGCTGAGACCTCTGACAACTCCCAGAGGACCAATTAGAGGTGAGAAAAGGAGAATGTCTTCTTTGTGTGTAGGTGTGTGTGTGTGAGAAGTACATACCCAGCCGTACTTTCCATTACAATACACCAGCCATCTGAAGGCAGCCAACAGCATCCACAATGTCTGTCCAGTTTTCACACACACACTCTCACACTCTGACGGTCAGGAATCCAAATCCCTGGTCCTTGGGAGTGTGAAGTCTCATTACAAATAAACCCTAAATGTCACCACAAGTTTTTAAAAGAGTGAACTTTTTCAGCAACATAACCAAGGCTGACCCTTTAAGAGGTGACAGTCAGGGCTAACATGGCCCTATGAAGAGACATGGCCCTATGAAAAACATGGCCCTATGAAAAGACATGGCCCTATGAAAAGACATGGCCCTATGAAAAGACATGGCCCTATGAAAAGACATGGCCCTATGAAAAGACATGGCCCTATGAAAAGACATGGCCATGAGACATGGCCCTATGAAAAGACATGGCCATGAGATACGGCCCTATGAAAAACATGGCCCTCTGAAAAGACATGGCCATGAGGTACGGCTCTGTGAAAGGACATGGCACGATGAAAAGACATTGCCATGAGATATGGTCCTATAAAAAGACATGGCACGATGAAAAGACATGACCAATGAGACATGGCCCTATGAAAATACATGGCTATGAAACATGGCCCTATGAAAATTCATGGCCTCATGAAATTTGAATTTAAGAGTAGCTCAGTCTGGTTCAGTAAAGCTCTCCAGTTGATATTAATGACGTGTAATCCAGTAAAGCAGCAGAGTTTGTAGAATGGAGTTCTGTTGCACAGTCCACCTGATGCTTGTGTCTTTTATTTATATATATATATATATATATATATATATATATATATATATATATATATATATATATATATATATATATATATATATATATATAAAATACAACTTCAAAATACAACTGAAAACACAAACACATTGGTTCTTTCTTTAAAAAGAACAGGTGAACTAGTACCAGTACCATTGTCTCTGTCAGGAATCTTTACTCAAAGTAGGCTATGGCTATTTTTATATCCATGGTTTCGACCGGACAGGTGGACATTTATAAAGTAAACAGATCCACCTCATGTAGTATGTAACTGAACTGGGTAGAGACATGGCCTAATACTGCAGGGGTCAAAAGACAAGTTGTGCCCTGTACGCATACGCACATACGAAGGGTGAGCAGAGATTTTTCCTATGCCAGATGTTTAATGTGCTGAGTGACAGAATAAATGATTCCAGAGAGCCTATCCGTAAAGACAGGGCTCCCAGGATATTCTGTCCTTCCTCAGTAGAGCAGCGAGTCAAAGCCACACATGGCGTGGAACATAGCACTGCCCACAGCTGTTGCAACTCCCTCCATCCCATATCTGTAACCTCTTATCCCATGCAGGGTCGTCGGGGCTGGAGCCAATATCAGCTGACATTGGGCGAAGGCAGGGTTCATCCTGGACAGCTCGCCAGGCTATCACGAGGCTGACACATAGAGATCAAGAGAGACACCATTTGAACCCGGAGAGAACTCATGCTGACACTACGGCTGTTGATAGATGTAGTAGTTTTTTTTTAAATATGCCAAATTGTTATTTTCATTGTTAATTTCATAGCAAATATATATTAGTATTCCACCTTTTTCTATTTGAGTAAATAATTGTACTATTTTCTTTTAGTTTTAAAGACAAAATTCAGTTGTGCTCGACTGGTTTCATGAGAGTCCTGTTGCATTCTCTGATACTCTCACTGTCATTTTGTCGCTGGACATTTGTAGGAGAAAGCTTAAACAAATAGGAATAATCCCTTATTAGTCCCAGTGGGGAAATGTATTCTCTGCATTTGACCCATCTCTAGTAATGAAGGAGCTGTGGGCTACCCTAAGAGAAGCGCCTGGGGAGCAGCCGGGTCAGGGACACTTCTACATGTGAACTATGGGAAGACAGGGGATCAACCAGCTACCTTGTGGTCGCAGGACGACCACTCATCCCCATGTGCTACAACCGCTATTAGAAACACTTTGCATAAGAAACCACATGTTCAAATGTTCAGGAGTATCTGCTGCCAGACCACCAGACTCCAGAGCAGCTGTGAGACTCATAACTTCATACAACAACCCCCACATATAATACAGTTTTGTTTTGTTTGTTTTTAGTCTTTTTCTTATGGAGCAAAGTGAGACTACAAAGTGCATTTGGTTGGGCATTGACAACAAATTAGCGCTGTAACCCTCAACGATAAACACATCATCCATGGTAGCTAGACCCACTGTTAATTCAACAACCACATCCCCATGAAAGGTTCCGGCCAGGTTTGCAGGTCATCAGTGTTAAGGAAATCAATGAAGTTGTTGATGGTGTGACAACAGGATTAGACTGGAATCAGTGAACTGGCACTGATGCGAGTTGCAAGGCCCCCTCTGGTACAGTCATTAGGATGTGTTTGAGTCTTTATTTTACACTGATTGCATGTAATGTCTTCAATCAAAGCTCATGACATTACAAGCATCACCTAACCATTTTATGGGTGAGTGGGGGTGGGGCTGTACTTTTAAAAGCTTTCAACCGAGCTCGTCCATATAACGACCTTCATATTGTACAACGTATTTAGTGTAGCAATTTGGACAATAAAGTGAGCAACCATTAATATCTGAAAGTAACTGACATGTAGGCTTTGATGCGAGACGGCCATACACATTTGATTTGCAGCTCTGAGCTCTTCTGCATTATACGAAACCATTTACAAGCCATATTTTAGTTTAGTAAAACAGTGTACAGGATCTGACACACAACAAGACATGTAATCCCTGCCCCTGACCCCAACACACAGACATGTACACATGCACCTAGCAATTACACATTTCCAACCAGCCTAATCCCCTATGCAACGTGAGCTGTTGTAATCTGACCAAAGGGGAGATAATAGATGATGTATGTGTGGTTTTGCTATCCATCAGAGACCCAGTTCACATTAGACCCCTTTATAGAGTTTAAAGAGTGCTTATATTGTCTCAGTTGATTATTATTTTGATTAGGTGAGACATTAAGGATGTTAAGTCCTCACAATGATACATTTTTAGAATGTGTGTCTGTTTGTGAGCGCTCGGATGACTGTCACCATGTGCATCAGAACAATTAGTGATGGATAGTGTGTTTGGTACCAGATGGTGGTTTAGGATTTACTATCTTACATAACCACAGCTAGGCATGGAGAGGGGGGGCGGGGCTAAGGAAGATGAGGGACTTCACACATCAGGAGCAGCTTTTATCACACACCAGCAGCCCCAACACACCGCAGGAGACGGTTTGGAAAAATCATTGACTTCAAATCCTGTAAGGTCATATAGAAAATAAAAAATGTATAATGCATGCAAAAAATTGCATGATTTTTGCCCCAAAAGCGGACCTGAGCAGCACTTTGATGTAGGCCTGCAACAACGAATCGATCAAATCGATAAAAATTAATTATTAAAAAAGTTTCATTATCGATTCGTTGTGTCGCGCGATTATTACGCCACTCGATAACTTAACAGCTAGGCTAACAGTTGTCGTTAACTCGCTAGCTAGTCGTTCATTCTCAGTGTTTGAGCTGTTGGGTTAGATAACGTCTTCGTTTTAAAATAACGTGGAGGCTTCAAGAGAAGCAACGCGTAAATATCTCCTCTGAAGTGCAGAACGCAGACCTGCGTTCAACAGTCCGATATAATGTGGCTTCATGCAGAGGAAGTGTTGCTGGGATTTGTGGTCCAATAACTAACATTAATTAACAGCCTTTGTTTAGGTAAAGTGCAGTCCGTAAGTTATCCGCTGATACATAGTGGTTACTTCTGGAATATCATCTCTTGTTCTCTGAGCTCTAAGTGTGTAATCTGTGTGTCTGTAAATGTGCATGTCTATGAGTGTGTGAGTGTGCGTGTCCGTGAGTGTGCATGTCAGTGAGTGTGTGTGTGCGCGTCTGTGAGTATGTGCATCGGTGAGTATGTGAGTGTTTGTGAGTGCATCTCTGTGAGTGTGTCTGTGAATGTGAATGTCTGTGAGTGTGTGTGTGTCTGTGCATGTCTATGAGTGTAGAGAACAAGTTCTGACATTCAAACAAATCCTGTTAAGTTTTCTGATTTGTATTTCTTAATTTTTTATAGATGCTTTATTGTTAAGATTTCTTGCACTGTCAATTTGCACTGTCAGTTCTGTTTTTGTAATAAAAGCTTGCAAATTAATGCTTTAAAATTATGATTTTTTCCATCCGATTAATCGAAAAAATAATCGACCCATTAATTGATTATTAAAAAAATCAATAGTTGCAGCCCTACTTTGATGACAGCAAATGATGCACAGTAGTCCAGTGCGACTATGGTGAATGGACATCAGTTGCCCAAGGGAGGGGCCCCAGAATATTGTATTTTAAATGCATTAATCAAGTGCACATTGAGAGCCAAATGAAGAGACGAGAACTCAAGAGTGTAGGTTTGCATCGGGTCCATAAGGAGTAGTCACAACCAAAGTTTGGGAATACACAATTGTCCCCACCAATACGGAAAAATTATTTTTGCACAATATATTTGAAAACTCATTTGTATTATTATCTAGATTATGTTCATTGCCCAGAAGAGTGGAAAATACATTTGCACATTTTCCAATGCGCCTTCGAGCCTGCGAGACAAGATGCTGTCATTTAATTGGCTGAAGTGACACTACTGAATCGTGACTTGCATAAAGAGATGTAGTAGTGCAGGTTGAGAAAGCGGGGTCGGCTCTGGAGGCTAAATAATTAAAAAAGAAAAGTCATGTAGAAAAGTAGAAAGTTTCATTCTGCGTGGACGTATTCATTTGCTTTCACTGCCAACAATGCTGCTGACCTGTCTGCTTGACAAATTAGCAAACAAAATATGTAATGTTGAAAGATTCTTCCAGAACAAACACACTTCATCTGATGAGCAGCATCAAGCTGCAGATGAGAGAAGTAGAGCGACTCCTCAACTGCTGCAGCAAACTGAGTAAAGTAGATATACTTTCAGGAAGTGGATCACATCTCAAAACTCAACCACTGCTGCTGGTTCTGCTGCTTATGAGACAGTGAGGCGTCCGCTAATAAAAACTCATCCATCTTTGCAATTATTTTCATTAAGTTTTTATTTCAGAAAGGTGCTTATGCACACAGTCTTGGTCAAATTTTTCCACCTGCTGAGTTTTATTATGTTACACGAAGAGGCACAATTTCAAATGTAAAATCTTTCCCATCCCTTATCATTACCACTTCTCTAAATCTGCCAACTTTTCTTTTCACAGTTATTTATCATAAAGCTTTGTATCACAGATGAACTAGTCAAGGTGCAGTAGCCTGAATATCCAGGGAGTGAATGGAATCCCATGGACCTGCGCTGTGTGAGTGAGTGAAACATGCACATCAAACACCAGCAGCTGCTGCTGCTGCTGCCGGCATCAGCAAAATTTACATGTAAAGTGCATATGAACACATCAGTGGAGAAAGGATCTTCTGGCAGCATTGATCCTTCTGAGGAGTGTGTAAGGGCTTCTCGCGTTGGGATCAGATTGGCTTCTCTCTTCATTCACACACATCACAATGGATCTGTAGCAAGTGATGGCACAAATTTGAAGAAATAAAAAATGACTTAAAGAAATATGCTGTATATGAAGTGGACTTGGTCCCTGTTTCGATAGTCATGTTTTTCTAGTGTATCCCTGTATGGCAAAATAACAATAAATGATCCTTGATAACTTTATCAATATTCTACACCTTCAAGATGTTTTGTTTTTTTTTTACAATTCTTTCAAATAAGTAGCAGACATAGCCAGCTGGAGACCAAGAGCCTGAGGGTCCCTAACAGCATACACACACCTGCTCTGTAGCCCACATGGCAGGATCAGCCAGCCATCAGCTGGTCGTTATATGACATGCTAATATATAATAGTATAATATGTTCATAACAATAACGTTGTTCTCATTCCTTTAATGGTCAGTTAATAATAATAATAATAATAATAATAATAATAATAATAATAATAATAATGTAATGCTATGACACTGGGACACAACCCGAGCTGACTTCCTCCCTTTTGCTTGCTGAGGTCTTCTTAGGTCTAGTGTGCGTTTATGTTGCTGCGGCAGACACAAATGCAATTTCATTTGAGTTGGACTTCAAATGTCTCCACTTCAGGAGGGTATTATGTCAGTGTGAAAGTAGCCTTTCAACTAGGACCTACTTTGCTAATCTATATGTTCCTGCATGTACCAGTGTTATGTTCTTTGTTCCCATTTCATTTCCAGCTCTCCTCTCTGCATCATCAGATTTGGCTTCAAACACTAATTAGAGAGCTAGATGTAGGATGAAGACATGCTTCTCTTCTGATTTCAGTCAGCGCAGGTTTCTGCAGAATTGTGACGAACAGCAGTCTCCTGTATTTTAGCACAACACACTGAGCCCAAAGGCTGTAATTGGAGGAGCTGTCAGCAGAAGAGAGGAAGGCTGAAGTTGTCTTTAACAACCACTTAGCAGCTCCTTCCAGACAGAAGCAGCTGAACACCTGTCAGAGGAACAGCCTTCATTTGATGTTACAGGCTGCAGTTTCACATAGGTCGGCCTCCCGCTACAGCTAGGAGGGATGGGGAACTGTTACGGTGGTCTGATATCACAATCACGCACCTCTGTATTCAATCATTCCTTCACACTCTGCTCTCCAAGCCGTTACATCACCGTGGTGACGGAGCTCTTTGGGTTCCACCAAACAACACACACACACACACAGTATAGCTGACGATGCACATGGTGCTATCACCTTATCCACAGACCTCCCCCCTCTCACCCGCATGCATACAGAGCACAAAGACTACTGTCAGGGCTTCATTAGCACACAGAGCTACATGATGGAAGATCATCATACTCATAGCTTAAATGAGTCAACTGGTATCTTCACTCTGTTTCTGTTAGATACACTAACTGTGTAACAAATCATTGGCAACTGGCAGTATTCTAGCAGCGTAGCTTTCTTCTAATCCATTTGAATGTTTTGTCTGTTCCACCACTCCTCTCATCTAGATAGATCAAAAGTCATATGATTCTTATTTTCTATTAATGTTAAATACTTCTCTTGATGTTTCACACAGCGGTCACCCGCTGCAGCATCAATGATGTATCAATTAAACTGTTAACTAATCATTGTTTAGTCTATGAAACATCTAAATGATTAACAAATAACTGATAGCTGGGAATTCTTTTTAAATTGTGTTCAACCAAAAGTCTGAAGTATTCAATTCACAATGATATATTATAAAGAAAATAATTAAAGTCTCTGCTTGGAAAATATTTAACATTTCTTTTTCCATTTCTGCTTGAAAAACCAACCAAATAATGGATACATTGACTAATTATTTCAGCTCTAAAATCCATTCATTCAACTCTTGTCATTTATAAAAAGAATTAACACACAATTCAAAGAAATGAGTTTGAACTGCATGTGTACCAAAATGAACAGGATAGGGTATTAAACTCAGAGAATAGAAAAGTAGCCACCAGCACTGCTGCATATGCAACAAATGCAACCCCAAGCTCTTAAAAAATATCCACATACCACTTACTGTGTACTTCTACTTCAGAGGAAAACATAATAGAACTACATTTACCTGACAATCTGGTTACATTTCAAATCCAGATGATTGAAAATATATAACAAATACAATATGCTTTATTATTCATGAGGCTATGAAAGAAGAACCACCTTGAACAGATATGGAGGACATTAAAAGGTGCTGCTGACGTTATGAGCTCATTCCAACACAGATCTGTTCACTCTGTAATACTATCAGGGAAGCCTTTATATATATATATATATATATATATATATATATATATATATATATATATATATATATATATATATATA
The DNA here is from genome assembly GCF_023055335.1 of Clinocottus analis. Taxonomy (NCBI): domain Eukaryota; kingdom Metazoa; phylum Chordata; class Actinopteri; order Perciformes; family Cottidae; genus Clinocottus; species Clinocottus analis. The sequence goes on along the minus strand of NW_027175832.1, from coordinate 13,152,202 downwards.
TATATATAGACACACACACACACACATCAATGTCAGTAAAACCTTATTTCCCACTATTCCGTTCAGTTTGTTTTGTAACCTCACATGGGATCAGGAAAAACTCCACTATGATGGTCAAACTGGAATTAATCTGCCTTTCACATGCCAAACCCTGAGTGAAGTTCCGGACGGTTCCACTACGGTCCGTTACACCAGTAGACCGTACAACCGCGCCCTGGAGACCAATTTCACGCCTTATAAATCATCTCACTCAAACCTACATTGCCAATCACATGTGGTCATTCCTAGAAACTCTCCTCGACTCAAGTGCCATATTCACACACAGGAGAGACAGACCCGATAGTGAGAAAAAGATGTGAAGCGCCACTACGAGACAAAGCACACCTCTGAAGAGCAAACGTACCAACTCACATCCAAAATGAAGGCACAGGAAATAAACCTAAGTGCCCAATATGATCATAACCCTTTCACATCCGCCGGCTGTGACTGCATCTTACTCCATGAATCTCCGGTTTTTCCTTAAGGCCGTGTCATATTTTATATGATATATTTTATATAATATTTCGTATCTTCTGACTTTTGGTTTGCTTTAGATTGTAATATTTTGATCAATGCTTTTCATCAAATGGATCTTTGATTTTATTTCGGAAATACTTCAAACGTTTAACACAAAACTCCTTAACTGCCTCTGCATCTCAAACTTTTACAAATTTTATTTAGACATGGTTGAAAACACTGAAAAATAGTTGTAAGTGGATCTTGATTTAAGATGTTTTGGCAGTGTTTCTAAAATCTAGAATGTGTTTTATTTCTGTTCTGCACACAAACAGAAGCATGATTCGAAGGGGAAATAACTTCTGGCCTGAATTTTTATTTAAAACATTCAAAAAATAAAAATATAATGAAAGCGTCAGAAAGGAGAAAATAACGTGCACTTTGGCCTTTCCCTCCCGACAGCCGGCTAACCCCCAGTTAGCTTAACACCGACGCCACACAGGAACATGGCCGGTCGGGTTATTCTCACTGGACACTGTGTCTCAGAGTTTCAGCAGTGCGAGTGAATTCGTGTCTCAGAGTTTCAGCAGTGAGTAAATTGCGCGTTTTCTTTCTCCGCTGTTTTCTTTTCTGTGGTAAAGACCACCGAGTTCGGCTTAGCAGCACCCTGGGTTTTGTATCCAGCCTGAAAGGCTGTATTGCATTGGAGGCTAAACTCGGGGAGACAAAGTTTCCTTTTGTAGTTTAAAGTTGATACTCACAATTTCTCCTTGTGCATGCACGCCCTCTGACTCTGACCCTGACAACGAGCACCTGGTCCACGAGACTGTAGCAACAACGAGCACCTGGTCCGCGCGACTGTGTAGGAACCTTTATTGAAGCAGAGGAACGAGGTCTGGTTTATCATAGGTAGTTTGTCAAAAACTGCCCCGAAAAAAAGCGTCCTTCGTGTCGGAGTGTTTCCTCCCTGTTAAACATAAGATGGTCCTACTCGGTGCCACCTCCCATGTACAATATAGGCTACATGTCAAAATGACACCTCTGCGGCACTGTACCAACATCAAAGTGAAGGTCCATAATGGACCAGGTGTTTCATGTAGCAGGATCAGGCGCATCACCAGCTGACTTACCTCTTGAGCCGAGGACGGAGCTCAGACCCGGAGAAGCAGCAGCAGCAGCAACGACTTCAGCGGAGTCTCTCTCTCTCTCTCTCTCTCTCTCTCTCTCTCTCTCTCTCTCTCTCTCTCTCTCTCTCTCTCTCTCTCTCTCTCTCTCTCTCTCTCTCTCTCTCTCTCTCTCTCTCTCTCATGTTTAAGGAAGGAAAGAAAGAAGGAAAGTTTTAATGTATCAGCAATTTATCCAACAGGGAGTTAAGATTAAGCAATAGGGTTGAGGAAATATGATACCTTTTTTTCTGCCCTGTTCTTTCTAGGAGATATGAATATTTCAAAAAAACTTAAACACCAGTGTCGGTTCGTTCTGTGTTTATCACTGTTCGGTTCCTGTTTGTACCTCAGCTTTCATCCGTTTTTTTTGGAAATTTTGCCATGTTTTTCTTTTATAAATGTACACCTTACAGCGGCGCTTTGGTCCTCTACGAAGCCAATTAAATACGTTGCTCTCGGCGGCTTCTCCATGGTGAACGGTGTTCACCATGGAGACGGTGGTGAGCTGTGTTCACACTGAACACGACAAAATTTGGTGGTGCGACCAGATTACATGCAAAGTCAATGCACAGCTGCGTAGGAGCTGCACAGACGCGACTTTTCTGGCGAGCGACGTGACAGACGCATTTGACGCGACACGAACAGGGAGTTTGCCGCGGGGCGTACAGAGCGTTGGACGCGACAGCTTGTCGCGCGAGTTGAAATTTCCCAACTCCGGCGACAAAAACGCGTGCGTCATAGTTGCGTCAGCCAAGAAAAGCAGTTGTGTTTGACACAATTATCATTAATTGTATGTACGTAGGTGTGTCAGGATCTCTGTCTAACCCATTGTGCATTTACCTCTGTTCTCCCAGGTCTCCTTATCTCGGGGGTATTCCAGAAAGCGGGTTATGTGGAAACTCAGAGTAAGTTAACCCTGAGATGAGGGAAACTCTGAGTTATCCGTTCCAAAAAGAGAGGTAACTGAAACTCTGAGTCAATCACCATGGTAACAGACTGTGAACATAACCTGCTCGCTGGCAGGTTTACTTTAAGAAACCCAGAGTTTCTACCTGTCTCCTACCACATGATAAAAGCTGGTGGACATGGATTGCCAATTCCTACCAACTCCGATTGACATGGAAGCCTTAGTGATTCGAAATGCTTTACACCGCAAGACAGTCTTCCGACCCAGATTGGATATTTTATCATTTCCAGAGGAATATCTGTCAGAACGCTACCGCTTTTCCTTACAAAGTATCATTTATCTCAATAACATTCTCCGGCCATATATCACCAACCTCACACACCGTGGACGTGCACTTACAGAGCACATTTTATGCATAGCGCTACGTTTTTTTGCAAACGGTAGTTTTCTTTACAACACCGGGGATGCAGAGCACTTCGGAAAGGCAACAGTTTGGCATCAGTGATGGTGGTGTTTCCGGGACACAAACCTCATAGAACCATTAAAGAGGAATTCCACAGGATTGCAAGTGACTAATGTAGAAATCATATATTCTATTATTTTAAATTCTGATGTACATTCTGCTGCGACCTCAGAGTTGGTCAGCAGCTTAATTAGCTGTCATTTTGCAGGGCTTCCAAATGTGATAGGATGCATAGATGGGACACATATTCCCATTGCTGCATCTGCACTAGATGAAGGGAACTATGTGAATAGAAAATCCTTTCACAGCATCAATATCCAGGGATGTGACCTACCATCTTAAAACATATGTACATGAAAATGTATTCATTACAATACAACTAACTCATGTCGTTCTCTGCACTATGAAGATCATATGTGATGCAGCTTACCTATCACAAATGTAGAAGCCAAGTGGCCTGGCTCTGTGCATGATTTCCGGATCTACCGGGAGTGTAGTCTGAGCAACAGATTTGCACTTGGTAAGGAACCTAAAACTTTGTACAAATGTTCTTTGTCTCCCTTTTTAAATGCACTCAAATGTGTCCCGTATAATTACAGGAGAGTTAGATGGCTACCTGCTGGGGGATCGAGGCTATCCATGCCAGCCCTCTCTGTTGACCCTTTACTCTGACCCTAAGCCAGGGCCCCAACAAATAATGCAGCCCACTGCAGGACTAGAGGCCGGGTTGAGATGGCCATAGACATACTTAAATCCCGGTTCCAGTGCCTGCGTAAGCTCAGGGTCACCCCAGAGAGGGCATGTGACATAATTGTGGCATGTGTTTTTCTCCATAATATTGCAATTATTAGAGGAGAGCAACACCCTGCCGTACATACTAACGACCCTGAGGATGACCATCCCATCCACCCTGCAGATGTCCAGGATGGAAGGGCTGTAAGGGACCTAATCACCCAAAATTACTTTTTAGTAAAAAATAAAATACAGACAAATTCATGTGTGATTTAATTGTTCTTTATTCTCTAAAAGTACAAAAGCAACAGTCAGGATTTGTATAGTTCAAAACATTAACATATTCACCTGTTTCACCATGACAATGCACCCACCTCAACTGGCGTTCCAGTAATAGAATTTCAAGGTCGGCTTTTTGAATCTGCCGATCCAGGTACACCATTTCTTTCTCAGTTTTTTTAATTGGTTTTATCAGGTGCACCCTGTACAACTCCTTTACTGGTAACTAGGAAACGTATCTCTCCGGATCTCTCCCTGTGGCAGCAGACAGCATTTCCTCCTCCTCATCCTCTTGTGATGCAGGAAAAGATACTGTTTCAGAATACTTTTAACTACCATCTAAGGCAAGCAGGGTTCACAACCGTTTCACTCGGAGGCTGAACTAGGCAGATGACATCATCCACAACTGTTGGGTGGGTGGAGATATATATATATATATATATATATATATATATATATATATATATATATATATATATATATATATATATATATATATATAGAGAGAGAGAGAGAGAGAGAGAGAGAGAGAGAGAGAGAGAGAGAGAGAGAGAGAGAGAGAGAGAGAGAGAGAGAGAGAGAGAGAGAGAGAGAGAGAGAGAGATCTATATCTAGATATATATAGATTTTTTTTTAAAGATGTGTATACTTGCATCTGATGTAGGCACTTGTGTCCTGGGGGGTGATAGGCTCGGATGAGCTTCCCTCAGGGATACCTTCAGCCACCGGGCGACCACTGTTTTGGCTGAGGGCCAGCTCCTCAGCCTCTGTCAGAGGTGGTGGAGGTGGCCCTCCACCTGTTTTTTGGGCCTCTGCCTTCTGTTGGCTGAGCAGAACTCAATGTTTCTTTGTTTTTTAATTAGTATTTTAGTGTGTGTTGTTGTAGACTACAGGGTCACATTTTAAGTGACTTTAATAGGTATAGATAAAAATGTGTCTCCTATGTGGGGTATTAAGTAAGAAGACGTAAAAACAACATTTTATTAGGGGATTAATTTACTATTTCAAATAGCCACTGAATTAATATTTACTTTGTTTAATAGCCTAAGTCAATTTAAAAAAATTGAATTAAAATTAAAGTCAGGCGCAATCATAGCCTAGCAATATATATTTAATTTGGTTGCTTATAATTATTACTAGTAGTGACTTCTGTAGAGGCATAAGTATTACCAGTAGCTATATCTGCATTCTTTATCAAAATGGTACAGCCCTAGACATTGAGAGACAACCCATTGCGTGAGTACTTGTACTTTTAATATTTAAAGTAAATTTAAAAGCAAGTACTTTTTACTTTTACTTAAGTGGGATTATTGATGTAGAACTTTTACTTTTATTTTCCTGGGTACTTGTACTTTTACTTAAGTACTAAACTTTAGTACTTCCTCCACCACTGGCTACGGAAAATGCTCTTTAAGTGCCGTTTCCAAGGCATGATTTCGGACAGCAGCAGTGGAGGAGTGTTGGTCGAATCATTGTTTTTGGATTGGCAGGCTAGGAATATCTGCCTGTGAAGATCGCGCCTGTAAATTTAGAGCGAGCAGCTTTTGGATATGTGAAGTGGAGAAAAAAATATGCCTGAGTCTGAGCGAACAGTGTTTGCATCATGGAGCTCAGATTTTAACAGTGTCGACCAAGAATAATTAATTGAGCTCCTATACAACCACAGCTGCAGAAGGTGACCAACAGCCGGCAAGCAATATTGACATCCACCCGGAGGGTGCCCACAAAAGCCCTGTTGAAGAGCTTGCATACGCCATAGAACAATCGGAAAAAATACTCAGCGACGCAGATAAAAACAAAATAGTTTGTAACCACTGCAAATTAGAATTATCATATTACCGGAGTACCACAAGCCTGAAGTGCCACTTAAAAGCATTACACAGCGTTGATGCCAGCAAACCAGCTGCTAACGCAAAAACCAGTAGAGGGAAACTTCGGCAGACTACTTTGGATGCGGTGTGCGGGAGAACTGTCAACAAACTAACGTAAGAAAAATTAACAAAGGCTTTGGCCAAGTGGATAGCAACCGACAGCAGGCCGGTTGCTGTAGTAGAAGATATCGGTCTGAGAAGGGTTGTCAAAAATTACAACCAATGGCGATGCATATGAGACTCCCCTTCAGACGCACCGTCGTGAGGAGAATACGTGATTTATATGAAGCGGAGCACAATACATGATTGGCCGCATTACAACGTGCACCAACTGTTGCTCTCACTAGAGACTACTGGACATCACTGGGTAACCAGTTATCTCGGATGTACAGTTCATTATATTGATGAACTGTGGGTGCTGCATTCACACGTGTTGACGGTCACGACGACAAATATTTTGCAGAGATGTGCGCGGAACATTTTATTCATGTAGCGCAGCAGTGGAACATTGCCAGTAAAGTCAGCACACTGAGCATCGATAGTGCAAGAAATATAATTGCTGCTGCAAGACATCTGCCATTCGAACACGTCCCCTGTGTTGTGCACACTCCAACGCTCTGTCACAGCGTCTCTGCAAAACAGTGTGTTAAAAATGTCCTAGACAAATGCAGAAAAGTTGTGGGCCTCTTCAAACAGCCCAGCAAGTGCACTTGAACATGGACAAAAGAATGAGTTGCTTGTGCAAGACATTCCAACCAGATGGAAATTTAACACTGGACGTAATAAAAAGTGTCCGCAGTAATAAACAGCCACTGAGGGATGTCCTTGCCACACACACACACACACACACACACACACACACACAACAGCAAGATTGTCATGGCAACTACAGCTGATATGGACAAACTGTAGAACTCTACCTAAATCCTGTGTGCGGTTGACCAAATTAAGGACTAAATATCGACTCAAACCCTGAGAAAAATATTGTTAGGCTAAGACCTAACTGGCACCCCAAACAAACCAGTGACAGTCTTTAAACAACGTGTTTGAAGACAAGTGTGTGGGACGTACAGAAGAACTTTGGAACTGAGGTTACAAGCTGTTGAATAAGCGCAAAGTTTTTCAGCCAAATATGTAGGAGTCTGATCTACAATACTACATTGAGATTACAAAGGTTTGGGTCAGTGGTCCCCAAACTACGGGCCGCAGGCCGGATGCGGCCCTCCACCACATTAGGTCCGGCTCCCTGAACAATACCAGAGACGCATTTGAAAAAAAAAAAAAAAAATGTCTATTCCACCCTTTTGCAGTCTGTGCCCAGCCTTTTTATCAGTTTGAGTTGGCCGAGTTACAGAACTGGTCTGTTATGAAAGACGCATTCAAGCCCAACAGTCAAATTGACTTCTATGCCGCCCTCCCAAACGATACGCACCCTAACATAAAAAAAAAAAACACGCAATGAAAATGTCCACACTTTTTGGCAGTACGTATATTTCATACTCAGATGAGCTCAAGATAGACAGATGAACATTTGCATGTGTTTGAATGTCAGGTTCCATTCTAGTCACAGCCAGTCTCAACTTCCAGCCAGAAGCAGGCCCACAGTTCACACTGATGAACATACAGATAAGCTCACTTTTCTGACTTGAATGACTCATTCTGAGTGTGAACAAACATAATCATAAGAAAATCTACTATGCTAAAATCCATTTCCACAACCATACTGGTCGTGAAATGTATTGTGTGGCCTTCTGGAAAACATGTTTACGTTTAGTCACCCCTGTGATCGTCACACTTTTTCGGTTCCAAACTGACGCCAGCCCCCCATCAGAGAAGGGAAAAGTTATTGGGCCATTACGTTTGGCCCGATTCTGGGGCATCATTCGTGCCAAGTTGGCACTGGAATCGCCAACCGGACCCGGGCCGCTATCTTTTTTCCAGCGTGCTGGACTCAAGCCGGATCTGGGCCACGTCATTTTGGCTACCTGGGAAAGGTCTAAGTTCAGCAGTAGACTGGACATAAAAGGTCTGAGTTACAAAATAGACTGGATATAAAGTACACACGTTGAGTGTCTCCACTCACCCTGACTCGGCTCTTCGCAGAGAAACCAGCTTAGGGCTCCCACTAATTCGGTGTAACAGTGAGTTGTATATTTATGCACTTTAATTGCTTTATGCCGGTCGTATCATTTTATTACATGATATTTTATTGCTCACACCGTGAAGGCCGGTCCGTGAAAATATTGACTGACACGAAACCGGTCCCTGGTACAAAAAAGATTGGGGACCGCGGTTGTGGGCCATGTGCTGATGTGGTCAGTCTTCAGTTAGGTCACATTTCCTGAGACAGTCGTGTCGTTAAGGTATTTTACACTGGTCATTCTTCTGGAGAGGAGTAGAAGGGCACAAGCTCGGTTGAGTTGCCCTTCCGACACTGAAACTAAATAGGCCATCAGACGGAAAGGATCCCGTTTTCCAATTCACATTGAGACGGTAGTCAGTTTTGCTTGTTTTACGTTTTGTGTTCGGAGAGAATAAAGTCTGCTCCTGTTTTGAGAAGTACTGCACGAGTGTGCATTTGGGTCCTCACAGCACATCCCACCTTAGCAGGGATAACAATACAACAGTTGGCAGGATTTTCTGAAATAGAGAAAAATGGTATTATAGCCATAGAGCAAGACGATGGTTTTGATTTAATTAATTCCATCAGCTCTTGTAGGCTGACGGTGTCATGGGTATAAATTGAAGGAGAATCCAAACACTGCAGCAACGTATCAAAAAAGTAAATTTAATCTCCCAAAAAAATTAGGCTTCCAAAAACACTAACCTTACACAGGAAAACGAACAAAGACCGTGTGGTAACACAGTACACAGCACATAGTACGAACTGACAAGGTGGCAGGGTTTAAATAAAAGAGGGAGGTAAGGAGAAACAGGTGGACATAATGAGTGCAGTACAGGTGAAGGGAATACACAATCAGGAAACGGTAGGCAGACAATCACAAGGGCAGGGACACAGAGGACACAAAACTACAAAATAAAATGGGAACAGAAAACTCAAATCATGACTTTACCACTTTCTAGACCAAGTAAAATATTTTTTGAAAAGTAAATTCCAAAGTCAGTGCTTTGGGGTAGCTGAGGTGTAGTGCATGGATCAGTTCAAAGTTACCAGGAAGGCATCGCCAAGTCTGGGCTGACCATGGCATCACTTTAAATGATGACAGAAATTCTCACAGGGTGGTTGTGAACTGGATTTGTGTCATTCATGGTCACTGATGACAGGAAGGGTGTGGAGAACAGTAGTTTGCTTGGTGTGGATGTCATGGATTTCCTATTCAGATAAAAACAGAATTGTGCATACGGAAGAGTTTACTGAAAAAAATATTTTAAACCGTCCAATCAGAACACATGTCCACAATAACCTGTTCACATCTTTAATGCAATCAAATCTATTTACTTCTTCATCATGGATTTTAAAAATTTCAGCCAGAGCATCTGCTGTCTTTCCAGTTTTTGATGCCTTCTGTCTGGTCATCAGTCGAGGAAGATGGCGGTCCGCTGGAACTATCTATACAACTACATTGAAAAACAGTAGGAGAATACAGCAACAAGACTTTAAAAAATTAGTTCAATTTGAAGAATTTAGCACACATTTATAGAGCAGAAAATAGCAGCCAAATGAGTAAGAATCAAAATTTTCACTCAAAAAGATGATAAAAGGACCTGTACTTGTAAAGCGCTTTTCTCATCTTCCGACCACTCAAAGCCCTTTAACACTTCATGACATCATTCACCCATTCACACACTGAAGGGTGAAGCCACCATGCAAGATGCCACATCAGTGTTATCAACCATTCATACACATTCACACTTCGTAGGCGCAGCTACGGAAGCAATTTCAGGGTTAAGTGTCTTGCTCAAGGACACATCGACATGGGCTAGCGGCGCCGGGGATTGAACCACAAATCCTCTGATTGAAAGACGATGCTGCTCACCACTGAGCCACAGTTGCCCTTAAAAAAAGAAGAGCTGATCCATATTATCTCAGACCATTTTGAGAGCAGGCTAGAGGTTCATAAACTCGTTCACTGGTGGGCAGGATATCACTACTGTCTGTTGGCGTAGAGGAAATGTGGTTTCTGTCTTTCTCATAAAGGGCCAGGTACTTCTTGTCTTCTTGACTTCTTCAACATTTGTCTGCCTCAAGTGCTCGAGGATTGAAGGATTTTTTTTCCTTGGGGAAAGAACGTCTGGCAGAGGATCCTGTCCGGAAGGTCTTCAACTCCCACCTCCGGAATAACGTCTCACACATCCCAGATGGAGGAGTGGGTGGATAATTGCTGACCTGAACTGGGGCCATTATCGGGCGGTGAAAAGAGCACTTTGAGAAACTCCTAAACCCGTCAAACATGTCCCCTGGAGAGGGGGGAGCACCTGAAGACTTTGGGGTGAAGGCACCTATATCCCTGGCACAGGTCATAAGGTAGTCAAAAAGCTCCTTGGTGGCAAGGCGCAGTGGGTGGATGGGATCCGCCCCGAGATGCTGAAAGTGCTGGACATTGTTGTTGTTTGCCTGGTTGGACCGGGACCTCTAGCATTCACTGGAGCGTTTTTCAGCCGAGTGGATTGGTGCAGCTGCAGCTGTAAAACAAGCGCTGAACCGGTCCGTCTTGGTGAAGAGGGTTTTGAGCCGGAAGGTGGAGGCCTCCATTTACTGGTTTCAACACTAAATAAAAAATATATAAGCTACATTAAACTGACAAAAATACAAAAAATGAATAAAATAAATACATTTTGTCTTCCACTAACGTTTGCATTTCAGACCATTTGCCCCAATCAAATTATTACTGTTTTATTAGGTTATGGTTGCAATTAATTTGTTATAATTGATTTTACTTATTTGGTGAAGCACTTTAAGATTTTAATTGTATTTTAGCATGTGCTATATAAATTAGGTTTATTTTTTTAAGTCATCCCTATTTGAAACAGGACCGTCTCATTCTTAGAATGTAATTTAATTGTATTAAGTTGAACTTTTTAAGTTATGCTTATACACAATAGATTAGGTAAAAGTATACACAATTTAATCTAGTGAATTACTTTGGACCTTCGGGTTTACAGTGCACAACAACGTGGAAGGACAAGTTTGAAGCTGAGTCAGAGCCACCACAGAGAAGCTAAAACTTTCCCGTTTGATCTTAAAGTTAATACAGGACCTCCTCTCTTAAGCCTAGTTTATGCCACTGCGTCAGGTCGACGCCGTAGCTACGCCGTAGCTACGACGCACACCCCTACGCCGTTGCCTGACGTGCACCTCCCAAAAATCCTAACTACGCGACGCGTTGACGCGGACCGCAAGCACTGTGATTGGTCCGCTCAGAACAGAATTTCCGGCAGTTGCTCTTTTTTTTTTGTGGTCGTACAGACCACCTCCGCAAACGTCTTTTCTGTCGCCTGCGCTTCAACATTTTTAATATAAGCGTTTGCTCTTCAATATTGATGAGCTCCGACTCTATAACTCCTGAAACCACACAGCCAAACACACCTGGCGGCATGGCAGTGAATTGCAGAGCAACGCGGTCCCTCGACCCAGAACTTTGAATGCTCAACGACGGCGTCACGTCGACGGCGTACCTAAACTAGGCTTCACCCTGAGGTGTGCTGCTCAGTCTCGGTTTCATGTTGCAGCGGTTTTATTCCCTGAGGTCAGAAATGTACTAGTTTTTGAAAGAGACCGACCTCTTCATGAGTTGAGTGACCCTTGTTGGCAGCAGTGGCAGGGCCCGTGGTTTTAGACAAAGGCCTTCAATGAGTATAGTCCACATCAATGACGGACTGGTGGGGAAAAGTGTCCCTGGAGTTACTGTAACAGACCAAAACCACTCAATACACGGCTCGTTCATACAGTTTACTATATGGACCCACTCTGCAGCAGACTCCCGACCTGCGCAGCCGCGGACTCCCTGGCACATAGCGGTGCACCGCACCATCGGGGAGAGCCCGCAGGTAGAGCCACCAGCAGCCCCAGATGCAGCAGCAGCAATGTGGCTTGTTTATGATTAAATACGACTGCAAATGTATAAAACTGTAACATAATCTAGTCGCACTTAACCCTCTTCGGGAAAGGGGTCATCTGTAAATCCTGATATTCTAGCTTCTAGTTTAAAGATGGTAGCTGCACTGACCAATGACAGCGCATGTTAATGGTCATGCAGGCCCTGTGACCAATCACATGTCTAGGGAATCGAAAGTCTTGTCATGTATTTTAACTAGGCTACTCTTACATATAGGAAGACAGGTGAAATGTGATTGGATAAAAAATGCTGTTTAACAGGTCCCAAGAAGCCATACAAGAGGCCTGAAAGAGCAGAGAAACGAATGACGGCAGCTGTGCGGTGAGAAAATAAGCTAATATGCAAACATAATTATAATACATGTAGTGTATTTGTGAAAAACATTATAAAATAGGTATAACTTTTAATAAAAATAAAAAAAAACTTTTTTGAGCACCGGCTGTCTTGTGGTGGAGCTCCGCAGGTCAACACACCGTTGGGTGTCTGCTGTGTCCACACATTGGAGTGGGTTGGTCTGTGACTTTTTCCCCCCAGTCTGCTGAGGCACGCATAATTTACCTTATTTGATTAATTTTGCCATATATCTCACCACTAGTGAGTTTCCCAAACATTCATATATTTTTATGTTTGTGGCCCTCAATAAACAAAGTTTGGTCACCCCTGCACATGCATAAAAATATTGTTTATTGCATGTGCTAACCATTGTTGCTTGCAGCTTTAATTTATTTAGATTAAGATAGTATGTGTCCACTTACAATTGTGTTCCTTTTTTTTGTGTCTTTTTTGAAGAGAGAGTACGGCGAAGACTTATCCGTGTATTGTGTCACAATCAAGAGTGCTTTCAGTTGTACTTTCGGCTGAGCAGGAGTCAGTTTGAGCGTTTTCTAAGCAGTAGAGTTGTGTTTCCATCTAGAATTGTAAAGCTTTTTGTAATTAAATACCGCTAATATTAGTGCGTCATCGGAGGTTCCTTTTTAAATTCCTCGCTGTTCATACCACACACAACCAGGAAGAAATAAAGCCCGCCCCTTGCTGATCAGATTGGCTGCCTGCGCCGAGTGTGACAGTGATGAGATGCGCGACTCTGCGCCTTGCGCTTGAAAGTTGAAAATAATGTAACTTTTAAACGCGCTAAAAAAAGCAAGAAAAACGTGCCGTGCAGCATTTAAAAGGCGTAGGAAAATAATGCTTTTTTAGAGTCGCGTCTGGTGTGATTGGCCCCTAAGGGTGTCAGAGAATGAAAAGTAACAACTGGTGAGCATTCTCAGTAGTCTTTAGATTGATAGACGGGATCGGTGGGCTGTGTGTGTGCATGGGTGAGGGGGATGGACAGTAATTGGCCAGTGAAATAATGAATTTGTTGACTTCCTTCATACTGCTCTCTGAGCTGAAGGTCTGACTTGATTACCAGTGCACATATAAAAACAGGTTTGTTACTCTCTACTGCTGTCAAGTTACTACAAGGAACTTTAATTTTGTGTTGATTTTGTCAGTCCCTGTGGACAAAAGTGGCAGTGTTCCAAAGCACAAAAGTCCATTTGAAAAACTTCTCACTCAACCTCTCACTCAACCTCTTTACAGCAGGTGGGTCTGACGGTACGTTCAATAATGGTTCATATCCTTCTGCTCCCTAAGCTGGTCCCAGGCAAACTGGCGCCAGCTCAAACTATAAGCAAAGATGAAAGTCTGATGCCTACTTTTAAATGTGGCAAGTGTGCCTGTCCCCCGGACTGAAACTCAAAGGTGATTCCAGAGAAGAAAAGCTTAGTAGCTAAAGTCTCTGGCTCCCGTTGTACTTTTTGAGACTCTAGAAACCACAAACAGCCCGCATCATGGGAGAGCAGTGCTCTAGTGGGCAGTGGTGTAGTAGTCCCTGGAAAAGTGGGTATACTCTTAATTTTGCAATTTTTTTAAGCAGCCCATACAGCAAAGGATAAACGCCCTGTTTTATAAATAGTGCAAGGGCATAGGTTTGCATCGGTCCATAGGGACTAGTCACGGCTAATGTTTGGACAAATTATTTGCATACTTGTTTTTAATAGTATAGAAACTTTAACATGGGGTTTTCACTCCTAGTATAATACTATGTTTAATCCATGTCCATGTTTTCCAATGCGCCCTCGAGACAGCAAATGATAAAGTGGCGAGTCAGAAACACATTAATTTACGTGAGTCTAAATGCAGAATGAAAGCTGACAGTAGTCTGACACGGTAAGCGACTAAAATAAGCCAGGAAATAATAGTCTCATATTAGTATTTTGTTTGGCAAAATAGTAATGTTTTGTTTTGTTTTTTGTTAATTTTTTTAACGCATGAGCAGAATGAGCTTCCAATATACCTATTTAACTATTTCCGCTCTAATGCAGCTAGATTTATATCATATACATCTACGTATATACACTCGCCTAAAAGATTATTAGGAACACCTGTTCAATTTCTTATTAATGCAATTATCTAATCAACCAATCACATGGCAGTTGCTTCAATGCATTTAGGGGTGTGGTCCTGGTCAAAACAATCTCCTGAACTCCAAACTGAATGTCAGAATTGGAAAAAAAAGGTGATTAAAGGAATTTTGAGCGTGGCATGGTTGTTGGTGCCAGATGGGCCGGTCTGAGTATTTCACAATATGCTCAGTTACTGGGATATTCACGCACAACCATTTCCAGGGTTTACAAAGAATGGTGTGAAAAGGGAAAAACATCCAGTATGCGGCAGTCCTGTGGGCGAAAATGCCTTGTTGATGCTAGAGGTCAGAGGAGAATGGGCTGACTGATTCAAGCTGATAGAAGAGCAACTTTGACTGAAATAACCACTCGTTACAACCGAGGTATGCAGAAAAGCATTTGTAAAGCCACAACACGCACAACCTTAAGGCGGATGGGCTACAACAGCAGAAGACCCCACCGGGTACCACTCATCTCTACTACAAATAGGAAAAAGAGGCTACAATTTGCAAGAGCTCACCAAAATTGGACAGTTTAAGACTGGAAAAATGTTGCCTGGTCTGATGAGTCTCGATTTCTGTTGAGACATTCAGATGGTAGAGTCAGAATTTGGCGTAAACAGAATGAGAACATGGATCCATCATGCCTTGTTACCATTGTGCAGGCTGCTGGTGGTGGTGTAATGGTGTGGGGGATGTTTTCTTGGCACAGATAACAGACAGTAATTCTATGCAACGAAATGCTTATTTTGCTGGGTACTCCTAACACAGAATTACAATGAACGGTAAAAATTAAAAAAAACAAACAAGGCAAAACATATAAAAGATATAACAGTATTGCCCAAAAATATGACATAAATAAAATAGTATTGCTATGGTAAATATGATAAAATATAATAATACTATTGCTCATTGTATCTTTATACACTGCATTGCTACAATGTCCAAGTATGGTCATGACATGAAGTCACAGCAACCGTTAACAGTTCGTTGATGTGTGTGTGTGTATATATATATATATATATATATATATATATATATATATATAGTAGTATAGTAGTGTGTATATATATGTATATATATGTGTATATATATATACACATATATATATATATATATATGTATATATATATCTATATATATGTATATATATAGATGTGTATATATATATATATATATATATATATATATGTATATATATATATAGATATATATATATGTATATATATATTCGGGCTGAGCAAGTTAAAGAGTTATTATCGCGTTAACTTTTTAATTGCTTAACGGCGTTAATTGATCATGCGTTAACTGCATTTTTTGGGAGGGGGCGCTTTTACTTTGAAGGCGATTTAATGTAGGTGCGCGCTCCCGCTTCCATAGCCTCGCCGGACGATTTGCTGACTTGAGCCTGACGCGAAACCACATATTGTTCTGTAGTTTCTGTCCTCAACGAGCACCGCAGGAGCGTGTCGCTCGCCTCACAAAGCTTCACAGGCGCTCAGTCAACCGGCAGCCTCGCGCTGCAAGCTCTGTGTCCCCGGATTGAACACTAATCGCACATGCGAAAAAGCTGCCGCTGATCCCTGTCAGCTGTCCTTCACATCTCTACCTCATTCAACCAGACGTCAGTGCACTTCTTCAAGCCAACACAGACTTGACTTTTCTCACTGAGTAAGAAAAACTGAACTGAACTGAAAACACGAAAAGCACTTATTGCTTTGGTATAAAGTGAATCAATGGCTGGTCTTTAACATACATCTTTAAGGCAAGCAGACTGAACATGGACAAAAGAAGGAGTGGTTTGTCCCTTACAGGGACCCTTACCATTGAACAATACATGTTTAGAAACATTTTTTAAAAAACATTTATAAACTTTGTATGTATGTTAACTTGCTGTTGCTCCATAGTGCTGTTATATTGTTCTGAAAACATTACTTTAAAAGAAAAGCGTGCAATACACTAGTTTTTACTTCAATATTTAATTTGGCGCATATTGCGATTAATTGCGATTAATCGCAGAAAAAACATGCGATTAATCAGTTAATTTTTTTCAACTCAACAGCCCAAATGTGAACATTAATATGACTTGGAGGAGTAGATTCATTTAGGCTGCCATATTCCTCATGTCAGCCAAGTTTCAGGAAGACAAAATAAATCAATGTGATTGTTTATTAATTGATTTACTAATACAGCTTTAGAAGACAGACCTAATATTTAGGAGTACACGTGTAATTATTATATTGTATTGCACTGTTGCAACAGTGATGTTTACTTTATAAATTTATTAGGAGGACAACTCGTTAAGGCTACCTCTGACCGGGTGTTACGTGTGTCGTCTTGGTGCTCTCTCCCCTCCCTCCTGTAGGATCCATGCAGGTGACGCCTCAGTGATCGTGCCTTCAGATGGGCATCCAGCTGCAGTTAGAGGACCAGCTGTGTGTGTGAGTCGGTGCTGTTGTTCCAGCGTGTTGGCTACTGTGCTATAACAACCACTTCTGTTGTATGTCCCTCACTTTGAGGGAGTAATTTTGTTTTGTTTATGCTTAATAAACCACTTTTGTTTATTTAATTTGTTGCCCGTGAATCTTTCTCCCTGATAGTGTTGCACAACAGACGCTTTATCATATCTTCCTTTCATGTGGTCCTGGGAAGAAGAAGGGGCTTCCCTCGCCAACACTCATTTCAACATCGACATAAAACTAAAAAACATATCTTAGTCGGAGATATGTTGAATAGTCTCAGAGAAGCGACTTTTCAATATTTTCTCATCATTGGCCAGTTTGCTGACCGCAGAGGATGCTAACTGCATGTATTAAAGAGTAATTGATGCCACTTAAGGTCAGATGAGGGGAATTTGTCATTGATTAGCAGATGACACTTAAAAGGTCCTTCTGTCCCACCAGTGCCCGAAGTAACTGAAGGAATCAATAGCACACATGGCTTTAGTGAGAGATTGAGAGTGTTTCTATACTAGCAGTGTAACGAGAGAAGCAGAGACAGATGGACACTTGGGAGACTGATTGTCCACAGATGCTGCTCACCCCGAGGATATTTACACACTGACAAGAAAATATAGAAGTATATGTTTCTCCTCTGAGCACAGTTTAAGAAATCCACATCTCTGATTATATATTTAACGGAAGACATAAGACAAATGGTCTGTTGACTTTAAAAATGTATGGATGTGGCTCCTGAATGGTGGAATTAACTCCCCATTAGTTTAAGTCATTTGAGACAAACGCGTCAGCTAAATGAATGTAAAGTAGTCAATATCCCCTGATTGGCACAGATTTCAAACTGTTGGAAAATACATTTTGACATGATGAAAAATAAAAATCAATTAATTCTGCAATCAGCGATGTAGGGGCCCTTGCACCTTTGTATACGTTAGGGCTGGCTGGACTCCGGCTCACGTGGCCGAGAATGTCTGCAACCGTCTGAAAAAGTGTCCACGCCATTTGTTTCCTGCATTGAGTGACGCTGGAAATGATGCTTTGCAAACATGATTTATTTTGCTCTATGTCATCTGAAGACAACATGTAAAGTAAATGTCATGTAAATTGGCCACACCTAATGTTTTTGCCATCTCTCAGATAGGTTTGTTTAGATTTTTCAGCTTAAGGATGGCTTCTTCACTGATAGTGACAGCTCTTTGGACTTCATATTGAGAGTTGACAGCAACAGATTCCAAACACAAATACCACACTTGAAATGAACTTAAAAGAAACTCTAGACCTTTTATCTGCTCCCTGTCAATGGAATAATGAGGGGAAAACACAAACCTGGCCATGGAATAGCTGAGCAGCCAATTTTCCAATTACTTTTGATCCCTTGAAAAGGAGGGACCACATATAAAATGTGTTGTAATTCCTACACCGTTCATCCGATTTAGATGTAAATGCTCTCAAATTTAAGCTGAAAGTCTGCACTTTAAGCACATCTTGATTGTTTTATTTAAAATCTATTGTGGTGGTGTACAGAGCCAAAATGATGAAAATTGTGTCAATGTCCAAATATGTATGTACCTGACTGCATTTAATGACCGTAGATAATAGGTCAAATGGCTGAAGGGAGAGGGCATTTTCTACATTTGTATGTGTGTGGACTAGATTCTGAGCACAGACCTGACTGTGCAGTGACTGAACATTTCAAGGGATTGATTTATCTCCACATTTAATTTTTTATTCATGATGACGAGTAATAGTTTCTTATTTTATAATAAGTTGTAAATATTCAATATTATCTTCCTTATTGACATGTCCGCGCTCCCTATCCATTTAAAAACAGGATGTCAGCCAGTATGTATGTGTGTGTTCACAGCAAGGGAATTGCCACCCCCATGTCTAAGCGGCCTTTGTCTATTGTACTGCAGTAAAGCGTTTGAAGAAGTGGCCCTATGGCCTCAGTGGAGATCTCTGTCCTTATACATTCTTCTCACACACAGCAACACATTATGTGAATGTTGCATTGCGACTATGGTGCAGTATTCGGTGCTGTCTTCACACTTAACATAGACGGGCTGACAGCTTTTGATGCATTGCTACCACAGGAGACAAGTTGGGACTTAAAGTCTTACCTTCCGGGGTATAAACACGATGCCTTATTTACACTACCATGGCTTCCCATGTAGTAATAATAAGTCTTTTAATATTGTATCATTGCAACTCCCATAACTTTAAAAAATAAAAAGACTCTTGGTCACTTTGCATCTGGAGTGTATGTGGCACAAGTTGAGCAGAAGAGACAACACATGACTTCATGGATCAGGCTGACGGCAACAAAACAAATGAAGCTAATCTCCAGTGTTGAAAAATAAAACCAATGCAGAAGTAAAAAAAAACAAACAGTTGTGCAGTTCATCACATGGCCACTTGAGGTTGACGGTATGTAGTGTCAGATATTGAAGCTTTGTTGTTTGAAGAGTCGGGAGTGAGAAGGTATTGTTCTGTAGGACTCTGACTATATCTTGAATATGTAACAATCAGTGCAGTCTCGGAGTTTGGGAAGAGAGTTGCCAATAACTGATAAACAGTTAGCATGTTCTTGGTGGCAGATTTAAACTCAACAATGCTCATACTAAAATTAAATTAAAACAGCATATATATCAATGGTTATACTAAAAATAAAGTAAGGTTGCATGTTATAATAGTTATACTTTTATATTTCATACTCTTCCATAGTATCTCAACAACGTAAAGATTGTTTTTATACATACAATTGTGAAACAGCTGAATGAGACACGCCTCTACTTACTGATTACACCATCTATTCTGTCAATGAAAACTCTAAGCGAGAGATGCAGTAATACAGAGATAGAGCCAACATGTAAATACATACAGAAGAGAAATTAATAATAGACTACAATAAGAAATGTTATCTGAAGAGCTGCTTTATCTGCAGCGGTAACATAACAGGTCAGGACAAACTGACACAAAAAAAGAAAGAACTTAATGCAGCCTACATTTGCCGAATTAGCAACAAGGCAAGATTGGTCAAAGACAGTGGAACATAGAATTTAAAAAGGTACTTCTAACTCAACTCAAAAATGGTATGATTGTGAAGGGATTTCCTGACAAATGATAGACTTGAGAATGTTCTCACATGTGTTCTTCTGTCTGGCATGTCAATAAATTGGAGTCTGTCCAAAACAGAGAAAGCTATTGTCATACTCGATTCTTGAATGGCAAATGGACCTTTTTACTTGTATAGCATATTTAGTCTTCCAACTACTCAAAGCGCTTAAACACTACATGTTATCATTCACAAATTCACACCCAGTCAAACACTGATGGGAGGGGTACGACCTGCCGATCAGTGTATGACTGATTCATACAGCGCAGGAACAGCGTGTCTTTACCAAGGACTCATCAACATGGACGAGTGGATCAAAGTGTTGATCCTGTGATTGAAGGACAACCCTGCTCTACCACTGAGCCACAGTCACTCCTTCTTCCAATAAATTGTATGAACTCATTGTCCTAGTAGCTCGAGACTGACAAAAAAGTTCCAGATGGTCCCAGAGTTTAGCATTTAGCTTGCCAACCACACCATCAGTAATGTAATCAACCACTGCAAACATGACTTGCACATGTTTAACGTGACCTGCTGAAAATTAACAACCTAAAAAAAGACATTAAAGTTACTAAAGCTCTTTAACACCCAACTGTTCAAAGCTGATTGAATATAAACTGGTAATGAATAGTTGGTTGTGTTTAAAGTGGAGAGGAAATGCAGCGTGGTTTCAGGTTTCCCTTTCATCGCTGACAGATGGACGGCCTTCAGGCCCCAAAGCCGACAATGCTTCCTTCCTCCGGCAGGCAGACACACACACACACACACACACTTTAATTTTGTCTACCCAAAAAGCCTTTTTTCTGATTACACTCGCCTGAGTGTAATCAGATGTATGTCTCAACAAGACAGGTAAAACATGCTGTCCCTCTCACATTTCTAACAGTCAGGGTGAGAGACAGATCCAGATATTATGCATCGTGTGTGTGTGTGTGTGTGTGTGTGTGTGTGTGTGTGCGTGCATGTATTGATAGCTGAAAGAGCACTGTATTTATTGTTCCTCATGTTCTTTAAATCAACAGCCATCTCTACGACTGTATTCATTGCTTGTAGAAGAATGCAGTCCATATGTGAAAACTGGGTGAGTATACTGTCTTCCCTTCAGTCAGTATGTGTACAGGTAATCAATGACACACATTTAAAGTAAATTATTAGTAATGGACACGGTCATATTAAATCAGTAAAAAATATAAAATAACATTTTTCCAGGCGCTATGCCAGCACTTTTGGATTGTGAATTATGTGATGATGAATAGAAAACAAGGCTGTGCCATGAAATCTGAACCTATTACCTACATGTTCTAAATTGCTTTCAAAATAAATAGATATGCTACTCCATAAGGTCTACATTTATTCACGAAGACATTACAGAGCAGTTTGAGCCACAGTGAGCATCAAGGAAGTCAGTGCAGCAGACTCCTGACATGGGGAGTGAACACACCAGCCTGATCCCAAATTCATCAAGTACAGCAAATTCAGCTCGAGAAGTTACGGTTGCTCTGGACAAGATTGATCTTAAAGATGTAGACCAAGATTTAATAATATTTATATATATATTTTGTATATACAATATACTGTTACTGTTTTTTGGCATTTTAGCAGAACGTTTTTATTAATTTATTTAACTATTTATTTTTAGGATTTATTTGGTGCAGAATATTATTTTGTATTTAAACTAAGGTTGTATTACTGTTATTATGTTTGAACCAGTTCCAGGTTACACAAATGTTAATATATTTTAACAAAGTTGGCCTGTTCGACATAATATCAACTAAGTTTTTTTATATGGCGGGGGTCCCTACCAAAGCTGAGACCAAACCTACGCCCTTGGGTATGTCTCTACCAGCTTTGCCCATTCTTCTTTGCAAAACAGCTCGAGGTCAGTCAGATTAGATGGAGAGCGTTTGTAAACTGCGGTTTTCAGATATTGCCACAGATTCGATGGAATTTAGATCTGGACTTTGACTGGGCTAGTCTAACACATGTATATGTTTTGTTTTAAACCATTCCATTGTAGCCCATTGTAGGCTTTATGTTTAGGGTCGTTGTCCTGCTTGAAGGTGAACCTCCGCCCCAGTCCCAAGTCTTCTGCAGATTCTAACAGGTTTTCTTTCATTCATTCTTTCATTGCCCTGTATTTGGCTCCATCCATCTTCCCATCAACTCTAACCAACTCCCCTGTACCTGCTGAAGAGAAGCACTTGTGAAAATGTTTTAAAAACATGTATAATTTTCTTTCTACTTTACAATTGTGTGACACTTTGTGTTGGTCTTTCACATGAAATTCCAATAAAATATAATTGTTTGTGGCGTGTAATGTGACAAAATGTGGAAAAGTTCAAGAGTTATGAATACTTTTGCAAGCCACTGTACAAGTGAAACTAAGGAATTGTCACAGATTCTCAGTGTACAAAGCTACTAAAATGTCTCATTGTTTAGTTTCGAACATGCTGAATTAATTACATTTTCACACTGTCTCATATCCATCTTTGTCAGTGTGGTTTATATGCAGATTATAATCTGATCGTAACAATATGAAGACAACTGTTTATGAAACACCACACAACTCAGCTGGACCTGTTGACTTGATAGTGTTTTACTGTAATGTGACAAAATAGTGATGATAAAAAAACATGGCTCATCCAGTTTTAAACTATATCAAAGCTTCTGTAACTGAAGTCAAATAAAAGAATCAGAGCTGAGGCGGCAGTACAACAACAAGGAGATCACTCAAAATTAATCTGACAATCTTTTAACGGCATTAACTATTTGATCATGCGTTAACTGCATGTCTGTTTGTTTGTTTTTTTGTTTGTTTTTTTTTGCATTGAGAGGGGCTTATCACTTTAAATCTCTCCCAGACGTTGTAGTTCAGACCTGGGCGTCTTACGGCTCTCCCAGTCCGGCCCAGCAGCGAGTGCAGCAACAAGCAGTTTCGCTCACAGGCAGGCAGTCTACCGGCAGGCTTTGCGTGCAGATTGAAAGTTAATCGCGCAAACGCAAAGCTCCTACGAACTCTGTACTGTTTTACTACAATGCTGTACTTAGAAAAGAACCCCGGATATTTGTGGTGAGCACACACACAGTTTTATTTGTATTCTCCAGTGTGACTCCGTCTTGACTTTGCTATGTTATTGCAAGCAATAGTCAACTAGTAGCTTTTGGCAGCAAAGAAAAATTGGCTGCACAGCGTTCATATTTTCTGTGACAACTACTGTCAGGCTTCATCAGTGGACACACACACACACACACACACACACACACAGTGTAGCGGACATCCACAGAATTCTCCTGATAAAACTGAAATAGCTATGACAATCTGAACTAATAAAATTTGTCCAGAGGAACTTCTAGGTCACTGAGTGTTCATAGACAAACTTAAGGACTTGTAATCAATCGTGGCTCTCACACAGGACACTGATTTGTGCTGAAATGTTGAGATTAATGTTTATCAATTAATGTATTGTACATAAAGGTGGTACACATACATGTATTTATACATGAGTCTGTCATTATAACAATGTATGTCTATGTCGTGTAATTGTTTAATAAATGTGTCTTTAATTGATCAGCTTTTATTAAGTGTTTTTTTTTAACTGGATGCTTTTTGTAGCTGAGATTTACATTTCAAATATGAAATAATTAAATAGACTATGTAACTAGATAGTTGTTAAGATGGGAGAGGTTTTGCTGTTTCTGCCATCAAAGTGCATCGTCTTCCACACCAGACTTCTGTCCATGTGAAGACTGCAAGGCCCACTGCAAGCAGAAACATCTCCACAGTCTGAGAGGACATCCAACCAATGTGAGAAGCAACAACATGAAGAAGGGCTTTTCTTCACCTGGTTTCTAAGATACTACAGATATGATGGATAACATTGAATGCTCAGAGCCACCAACTCTCACGGTTTCGCCGTGTGACACACGCTTTTTCATGTTTTCACTCGCTCACATGCCACACAACCAATATCTCACGGCAAAAAAAAAGTCTGAGGCTTTTCAAAGTCCCTGACGATAGATGGCGCTAAGGAGCGCATCTGTAAACCTATTTGCTGCATAGACAGTCGCGCGACTGGGGGACCGCCGGCAGAGAGGACCAGAGAGACTGAGGTATCGGGGCTCTCAAGTGTCACGCATAACTGTGTATAATGTGACTGTCACGCTGATTGGCTTTTGCAACTTAGCATCGGGCGAATTTTTTGCCAAAGTTAAAATATTTCAACTCCGGCGAAAGGCGTCAACTCAAAAAAGCAACTAATTCCCCCACTGTGGGATTAATAAAGGATTCTTAAAACGATTAAAAATAATAAATATATATATATTTTTAAGAATCGGCATCCCCGCGCCCCACTAGAGGGTCGCACCCCACAGTTTGAGAACCACTGGTGTAGGTGCCCATTACTACTAAACCCTTGTAATTTAAACCCCAGTGTGCATCACTGCTGTAATGCATTACCCATGTGCAAGAACAGGAGTGTGTCTCCAATCCATCCACAATGGCTTCACATCTGTTGAATTTGGAATGACTGATCTCAAATCTGATAGCCCATTGGTGTGTATGTGTCTAGAGAGTCCCGAGAGAAGATAAAAGACCACTTAGTTGGGAATGCTGTGGGTGTGTGCGTGCGTGCGCGAGCCTTGTTTACTGGGTTAAAAATATGATCTTCATGGTCGTTTGAGTAAGACATGCAAGCTTAGACTTTGATGGAACTTTCTAGAATCATTTGATGAAAAAGAATCATGAGTTAACTATAAAAGAAAGTCTGTACCAGAAAGTCAAAGCTTTCTCAAAAAATACATCCTCTGCTGTAGCCTAGAACAAAGATTTACAACATGCACATGCCTTGCACACAAGATATTTATATGAAGGGACCGGATTTATGTGTACATTGTGAATGCTTTCTATACTATGGTTGTAGTGGCCGATCTACGTGTCGGCCACTCTGCTGGGTGCGGGATAAGATCCTGTTTCTTACGCGCTGCTTCAGTAAAAAAGAGTCCAGCCATTGATATATCTTTGTATTATTGCACATTTAATTATCGACTGACGGCAGTTACAAGTTGTTATTTGGACTTCCTGAGCTGTTTTACGAAGTATTTGGTCTAGCGGTAAAAACAGTCTGATTTCCCCGTCACTCATGCATCATCAATCACCCTTGCTCGTACCGGTGCCCCGTATTTAAACTATCACAATAAAACACACATTACCACAATAAAATACACACCCGTGACTAATGGCTCCTACAATGGTTATGGTTGCAGATTTTTTTTTTAAATAATTATTTTTTTTCATCCCACAGTGTGGAAATTATTCTCTGCATTTTACCTCTCCTTAGTAATGAAAGAGCAGTGTGTTGCTGTGAAGCACCCGGGGAGCAACTGGGGCTTCCCCTGTGTCTTGCTGAAGGACACTTTAACATGATCCAACCAGCTACCTTGTGATTTCAGGACGAACACTTTTCATCAGCTACAAGAGAACTTCAACGTACACAGGTATAAAACGTCATTGATAAATACATGCCGAATTATCTGTACTCGTGGAAATGTTTATGTTACGCCATTAACAGGTTACACTTGTGCGTGACTTGCCAATTGTTACCTTTTTGCCAATAGCCTATCTATGTGAGATCTCAGCTCAACATTGAGCATGAACTGAGAGCGGCCATATCAAATCTACAACACTGTTGCTCGGATCTGTAGTTCTCAGAGGAGCTGCCTCTGCTCTCATTAGGCAAATTAACAAATGCTAGAAAGAATTAGTGTTTTTTGAAATTAACTTGTTCTGCTCCGTCTCCCTGCAAAGTCTGTGTGCGTGTATTAACAGAAATTATGCATTGGCAAAGTCACACCATACATACCGTGACCCACACAACACATAAAAATATAAGACACATGCAGTCCTATCTACAAAGAGAGGCTGTCAGGTATTTCCTGACCTAGGTGTACAGAATTGTCTTCAATGGTTCTTCTACCTGTCTCCTGGACCCTGTTCCGACGAGGCTGCTTAAAGAAATTTTACCTTTCATAAGTGTCTCTCTACTAGATCTTATTAAATTAGTTATGTTCCACAGTCTTTGAAAGTGGCTGTAATTAAACCTATCCTGAAGAAGCCCACTCTTGATTTAGAGGTGTTGGCTAACTACAGACCTATTGTCAATCTTCCTTTCCTCTCTACGATACTGGAGAAGGTAGTCACAAACCAGTAGTGAGACTTTTTACCAAACAGTCGTTTATTTGAGGAGTTTCAGTCTGGATTTCGAAAGCACCATAGCACAGAAACCGAACGAGTGACAATTACTAATGACCTGCTCGTTGCATCAGATAGGGGACTGATCTCTGTACTTGTCCTGTTTGACCATGACATTTTATTACACAGACTAGACCAGTTGATTGGTATTAAAGGTACCACATTAAGCTGGGTTAAGTCCTATTTATCAGATCGATCTCAGTTTGTATATGTAAACAAAAGCCTCAATGACCGCCGTCATTAATCATGGAGTTCCACGAGGTTCTGTGCTTGGACCAATTATGTTCACCCCAATTTGTCTAGGTAATATTATTAGAAGAAGGTCTACATGCAGTAGCACCCATTTAGCTATGCTTGCAATACGTTTGTTTTTCGTTGTGGTGTCCATGTGTTTCTGTCCGAAGTCATCCATTCGTGTCTGACTATGACGAGGGGGCGCAGAGTTAGCATCAGCTGTGTACTTGGCCATCGAGTATCGGGTATTTCAGACTGGATAGCTATGATGATAGCTCAGTTCACAAATGGCACATACCACTTTGGTCTTGTCAAGAGAACCACGTCTTTTCATTCATTATGCCGTATCGTGTTTACCATTCATTCATTTTAACCTGTAACATTAGCCGAGCTTCCAAGCTTAAAGCGCAAAGAGAGCAGGGAACAGACACGCGAGCGCAGTTAAAAACTTTGATTCTGCCCAAAGAAGACTCGTCTAATATGCAGTTTAGCTAATCACTGATTAAATAAATAAATGAGTAACGTACAATCCATCCAATCCGGGCTGCAAAAAAGACTTCCGGAGGGACAATTCTCATCTTGCCCAAGAGCGCGATCCCGTGTCTCACGGATCGCGTCTCATTCACTTCTGCGTGTTCTCGTCGGCTTCTCTCGCAGCAACATTTTATTTTATTATTTGTCTGTGCAGCGTCAGTGTGGCGGTTTTGTTGATAGATTTGGACAACATGTATTTTTTTGACACTATGGGTTGTGCTCTCCCGTTGCAGTGCTGGGTCTTGCCGGGCGAATTTCCTCTACTGTAGTGCGCTGTGACGGTTCTAGGTCGACTTGGAAAGGCTCGGGCCGAAGGTGGCGCACAGACACACCACCCTGTTAACATTATATAAAAATATGAACTAGGAGTTTATAAGACATTTTTATATAATGTTAACAGGGTGGTGTGTCTGTGTGTTGCATTTAGAGATTAGAGGTACAGCTTTGAAAAGAAGCTGTAATTAATATGTGTTAAAATAATGTACATTTGTGTTGATTTCTTTATTGGATGACAGGTTGAGTGAGGGAAGGAGACGGGGAGTAATACTGCAAACATTTTCAAGACGTACACCGCTGCTTACATCGATGGAGCTTGGTGGAGAAAGTTAAGAGGATTTAAGTTCCTGGGAATCAGCATCCCAAACGACCTGACGTGATCTTAGCACATCTCCATCCTGATGAGCTCATAAATGGCTGTATATGAGCTCATAAATGGCTGTATTTCTTAAGGGATTTAAAATTGTGCCGAGTTCTTGTTAACTTTTACAGAGAAGAATAGAAAGCCTCCTGACAGAAAACATTATAAACTGGCCTGGGATGTATATACGGCTCAGGACAGGAGGACTTGGTACCCATCTACTGATCATCAGTAATATTTGTAAGAAAAGCTGAAGGATATTAAAGACAAAACCCACCAAGCCACCTGCTGCTGTCTGGAAAGTGATACAGAAGTATCAGCTGCAGAACAACCAAGATTCAAGATGTGTTTACTGTTATATGCACAGACAACAGACAGTTCTAAACAATTAAGATCTTATTTTGCAGACTTAAGAACAGCTTCTTTTCTCTGGCTGTGAGACTCCAAACCCCACCCTCCACACATAAAATAGTTTTTTGTAATTTGTTTGTTTTTGTGTGTGTTTTTTTTTTTGTGTCACAAAATGGGACTGCATTTTGTTGTGCATCCCTGATGTACACTAAACTACCTTGTAATATTGTTTTCTGAAATGTCTGAAAGTGGAAATGATTATGAAAGGTTCCAGAACTTGATAAGCAGACTTTCTTTTACACTGCACACAACATAAACAAAAGTCTGAAAACCAGATGGTGAAAAAGTTTTAAAACTCTCTTTCCTTTATGGTATAAATTATATTTCATTAGTTGCTTTGTAGTACTTTAGTAGTAAGTAAAGTAAAGTAGTACAAAGCAACAAACTATGCCTTTAACCATGTTTAAAGGGAAATAGTAAATGTTATTTTCTACCCAAAACAGAACAGATCCCTGCATCGACTATCTGACAAACAGGATGGCATGTGATGCCAGACAATCCCACAAGAATAGCTTCCATCACAGTTGGCAGCTGGTGGTGATGATAGATTTAAATTGAAGCCACACCTGTGAACTAAAAAGCTGGTCTGCCCCTCGTGTGACATCATGCCTCTTTATTTCCTGTTCTGGCTGTCCCAGGGTCGGCTTCAAGGACGATGTGGACACTAAGGCTCCCAGGAAGCTGTCTGTTTCCTGACCTGAGTAAAAAAAAAGGCCAGAGGTTGGAAATAAAACAGGAAGGAGGACACAATAGAGACAAAAAAGAATTAATTTTGATGACTGGAAATGTAGAACATTTTGTTATTTGGTTTTTGGCTACTATACAAGTATAGGTCCAGTTAGAGCTGCTGGTGTCAGCCGCAGCGGTCAAAGGAAAAGTGACCTGAATGTATCTGTAACAAAGGAAAAACACATTTAATTTTTTGCAGAGAGTTAGATAATAAAGTCTATAAGCCTACCTGTCTCACATCTGATTAAATATGAAGCTTAATAAAGGAACCAGCTTTACTTAACATTAAGACTCGACACAGCAGTCTGGAGTCCTGCCCAGTTTCCTCCTTTTTCCCCTGGTTGGCATTTTTTAGGGGGTTTATCCTTTTCCAGTGCGAGAGTCCTGGGACAGAGGATTTTGTCTGTTGTACAGATTGTAAAGCCCTCTGAGGCAAGGGCTATGCAAATAAATTGATTTAAATTTCATGGCTGCTGTAGAAACATGGCGATGCAACATGGTGGACTCTGTGAAGAGGACCCATTCTTATCTAATGAAAACATAATGATACTTAGTTTCAACTGAATACATACATGAAAACATAGTTAAGTGTGGCTTCAGCCGCATGGGGTCAGAGACCCCATGCTGGAAGCACACTTCATGTTCTCCTGCGGGCTTATTAGTTGGAATGCTTCGAGCATTCCAACTATTGTTCTTCGAATCTTTAAAAAACTTATTATTATTAGTTGGAATGCTTCGAGCATTCCAACTATTGTTCTTCGAATCTTTAAAAAACTTATTATTATTCTATTTCTTCCGTACGTATTTTGGACCTCTTCAGCTCCTTCATATTTTCAGCTACAGAAAAAAGTTCAATTATTCAAATATTCAGCTTCTTAAGCACACGTGTGCAACTTCCTTTTCAAATTTCAGACTTTTCAAATTTTTTAATTATTAAACTTTTTATGATTTTTTTTAAAATGGGACCCAATGGGGAAATCTTCAAATCATCTTCAACTTCAAACGTTTGCAGGTTCTTCATACGTTCAGCTAGAGACACAATTTCAAATTTCAAATGTTGACAAAACGTTCAGCTATTATTCTACGCTTTTACATTTTTCATATTTTTTCAAATATTTAAATTATTAAACTTTTTATAAAAATAAAAATGAATGGTTTCCAATGAAAAACGTTTTAAAACTTCTTCAGCTCCAAAAGCCTAAGGCTCTGCCATGCTTTCAGCTAGAGACACCATTCCAAGTTTAAAATGTTGCCAAAACTTTCAGCTATTACCGCATATCTCCACTTATTGATATATTTTATACTGTCATAATTGTCAGCGTTTTAGTTTTATGTTTTTTTGCCGCCTTTTCTCTCTTTTGCATGAGTGTGTGTTGCGGAGCTCAGTGCACGTGATGTCATACTTAGAGGGCAGACCCACGTCAGATCTTGAAGATTTTTTTTTTTTAAATTTGCCGTAAACTCCGTACCGTGTACTCTTTGGGCATAATTTATAGCTCAAAACGTTGGAAATCTTGTCTTCTGTCATAAACTGCGGTCGATAGGAATCCAACACATTCAGACGTCTCGTAATCGGACTGAATGTGAGAGCAAGTCCACCTCGCTCTGCCATCCGCTTCAATGTTAAATCTCCCTCCAAAGCCACGTCTCCCCTGAAGCTCGTACCTGATTTGTAAATCGCCCGTACAGACACATGTTTTATCGTACAGACTCGCCAGTCACAGTATCTGTTCATCAAGTCTTCCTAACGCTTCATATGCGATATTGAAGCAATCGGGGCTTTTTAAGTATGTTTTTTGGGTGATTTTTGGATAGGTGTTTCCCAGCATTGACTCCATATAATCATCGGCAGTTAGTAATTGTAACTGCCGATATTTGAATTCATCACCATGGCAACCTCTGACATGAGGGCAGTTCAACAGACACACAGACACTTACACACGCACACACACACAGGACTTCTCTCTCTGTCTCCCTCCCTCCCTTTCTCTATCTGTTCATATATATATTCCACTATTTTCATATCTATTCAGCTGTTTTGTTATTTTCAAATATATTCAGCTTTTTTAAGCTTTATTCAACAATATTTCACTATGTTCAGTATTTAGATGATGCAGTTTTCCTTTCAACTTTTCCAATTATACATTTAAACAAGAAGGATTTTCAACAGTTCAGTTTAATGCTTTTGGGCTTCAACACTTTTCATCAGGTAGTTTTCTTTACATGTTCATATATATTCCACTATTTTCATACATATTCAGGTGTTTTCTTCAGTTGTTTTGTTATTTTCAAATATATTCAGCTTTTTTAAAGCTTTTTTAAGCTTTATTCAACAATATTTCACTATGTTCAGTGTTTAGATGATGCAGTTTTCCTTTCACCTTTTCCAATTATACATTTAAACAACAAGGATTTTCAACAGTTCAGTTTAATGCTTTTGGGCTTCAACACTTTTCATCAGGTAGTTTTCTTTACATGTTCATATATATTCCACTATTTTCATATATATTCACCTGTTTTGATAAATATTCCAGTATTTTCATATACATTCAGCTGTTTTCATATATATTCAGCTTTAAGCTTTTTTTAAGCTTTATTCAACTTTATTTCACTATTTTCAGCTACATTCAGCAATTTCTTTCAAATATTTCAGCTTTATGCTTCAGCTTTTTGCATTCCAACGCATTTTCCACAGGAAATGCAATTTCTAGTTATTCTTCTATTTCTTCCGTACGTATTTTGGACTTCTTCAACTCCTTCATATTTTCAGCTACAGAAAAAAGTTCAATTATTCAAATATTCAGCTTCTTAAGCACACGTGTGCAACTTCCTTTTCAAATTTCAGACTTTTCAAATTTTTAAATTATTAAACTTTTTATGATTTTTTTTAAAATGGGACCCAATGGGGAAATCTTCAAATCATCTTCAACTTCAAACGTTTACAGGTTCTTCATACGTTCAGCTAGAGACACAATTTCAAATTTCAAATGTTGACAAAACGTTCAGCTATTATTCTACGCTTTTACATTTTTCATATTTTTTCAAATATTTAAATTATTAAACTTTTTATGAAAATAAAAATGAATGGTTTCCAATGGAAAAACGTTTTAAAATCCGCTTAAACTTCTTCAACTCCAAAAGCCTAAGGCTCTGCCATGCTTTCAGCTAGAGACACCATTCCAAGTTTAAAATGTTGCCAAAACTTTCAGCTATTACCGTATATCTCCACTTATTGATATATTTTATACTGTCATAATTGTCAGCGTTTTAGTTTTATGTTTTTTTGCCGCCTTTTCTCTCTTTTGCATGAGTGTGTGTTGCGGAGCTCAGAGCACGTGATGTCATGTT
Source organism: Clinocottus analis (assembly GCF_023055335.1). NCBI lineage: Eukaryota > Metazoa > Chordata > Actinopteri > Perciformes > Cottidae > Clinocottus > Clinocottus analis. Next base: position 13,120,055 of record NW_027175832.1, on the reverse strand, counting down.
AGAGGGCAGACCCACGTCAGATCTTGAAGATTTTTTTTTTTTAAATTTGCCGTAAACTCCGTACCGTGTACTCTTTGGGCATAATTTATAGCTCAAAACGTTGGAAATCTTGTCTTCTGTCATAAACTGCGGTCGATAGGAATCCAACACATTCAGACGTCTCGTAATCGGACTGAATGTGAGAGCAAGTCCACCTCGCTCTGCCATCCGCTTCAATGTTAAATCTCCCTCCAAAGCCACGTCTCCCCTGAAGCTCGTACCTGATTTGTAAATCGCCCGTACAGACACATGTTTTATCGTACAGACTCGCCAGTCACAGTATCTGTTCATCAGGTCTTCCTAACGCTTCATATGCGATATTGAAGCAATCGGGGCTTTTTAAGTATGTTTTTTGGGTGATTTTTGGATAGGTGTTTCCCAGCATTGACTCCATATAATCATCGGCAGTTAGTAATTGTAACTGCCGATATTTGAATTCATCACCATGGCAACCTCTGACATGAGGGCAGTTCAACAGACACACAGACACTTACACACGCACACACACACAGGACTTCTCTCTCTGTCTCCCTCCCTCCCTTTCTCTATCTGTTCATATATATATTCCACTATTTTCATATATATTCAGCTGTTTTGTTATTTTCAAATATATTCAGCTTTTTTAAGCTTTATTCAACAATATTTCACTATGTTCAGTATTTAGATGATGCAGTTTTCCTTTCAACTTTTCCAATTATACATTTAAACAACAAGGATTTTCAACAGTTCAGTTTAATGCTTTTGGGCTTCAACACTTTTCATCAGGTAGTTTTCTTTACATGTTCATATATATTCCACTATTTTCATATATATTCAGTTGTTTTGTTATTTTCAAATATATTCAGCTTTTTTAAAGCTTTTTTAAGCTTTATTCAACAATATTTCACTATGTTCAGTAATTAGACGATGCAGTTTTCCTTTCAACTTTTCCAATTATACATTTAAACAAGAAGGATTTTCAACAGTTCAGTTTAATGCTTTTGGGCTTCAACACTTTTCATCAGGTAGTTTTCTTTACATGTTCATATATATTCCTCTATTTTCATATAGATTCACCTGTTTTAATTGTAACTGCCGATGTTTGAATTCATCACCATGGCAACCCTTGGAATGAGGGCAGTTTAACAGACACTTAAGCTTTATTCAACTATATTTCACTATTTTCAGCTACATTCAGCAATTTCTTTCAAATATTTCAGCTTTATGCTTCAGCTTTTTGCATTCCAACGCATTTTCCACAGGAAATGCAATTTCTAGTTATTATTATTATTCTTCTTATAGTCAAACCACTACTCCTCCCAGAGCGTTGCCAGCACATGCGCAAAAATTACATCGAAACGTGCGGTTTGCGCGGGAATCGTGAGGTATGACTTTTCTAAGAGATTCGCCCGTACGTTTTCCCGAAAAATGCAAAAAACATAAAAAAAATTTCACGAAACGTTCGTAGAGGGTGGCGCGCCAATTAACAGAGTGAGAAGAAGCGACAGAAACTGTTAAAAAAATAAAACGTATTTTGTCTTTACTCCCACAATGTTCACTCTTCATACACCATTGTTGGATAGAAACGTTGGAAATCTTGTCTTCTGTCATAAACTGCGGTCGATAGGAATCCAACAGACTCAGACGTCTTGAAATCGGACTGAATGTGAGAGCAAGTCCACCTCGCTCTGCCATCCGCCGCCATGTTAAATCTCCCTCCAAAACCACGTCTCCCCTGAAGCGCGTACCTGATTTGTAAATCGCCCGTACAGACACATGTTTTATCGTACAGACTCGCCAGTCACAGTATCTGTTCATCAGGTCTTCCTAACGCTCAATATGCGATATCGAAGCAATAGTGGCTTTTAAAGTACCATTTTTTTTAAATAGTTTGAAAGAAGTTCCACAGTATTTAGGTCTATTAAGCTCAGCGTAAGGAAGTCCCTTTGAAGTCATCACCATGGCAACCTTTGATCAAACGACCCACAGGTGTTCTCGTTAGGGCAGTTTAACAGACACACAGACACTTACACACGCACACACAACAAAGATGACTTCTGTCTCTCTGTCTGTTTGTCTCACACACACAGACACACAGACACACACACAAACAAACAAACAAACACATACACAAACAAACAAACACACACACACACACACAAACAGACACACAAACACACACACACAAACAGACACATACACACACACACAGACACACACAGACGTTTACGTGTGTTTTATATTGTGTAGTTGTCAACACTGATCATTAATAAGGTCATATGATATTTCATATACGTTTGTGTGTGTTCAGGACGTTCAGTAGTTTATTTCCTTAAGTCCACAGTCCAGTCTGCCTCTAATCAGTCTGCTGGCGCTCACTTGGTCACCATGACGACGGCAGCACACAGGTGCTTCATATCAGCCAATCAGTTTAACACACAAACCAACTCAAGTGCTTTGGAGGAGAGACGGGCGTCAGAAACAAAAGCTATATATTGCGAGGTCTTACGGCAGTAGTAGCCACACTTTCAAAATTTCTTGCGAAATTTTCTAGTTATGGATATTATATTCCATGTCTGCTGAAGGTTACACAAACATTATAGTCAGTGGCCCTTGGTGGTGTATGCCTGAAGTCTTGAGAGATTTTCTTTTCCCCAATCCATCCGTGCTATCTGATTGGGCGCTGATGTGTTGATCGCTCTGTGAGGGCATTATGGTGCTGAATCTGTAGACCATTAAGACCATTAAGCAGACAGACACAACCCTTTTGTCTCATAAGTTCTCTGATGACCACAGGCTGGACACGTTGGCACCAGCGGCGGTGTGTGGGCATTGGGTGTGTGCAGTCAGAGTGGAGAGAGTCAGAGAGGTGATGAAATGAATTCAACGTGACATCTTCAGCATCACACTGACCTCACGTGGTGGAGCAGAGAATGACACAGCAAGGTAATGCTGATCATGGTTTTAGTAAATGGTTTCCTCTTAAGAGCCAAGCGTCTATTCATCTCCATTTAACTCACTCAGAAGATTATTCTTTTTCTGGCCATTGTTATTAAATTGTTTGATTGATTGTTTCATGACTCAATTGTGTTCAAAAGGGCTTCAACCACAGAGCTGCCTCTTTTTTAAATTCATGAAATTGATTTGTATGCATGACCCAATATAACTAATCACACATTTGGGTAACACTTTATAATAACTGGACGATATATAGCATTAGTCAATTATGAATAAACATTTGATTCATCATTTAGAAAGCATTGTTCCAACATTACAACTCATATTACAGTTAGTATGCAATTCATAAACAGTTTTGTTGTTTAATTTTTGGATTAATAAGCTTGACTATTATGTGTTTCAGGATTGGGTTTTCATACTTTATAAAGGATGCATTCCATGTTTGTAATTTTTTTTTTTTAAATTACAAACCAATTATTAAGGACTTATAGATGATTAGTAAGATAATTTATAAAGTGTTTGTAAATGATGAAGAAAATATTTAAATGTCAATTATTCATACATTTATTTATACATACAATGATTTAGATATGCACTAATGGTTAGTTAGGGAGTATGTTAAGATGTGCTTTATCATGTGTTTTAATACTAGTAGTTACTAGTTGTTAGTTAAGTATTAGTTAGGCATGTTGTGTGACCTCATGTTAAGTGAGGACTGTCTATACTTTACAAAGCATTATTTAATGACATTGAAAGGCCTGGTAGGCCAACACAGCAGGCCAGCCCAGCCGAAGCAGTCACTTGTGTGCAATCCAACGTAGGTCAACACTGGTCGGTAAACCATGCTGTATACAAAACACCTCGTAGGCGAAACCCAGCGAAGGCAAAACGGTAGCGCCCCCAAGTGGAGCCGCCTAGCCACACTTGGTGGCAGCGCTCTGCCCGACATGGTCAATAGTCCCCTATAATTAGGGATGACATCCAATCAAAAATAGTAATAATTAAACCTTAAATTATAAGACTTAGCCCGGAAGTCACCTACCGATCAGGTAAGAATTCCAATCTGCTCCAAAAGGAGGCAAGAGGCCATATGATGATGTCACCGCCGGCTATATAAAATCAGGACGAGTTACGAACATGTCACCATGAGACTATAAAATCAGGAGTGACCCTGAACTCACCAACACCGATCTCCAGGTGAATCTCCTGTGCAGGAGGCGTGGAGCCCAAGAGCGTCTATGACCATGGCGGAAGTCCTGCCGACCGGAACACGCACTTGACGTCGGAGGGAACGGAACCAACGGCATCCCTGTCACCTTTTATAGGATGGCCACCCACAGTGATTGGCTTATAAGTGCTGACGCCCAGCGTATAAAGCTCCCTTCTGCTACATTTTGAAAGTTTTTAAATACCTACTAAAGTACATAATTTTACTTTGCAGACCAGCACTTCACAGGATGTCAAATCTTGCTGATGCGAGACTGCTTCGCACATCCATTGTGATAAATTCAAAAACAATTTTCGCACGAAAGCCTTCAAGCAAAAATCATTGTTACATCAGAAACCATGGACCATACATGAGACATGACAACTGAGAAAATATACCAATACACTTACCTTGTCGAATCCTAATGTTTTAATTGAGTGGAAGTGCCTCCAAATGGGTCGACAAATCGAGCCCGTCCTTCCTTCGAATACATGGCCTTGAACAGAAAGGATAGTGTAATGTGCAAGATTCTGAGCTTGATATTTAGTTGGATAATTTGCTTTGTTTAACTTCACTTACCACGAGTCCAAGGGAGGTTCTTGCAGACTGCTCCAATTAGTATATCCCACTCCCATACATCAAGCTGCAAAGTGAGATCATAGAATTGTACAACTGTAACTGACACCTTTTTTTTTTTAATGCAACCATTTTCCTTATCTCAACCCCCTGTATTTGCCATCCCAAATTGCTGTCATTTTAAATGTGTCAATGACTTTGACCTGGTTGCGGATTATTTTTAGCACCTATAGAAGGTAAGCATTTATGATCTAAAAATAAACAAGATTAATATAATCAACATGCATTTTTAAGAGGAACAATCTTAAATAGCTTACAAACACTTACTTCACTCTACAATTCCCTGCCAGATTTCGTAAATCTGCAGTGCAAAGTTTATATAGACCCAACTTGAACCATATATTCTCCTTTTCTCTGGCATATATCCTGGATAGCTGTAAATACAGAACACTTGTCATTATGAGTCTATAGCATTTTAATACATATTACAGATTGAGCTGCATCTTTACCATGGACGGGTTGAGAATCTGCTTGAGATGTGGGCTTCCGAAAGGTCAGAGCTGTGAATTCTAAGATGCTGGGGAGCATTGGTTTGGTTTGAGGGGGTTTGTCAGTTAAATTTATTTTGTATAGCCCAAAATCACAAATACAAGATTTGCCTCGGAACGCTGCTCCTCCATGTTTAGTTCTGACTCTTGAAACAGAAAGTAGACCAGAACCAGACGACCTGAGGGGTCTGGATGGTTCATAAGGTAGCAGCAGATCACAAACATACTTAGGCCCCAAAATGTTCAGTTTATAAACCAGCAGCAGGATTTTAAAGTAAATTCCTTGTTTGACAGGAAGCCAGTGCAAAGACTTCAAAACTGGAGTGATGTGATCCGCTTTCCTGGTCTTAGTGAAAACTCGAGCTGCAGCGTTCTGTATCAGCTGACTTTTTACAGAGGCCTGTGAACACACCATTCCAGTAGTCCAGTCTACTGAAGATAAATGCATGGACAAGTTTCTCCACATTCCGTTGAGACATAAGTCCTCTAACCCTTGATATATTTTTCAGGTTATAGTAGGCTGATTTTGTAATTGCTCACTGGTGTTTGTCACAACCCCGGTTTGGACATTTGTGTGCAGGGAGATTGCACTCTCAAAGAAAACACTGAAATTATCAGAGAGTGCAACATCAGTCACAGTAATCTTAGAAATGTTCAGACCTTTGGTGATGAATAGGTCTAGAGTGTGCCCTTTGTTGTGGGTGGGACCTGTTACATGCTGAGTAAGATCATAGTTATCAAGGACACCACATAGCTTTACAGACCCTCTGTCCTGGGGATTATCAACATGAATATTGAAAGCTTTACAGACCCTCTGTCCTGGGGATTATCAACATGAATATTGAAAGCTTTACAGACCCTCTGTCCTGGGGATTATCAACATGAATATTGAAATCACCAACAACACAATCAAAATCAATACAGATGATAGACGGCAGTTCAGTAAACTCATCAAAGAAGGTTGCACAGTCTTGAGGTGGTCTATAAATGTTTAGGAATACAACTTAGGTGGAATTGAGAGCCACATATTCAAAAGAAGTAAAATGACCAAAAGAAATCTGCTTGCATTGAAGAGACTAATTAAATAAAATAGCAACTCCACCTCCTTTCTTATGCGCTCTTGTTTCACTCATGAAACTGAAGTTAGGAGGTGTTGATTGATCAATAGGAACTGCTGCACTGTTATCTTGGTTTAACTAAGTGTGTGTGTTAACAAAAAATCAAGTTTATGCTTTATAATGAAATCATTAATTATAAATGTTTTTCCTGACAGAGACCTGACATTTAATAAAGCTAAGTGTAATGTGTTTAAAGCTCTATTTGCCAAATTTATTTGGACATGCTAACAAGGAATGGATGCTAACTTTGATAAATTTGCAGATTTGCTAATGTTTCTTCGCAGCTTCACCTTTTCTTTTTCTATAACTCAGGACAGGAATCGAGAGAACTAGCTTCATACAGGGCCCTGACTGTTCCCAATGATATTTAGTGGTGTCAGTAGCCTTGTAGTCCGGACCTAAACAATATTAATTCATGTCTTTATCAGGTGGGGGAATTAGCGGATGGTTGTGGAGCCGTTGTGGAAGCAGGGTAGGGGCATGGCGCTTTAACTTTGCTGTTAGTGTCAAAGGACTCAGAGACAGTGGCGGAGGTCTAACTAAAGGAGGTTTTAGCACGGGAAATGGGAAAGCGGACGGGAGTGAATTTGGCCAGGCCAAAAAAGTAACTGAATAACCTGTAGTCAAATAAAAATCTAAATTTATGTAGACCTTTGGTCGAGCTCAAACAGTAGTAAGTGAAGGAGATTTATTTGAACGTTTATTTTTAAATATTTAATTACAGATTTGACATATTTTAGTTGACCTTTTTGTGAAAAGAGGGAGACCAATTGCAGGTCACTTCTTACCCATTAGAGAATATCTGCTTCCCTCCCTGGCCAGTAATAGTGGCTGATAATGGTGTGATGAGTTTTACTGCTGTGAAGTTCATAGAAGATTTGGTTAGTTTCTGCCATCGTTAAAACTACCTTAGCCAAGCGTTTGTGTTTTTTTCTTCTCCTGCATATATAGTGCAGAACTCCATCCGTTTAAAAAAAATACTCAATGTTATGTTTATGTAACCAAATGGGAAACGTGTTGTCACCAGTGGGACACCAGAGGGCGCTGTATCCCAAAGGGGAGCTGGCGAGACGCGCGAACATGACAGGAAGTCGAATCCGTGACTTCAGGTGCAGCCGGTAGTAGATGGGTTCGAAATGTCACTTTTGCAGATCATGTGTCCGTAAATGTTGCGTTATATGTGTAAATAATGTTCACAAAGTGTTTGTGTATGATGTTCACAGATTTGAGCTTTGTGGACTTAGCGTCGGCGGCGCGGTTTAGCTAATGCCAGAATAGCATGTGGTAAGTGTGTTGCAATGTTCTGCATAACTTATCCAACTGTTTTGTGTGTTAAGCTTCGTACTTAACTGTGTGGTATGGTTTGTTTTGTTTGATTTAAACAGGAGCTATTGCTGCAGTTATTTTTGTACTTTTTGTGTATTTTGCACTATATAAATCAACCAACCTAAACTAAATATTCCAAATTTATCAGAGAACTAAAGATCCCTATTGTGGCTGTGTGTAAGTACTCATTTCCCCTGCCTACATTAATATCACAACAAAATGACTTAATGATTGATGGTGTAGCATTACCACTTACCCTTGAGCACAAACTTTGAAGCTCTTCTCTTGATTGTATACCTCCGGTGTTTTGAGAGGCCCCCTGGTAGATCTTGAAATCCAGGATTTCTTGCATTATTTGAATCCATTTGTGATCCACTTTTTTATTCTCTATTATTCTAGAAGCCCACCCTCAATTTAGAGATGTTAGCTAACTACAGACCTATTTTTAACTTTCCCTTCCTCTCTAAGATACTGGAGAAGGTAGTTGCAATTCAGTTATGAGACTTTTTACATAACAATAGTTTATTTAAGGAGTTTCAGTCAGGATTTAGAAAGCACTATATCACAGAGACAGAACCAGTGACAATTACTAATGAATGAAAGACAGTTTAAGGAAGAGGACGCTCACCTGCAGGGCTGAGATGCAGTGGAGCTGGACCTGGCTGAAGGTGGGATGTTATGTGTTATAACAGATTGTAAAGCCCTCTAAGGCAAATTTGTATTTGTGATTTTGGGCTGTACAAACTGAATTGAATCCCAGACTCACACTGCTTAGCATTAGTTGAAACATTTAATATTTAATTAGGTAGTTTAATGTTTTTTTTATTTATTGGAGACATAGATCAAACACAGTTTCAAGATCTTTAACATTCCTTGGAATTGTAAGATTGCCAGTTTGTGAAGGGATTGTTGAGATTTATGATTCTAGTTAAATGTACATTTGCTCCTTTCACCTGTTTTTGTCACTGCCTCAGATTTTAGAAAAGGCAAGGAGCGAGCGAGATAAAAGAGATAGTGGACTTAACACGGGCAGGAAGGGAGAAGGGGACATGGCAGTCCGTCAATGAGATAAAAGCAGGAAAGCAAGTCAGAAGTCAGACATGTTTATAGAGTCTACAGAGAGGGAAATTCATTCATCAAGGCGCCATCAAAAATGCAACAGCTGCAGCTTTTCTGATTAGCAGTTAGATTAAAGACATATATAGAACTGCTCTCATCAGTCGCACTGCTCCTAGCTACAAGCTGTTAAGTGACGAGGCTGCATGTGATTTATACCAATGTATTATTTATGTATTACCGATTTGAACACACACATGCACCAACACAGCATCTCATGTTAGTCCTGTAATTGTTTAAGATGGGAGCTAGATGAGGATCTTTTGACCAAAGACCCCTGCAGTCAAGCTTTAAGAAGAGGAAGGGGGAGGGATGCTAATCCACAAATCCTTGTGTGTTCACCTGCTGCATGTGTGGCCGTGAGTCACATCAGAAATGTGTGTGTGTGCGTGTTTGAGAGCATGTAATTAAGTGCTGGGAGACAGTCCTGCTTGAGAAGATCCCTGGAAATGCATGAGTTTACTATGCTGAATGAGAAACTATAATTACATCAATGTCATATCATTATTATTCTTTTTTTTCTTTTTTTTCTTACAATACAATTCAGTACTATATATGATTGAGGTACCAATATCACAACCCGTTACTTGGTAAAGAACCTTATCCAGTGTGGCAGCTAGCCGTATCTTACCATTCTGCCGACATCGAGTGAATGAGGCATTAATATACAGACATGAGATTGATGTCAACCTTTTTATGTTTCCTTTCAAAAGAAAATACATGTGTATTTTAAAGATTTTCTTTAAATATTCTAAAATTTCAGTTTTAGACAAGAAAAAAAGTGAAAGACCAGGACAGAGGAGAGAGAGAAATAAATTAAAGTACTGCGAGGGAGCGAGAACGAGAGGGTGAGCCAGGCAGGAAGAGGATCAAGGGATGTATGTGAAAGAAAGAGGCTGATAGGGTGGGACTTAGAGGGTAAGCATTAAGAGCCGAGAGGATACACACAGAAGAGCGCAAATACAGCGTGCTTGTATTTCAACAGTGTGAACTAACGGCGACAGAACTGTCCACGAAGACAGTTACAGGAAACATGTGGACTTGGTGTACTCAGCAGCAGCTCGGAGGGACAATGAGAGGCCTGCATGAGGTAACTGCTCTGCTTTCACCTACTGCTTGTTGATGAGAAAATGCAACAAGAACACTGAATCAACACCAGTTTTCTAATGAAGTCTCTGATACTCCTCTGTTTCTTAAACCTTTTATGTGTTGCTAAATGTCAAGGTCTATTCTTTAAGTGTTTAACGTGAGAGGTGAGACAGTAAGATGGTGGGGGGCGACTCTGCAATTGAAGAAGTGACAGCTAAAGAAGAGGAGCTGTAATTAGGACATGTTGTGCATTCCTCAGCAGGAAAGCCTCTTCACTCTGTGGATGAACACGCCTGTGTGTGCTTTAAGCTCTTCACTTAATGATTATGTGATGTGAAGCTTGATTGCAGCCGTGTTCTCAGTTAGCTGTGGGACTTACTCGGGTTAGTGCACAGGAGAAGTTAGAAAAGACAAAGGTGAAACATTCATTTGAAGAAAAATTAACATATGTTGTATTGGTATCCAAAATTCCAGAATACATCTGTCTTAAAGCTTGTATTATTATTAGTATTTCATTGACTAAAATGTTTTTAAATATTAATGTACATTTGCCAATGATGTAGTATGAATTCCTTTTTATTGTGATAACCTTTTTATTTTTTATTCCACTGCTACTAACATAATTACAACTTCTTTGCAGTCATTGCACTTTTGAAAACTGAAGGGTAAAAATTATTGGATTGCACTGCAATCATCATTGTATTGATACCTGGTTATATAATTGTGTGTTTACATTATATTAAAGTGTTGTCTGTATTACACCGTTGGAATCACTCACCTATCAGATGAGAAAAATGATTCTCCTAACACAGAATCTGTAAATGTTATATCATGTGACAGTAACCCACATGACACTTTTTTCTCCCAGTCCGCTCGTGATGTGAACTATACAGCACTCACTGAAGGCCTAGGTCTAAAATGCACTGCTTTTTACAGGCATTACAGGCAGAAACAGCAGAAAATGCTCTTGCTCCCACCATGGCATAAAGGATTTCAAAATGACCCTCTCCTTCTGCATGTGACGTCTGACGGCTTTAAGAAGAGTCTGAGGACCAATGAGATTGCAGGAGTTTAAAATTAATAACTCTCCTTTGTTCTATCTGCCTGCCCAATGTTGTGCTTTTGGTCCACCTTGGAACTGATACTATAAAATAAACCGCTTACTACTTAGTGTGTTCTGGAGTCAACGGTCCATTTGTAGACTCTGTTCTGATTCCATCAGTCTGGATGAGTGAGTAGAATTTACAAAGTTTGAAATCAATAATAATTTGTGTGTTTGGATGATGGAATGATTGTTTGGCAACACTGGAACAGTTTTATCTGTCCTTAATGCTGAACATGTACAATAAGAACAAGAAAAAAAACAGCAGATAAGTATTACCTGTTCGGATACTACAAAGTGCCATATAATGACATCAACACAAGAGCCACTTGATATTTTGAGTGATTCAAGATATTTGGTGGTAGCCAGTAGAAGACCATGCTTGAAATTCTAGGGCTTAGAGATCTGCAAGTAGGTTATGCTCTCTGAAGTTTGTCCTTTATTTTGCTGCAAGGAATGAAAGGAATCAAAATTATTTTAATAGTGTGTTAGGTTATGTGCCTGACTGAGCTAACAACTCTCTAGAACACACACACACACACACACACACACACACACACACACACACACACAGAGAGAGAGAGAGAGAGAAGAGTCTCTCCCAAGAGGCATTTTTACAGGAGAGCACTGACCCATGACAGCCTGATCGTGTGATAGTGAAGGAGCAGCAGAGCACAGAAATCTCCTTCATGACCTAAAGATGAATGTGAATTTCTGTGAAACCTGGCGTTAAGCCTAATAGCAGCTCCAACTCTTGCTCTAGTAAGAAAACTTTATTTTGCTTGCACATCAAGTATACCAACCTGTGAAGTATACCAGCAATAGGGCTCAACCTTGATGCTTAAGCCTTTACTAATTACAGCCTTTGATCTGATGCTTAGCCCGATGTCATTTACACAAAGTAAGCGCTTCACTTTACCTCTTGGATTGTATAAATTACAATGAAAAAGTAGATGTTTTGTCAAGTGTTCAACTTCAGCACTTGCTCAGTTTATTGCAGGTGCATGTTCCCTACTCATAACTAATTATGAGAGCAAAGTGATCATCAAAATTAAGGTTTTGGCACAAATAGGAAAAGTGTGATCATACAAGAACCAATCTTAGAATATTTATCTGATTAATATTGATTAAACAAAAGGGTGATGAATAGGTATTGACGCCTAGCTTGATTCAAATGGACGTGATGAATAAATGACAAAAAAGAAAATGCAAGATACTCAACTGCAATTATTAAATATCTAGGACTGACTTTTAATGTGAAAGGTAACGGACAAAGTGGATCTTTTCTAATCTTACAACCAATGAAACGCTTTTCTTAAATCACTATTTGACATCAATAACATGACTAACTTATAGACATCCTAATACATTGCTCTGGCATTAATTTGGATAAAAAATAAATAAAAGTAGTAAAAGTGCAACATGTGAGGTTTACTTGACAGGATTGAAGTTAATCTGGACCCTCTGTGACCTGTCAGCGAGCAAACATATTGGACTAGAATCATTTTAAAATCTGATAAGAACCTGTTTGTGAGAGCAGATTATTTACTTATTTGCCTCCACGTGCCTCAGTTCAGATGTAGCCCTTTCTCCCTCTTGTATGCAGATCAAACATCTCCCTGTGGTCTGCAAGAAAACATTTGCACACAGTGAATGACATATGTATTCAGTGTCATGCCGAACACTCTATAACATATTATAGGAAACAAGCGGGTGCTCTGAGCTATTCTGCTTTTAAAAACACATACTTATAAATATTCCTCATTACCTAACATTAATTAATTTCATGTTACCTCTCATTGAATATTTTATAAACTAGGATAATGTGTGGTGTGGATGAAGATGCAGTGATATTTCCTGTGATAAATTCTACATGAGATTATGAATCATGAAACCTTTATCCCGTGATAACAGGTGGTAGCATATGGCAACTTATAAAAACGCCATCTGCTCATGGTGAGATTTATACTGTTTCCAAGGTCAAGAACAAACTTTATATTGTTGTGCTCACCTTTTCCTCCAGGTGTCTAAGCTGGGGACTGAATGAAATGAAGAGAAGACAAGCTGGTCATCCTGGGTCATCTGATGTCCAACTCTGAATCTCTCCAATAAATCCTCTGGACAGCACTAAAACAAACCAAAGTATTCACTGTCTCCTTTATCCAACATAATGATTCCCAGTAACACTCACACTTCAGCAGTGGATTGACAGATTGTCTTGGAATTTTTAAACACTTTGTCCACCTTCAGGGAAAATACTTTTGGATGCATGTCCATTTCCAACCTGGAATTAACCAGCTTTTTAACTTCCCACTAAATTTTTCAACTCCCTGATGATCACAAGGGAATATGCTCTGTTTCTGTTGGGCTCCTGTTTCCTCTTGGACTACAGCTCCCAAATCCCCCTGCAGGCTCTCCTCCAGAGTAGAACTAAGGCCAGGGTGATGTCAGCCAGGGAAGGAACTGGAGCCAAGAATGGGACAGCATCGTTTGGGGATGTGACATCATTAGTGAGCAGGAGGCCAAGGAGACATGGGAGGTTGAGGGTTCAGCGTATTAAAAGAGGATGGGTGTGGAACCAGTTCTTTGTCCTGGAGGAGTACATGGGATCGGAACCACAGTATGTTGGAAAGGTAAGTAGACATTGTTTCCATATGACCTTTTAAATTGGTAATTTCTAACTTTCAAAAAGGACCCATTATTCATTTAGATTTTATTTAACATTTATTTATTTAGGGTAGTCAAAAGGTTTGTCACAAAAAAGCACACAAGTCGACAGTATTTCAAATCAAGGATATTCTTGATACATCAATACAAAACTATTATAACAGTGGAGAGAAAGATAGTCTTTTTTTCAGCACTGCCCTGGAAAGTGTGCTCAGTAAAAAGTGTCAGTGCTAAGTGTCGGCATGTGTTTGTTGAAAGAAAGTTTGTATGGCTGCTGCTGTGTGGCTTTGTTTGATAGGGGATACTTTTTGGGGGCACAAGTGAGAGAGATCAGCATCCTGACAGCCTGATGAATGAAGCTTTAATCCAGTCTGGTGGACTGGGCTTTTCCATCGAGGATCTTCTTCCAGATGGCAGGAGTCTGAGGAGGCTGTGAAAGGGATGGGCAGGGGTCACTACAATGTTGGTGGCTTTGTGGACTAAGTGGGTCCATGAGTGCGGCACCAGAGATCTGCCCAGCTGTATTGTCTAGGCGCTGCTGCTATGTGAAGCTTTTTTGCCCAGTGATGTGATGCAATTTGTCTCAAAGTCAAACAAGAAACAACTCAAAACCGTGACATAACCCCATATCGTTAACCTCCCCATCCCAGGCATGATACTCCTTTTGTGGCTGTGTCTGAGTGATGTGGACCCCCTACAAGACCCGTACCTAGACATGCTACACTCTGGCACCCGGACATAACCCTACATTATCAACCCAATGTTTTTTTTTCTAGAGTACTATACTGTAACAGCTCAAATGTCAATTAGTATACCTTGTGTCTCTAAATATAAAGTACCATTTTGGAATCACCCAAATGTCAATTAGTATCCCAAGTGTCTAATCAGTTATTTTGTGTGAATGAGAAGGACATTGACTATGGCATAAGAGATATATTTATACAATTTAAAACACTCAAATAACACACAACATGAACACAATTGTTAAACATAGTAAAAGACTACAGAAACAATTTAAAACAGCACTCTAATACAGGTATGAAAATCCCTCACCTTTCGGCAAAATTCGCCGTTCCTCCTACCTGTGGTGGTTGTCGGGGAGCTGGCGGAGAACTATCTGGCTACAGCGGGGACAACCACTGAAGATAGTCGCGGCTTGTAACCTGACTTTTACGGTACACGCCTTTTTAAAAATATAACTCAAGGCATAAAATAAATTCTGGTACATAAAGTCAAGGTAGCCATTAACTTGGCCAACTACCTACTTCTCTCATGCTTGAAGCATCCTGTTCCGGAGTCCATCAACTTTGGCTGAACAAGTGCCAAAGCCCGGAGTTTCAGTTCATATATATATATATATATATATATATATATATATATATATATATATATATATATATATATATGTGTATGTATATTAGGGCCCAGCCCTAATTTTAAATAATGTATATGTACTTAATCAATTACCTCTTTCTCAGCCTCAGCTTTCTTCAGCATGTAGCACTTCTGCAGTTGCAGAACTTCCAGACCCTTGTAAGGGTGTGATGGAGTCAGTCTCTTGAAATGAGTCAGAATTGCGTTGCTGCTCGCTGCCGCTGTTTTTTGGCAGATCCCTTTCGGCTGTAATTTGTGATCGTATCGAAGATCTGCCTCATTTGCTCTGCCTGTCCAGCATTTTACAATGAAATTTGTTTTCAAATTTGTTGTGGGACTACGGATGATATTATGAACCCAGACATGATGGAGTTTGATGTTCTGACGTATGTGGACTTTACACAATGAGTGTAAAGCAGAATAAGTGGTTATTTCCATAGTGGATGACTGGTGGTTACCGTTGTAGTAAGTTAGAGGCAGTTCCTGTTGTTGGTGAAATTTACCGAGCTGTGTGCGGCTACAGATGCTGTTATGAACCCAAACAAAAAGGCGTTTGATATTTCCACATTTTTGAGACTTCCACAACAAGTATAAAGCAGAACTAGTGGTTATTTCATCCATAGTTCATAGCGTAAAAGATCGTTATTTTCCCAGAGAGAAGTTACGGCGATAAGCCACGCCCCTTTGTGGCGGCTCGATTAGTCATGTTGCGTTTGGTGTGAACACCCTTTTTTTGTTGCGCGACACAACTGACGGTAGACGCGACGTGAAAAATCTTGTCGCGTTCGGTGTGAACACAGCAGAAGAGTTAAGAAGCTACCATCTGTATAACTTCTTTAGCACAGTTAGATAAATGTTGCTCCAAAGAGTAATAACCGAAATGTCAACAGAAAGGTGTAGGTGGATAAGAACAGAAGAGAGAGAGACTGCTTAAGCAGTATGCAACTGCTCAGACAAAGCAAGGAGGGCAGTCTCAGTGGAGTGGCCTACCTTGAATCCGGTGACAACGGTCTGCTCTCCTCAACGCTGATTGGCTTCCGCAACTAAGCGTTGGATTAATTATTTTTTTTCAAGCAAAAAAGCACATTTTCACAATGTTTTTTTGCCTTATTTGCGCCACTCTGTGAATAATTAGCTTTTCGCAACCATTCTCGCTTATGCATTGACTTTACATGTATTTTACTCTTTTGGTGTGAACGCAGCATAATGTTGGAAGATCTTTAATGTTCCGTGTCTCTATATATGTTTTTCCTCTGCAGCTCCACACAGACGTGGACATTGGAGAAAATGCAGTCAAGTACATTCTGTCAGGAGAAGGAGCTGGCTCCATCTTCACCATTGATCCAATAACTGGAGATATACATGCACTGGTGGGGCTTGACAGGTCAGCACTCATTTATATTTATAACAATTCAGTAATTAATTTCACGAATACAATGTAGAGCTTCAAGTAGAGAAACGGGACCTCACATCGGATCAGGATCGTTCTTCAAACAGAGGATCGGCAGTTTGATCGCCGGCTCCACTCATGTGTGAATGTATGTGAATCAGTGGCGGGCTGTAGATTTTCTATCTGCACATTCAGTGTTGTTTGTGTCAAACTCTCGATCAGCTGTTTAACATTTTGTCACTGCTCCTTTTCAAAGTTGTGAAATCTTGTCTAATGGTATTATGTAAAGGTGTGCTGTGTTTACATAGTCTTATAGTAGCTGCTAATCTTTGCTCACTTTGTTTTTTTTTTATCAAAGTAAAATACATAGCACATTTAAATAACCATAAGTTTCATGTATGTCTAACCTTGCTGATGTCGCGCATTGTAGTGATTGGATAGTTTGAGTGTTAATATTAATATTCAGAATCATATTCTTCTCCCAGGGGGGTGGGTTTAATACCCGAGAACAGCCGAAGTTTGTGATAGTCTGGGCCGACTGCAGGTGTGGCTTGGCATTTTTTAACTAGCGAGTGTTTTTTATTTACTCATGGGTCGCAGAGCGATTTTCACAGTCACGACACCCCGCGGAGGCGATAATAGCAGGAGCCTCCCAGCCTCCCGATTTGTCGGCGGCAGCGCCATATGCAGCAAACCCTCCCAGCTGATGGTCGCTAGCTGGTTAGTTGCTCACAGGGACCCCCGAACGCCCGCAGCGCCCGACCGTGCCTTCTATGCGCTTCTGTTATCCCTCAGCGTAGCTGTTACTCCTTTTCCATCATCACGATTGGATCGAACAAACAAAAACACACCTCTCCTCCGAACCAACCCGAACTCTTCCCTGATCACTCTCTTTATCTTCCCCCTGTGGACACCTCAGCCATTGATAGGACACCCACCCAATTGAACACCCACTCAACAGAGTGGGACACCAAAAACACTTTTCCCACAGAACTCATATAAACAACAAAATAGCAGGGCGCTACACTATTGCCGACAGCCGTTGTATAATTTCCAGATCAGGTAAATAGGAAATAGGAAAAAAACAATGAGCTAATGGAAAACAGGTGTGTAAAGTGTCTGCAATTCCACTTTGCCGGTACTGGTGTATTGTCACACATCACTAATGCTCAGAGCATGATATCAAACTAAGGCTGTTCATCTCCTATACCTTTGAGCATATCAAGTATCCTTATTTGTTCATATTACCTTCGGCCGATGCGCTTTATCTCACCAAAGTTCCATGCATTAGCATAACCATAGGTGTTTGAGATGATTCAGATGAATGTTAACTGATCAAAGTGTCGGCAGGGTTATGGGTTGTAGACCTTTCGTTGACAGTTGCACGTAGCAGAGAATATCCAGGATTTCAATGGCCCATTATTCCGAAACCCCAATAGTTTGAAGAAAATGTTCCATTGGGGTTTTGGAACAATGGCTGTTGGAACAATAACATCACACCCAACTGTGACCAATGTTCTGGGAGCCAATCAGCATCTTTCTAGAATGAGGGGTCCTGTTTGTCTTTCTCACACCAGATCACTGGCTGTTTTAGATCACAGTTGGGTTTTGGCCTGTGATTAGTGCAGGACAGAATCCTGTCCTACATGTAACACCTGATAGAACAACCAACAAAGGTAGCTTGACAACAATAAATCCTCATTTCTGACGGAAGTTTGATTTTGATCACCAAAGTAACTTCTATTTTAGCATAGGCCCTTACACTGTTCACGATAGTTTTGGGCGCCAGACGGCAGAGAAGGTTTTTCGACTCACCTCTAACCTGTCAGTTTTTAAAAGTTTGCAAATTAATGCTTTAAAATTATTATTTGTTTATCCGATTAATCGAAAAAAAATAATCGACCGATTAATCGATTATTAAAATAATCGTTAGTTGCAGCTCTACTCACTACATAAATCTCATGTAGTCTTCTATGTTGATTAGACATTAATATTGTTGCCTTAACGTAACATTTTACAGGGAGGAGAAGTCCTACTACATGCTGAAGGCCCAGGCTGTTGACCTCTACACGGGGCTCCCTCTGGAGCCACAGTCCGAGTTCCTCATTAAGGTGCAGGACATCAACGACAACGAACCACGATTTACTGATGGCCCCTACAGTGCCAGTGTCCCTGAGATGTCTCCAACAGGTAGAACTGCTAGAGGTTGAGTTAAGAGGGCATTTATTTATTTTTTATTATTATTTAATGTTTTGTAGCGACCCTAGGTCAGGAAAGCGACGAGGCGTTAGCTTGCTTATTGTGTGTTTATTCGGTAACAGCAACAGGCTACTGTGGGCCATAGCCGATGCCAAAACAACAGTCAAAACCGCTTTACATGCTTCACACTCCGCTCCTGGTCATAGACTCATTCAACAGGCTCATAACACAAAGAACAACATCCCACCTCACTCGTTCGAAAGTACACAGGGAGTGGACATTGTAGTTCATTGTCATGGACATTAACAAATTAGGTCTTTAGTTTGACAAGCCGGGTGTATTCGTTGACTTGCAAGCACCTCCAAAATGGCATGGACGTATGATTGGTCAGTGGCCCATTGTAACCATTAACATGCACTGTGATTGGTCAGTGGGGCAGCGTGATTACTGTCAACCAAAGAAGCTACTGGAAACCTCTAGCTTCTACCGAGAACTTAGAAACTACCTAAATGCTGGAACCTAGAAGGTACATAGAAGCTAAGGCTGAAGCCTGAGAAACTGACTTGCTGGTGGATTTACTGATGACGCCTTTTGCACAGAGGGTTATGGAGGGTTACGGGCATCTGGTGAGTTAAATTGCAGGTTGTGTTAATTTTTTTTACATCTGCAGTTGTATTTAATCATAAACAAGCAACGACACTGTTGTTGCTGCTGGTCGAGCCGGGGCTGGTCTCGCTACCTTTAGTGGTTGTCAGGGAGCTAGCTGCGGCACCCAATGCTGAAAACACTTTTGATATTTGTGCTGAATTTTCCATATTGTTTACTAGAATTCAAATAGTGTGCACGGCAACAGCTGCTACTCATGCCGCAACACCACGCAGCAGCTGCGCTGGAGATGTCTTGTTTGTGCAGTGTTTAATGCCGCAATTTTGGATTGTTTGGTTTTGTCATGATGGAATTTGTTTTTGGTGTGAACACAGCATTATAATCCTTTAGTCATTGACAGTTGAATATATAAACATAAATCAAACATGTACTGATATTTGTAAATTAAGATTTAAAATTTAGCATGAACAAGCCGTCACACGTTTGTTAATTTAGAAAAAGGCCTAAGCTGCCAGTATACTTCTTGCCGGAAGGTTGAACAGCTTCAGAAGTCCTTCCCCCATACCTCTGTTATCAGAAGGAGCTGTGTACATTTTCTTTAACTTTCTGAAAGATTATCGGCATACCTGCAGCCCCAGCAGGGACCGGAGATTGTCACGAACAATTGAATGCAACATTGGCTGTGGTTACATTTGTCTTCTCAGTGCGACTTTGTGATCTGCTGCACCAGTGTGTACTATGTGTGTATATGTCAACACACTTTACAGGGATCTGCCTGAGCAGACACTAAAGTTTAATTCCTCAGGTTTTTTGTTCACCTCATTTCTTGGTTCAACTTGGATTTAATAAATTGTATCGACTGCACACATGCACGCGCACGCACACACACACACACAGACTTAGTGGCCCATCTGTCAACTAAATGCCATTACTGAGAGGTAATTTAACAGACAAGGTCTTTAGGCTTTAAGCTGTTAATGCTTCAGCTGAGGCCCAACGTGCTCTAAGAGGACAAGTGTGAGTCCAGTATGTTTGTGTTGCAGAGAAATACAGCAACAAACTGTACAGCGGATTAGCTATGGTAGCAAACAGCAAGTATCATATGATAAAAGCATAATCCTATTGATAAGCAATGGACTGCTAATAGATGCAGCCATGTCGCTACAGCTCTAAGCTGCTCTTAAAGGGGAAACCCTCCATTCTCATACTGTGCGTCAAGCTCACTTTACCCGTCATGCGGAGATCTACGTGGCTCCAAATAAATTAAATTACATTACATTACATGTCATTTAGCTGACGCTTTTATCCAAAGCGACACTTACAATAAGTGCATTCAACCGTAAGTACGAACTAGGAACAACAGGAATCAAGACAGAACAATTTCTCAAATAAAGTCAAACTACAAAGTGCTATCAGTAAGAGCCATCTAAGTGCTGCCTGAGTGCTGCTGTCATTGTCTTTATTCAAGGTGTAGTCAAAAAAGATGAGTTTTTAGTTTCTTGCGGAAGATGTAGACACTTTCTGCTGTCCTGATGTCAATGGGGAGCTCATTCCACCAGGAGCCAGGACTGCAAACAGTCGTGATTTTGTTGAGTGTTTAGTTCACAGCGACGGAGCGACATGCTGATTGGCTGAAGCTGAGCGGAGCAAAGCGAACGAGCTGGTGTGTACGGTTTTACCATGTCCTGGATGTAGGTCGGACCCGATCTGTTCGTAGCACGGTACGAAAGTACCAATGTCTTGAAGCGGATGCAGGTGGCCACCGGTCGCCAGTGGAGGGCGCGGAGGAGTGGAGTAGTGTGAGTGAACTTCGGGAGGTTGAAGATCAGTCGAGCCAGAACCTGTGCTGCCTTCTGTGTGAGCAGGGGACGTATTCTCCTGATGTTGTACAGTATGAACCTACAGGAGCGTGTTGTTGCGGTGGTGTTGGCAATCAGGGAGAGTTGACTGTCAAGTGTCACACCGAGGTTCCTGGCAGTTGGGGTCGGGGCCAGCACTGCGTTGTTGAAGGTGATCGTGAGGTCTTGGGTGGGAGAGCCTTTTCCTGGAAGGAAAAGCAGTTCAGTCTTGTCAGGGTTGATTTTCAGGTGGTGTGTGGACATCCACTGAGAGATGTCAGCCAGACAGGTAGAGATTCACTCAGGTATCCCTGTTTCTGATTGGGGAAACAAGAGGAAAACGAGAGGATCAGTTGGGTGTCGTCAGCATAGCTATGGTAGGAGAAGCCACAGAGGACCGAGGATGGAGCCCTGAGGGACCCCAGTAGTGAGATGACAAGGTTCAGACACAGATCCTTTCCAGCTTACCCGGTCCATGAAATGTTACCATAATGTCAATGTATGAGTGGCATCAAAGTTGGTAGATAAAGTTACTCGACGTAAAAAAAACTAAACATATGTTCAATTTTCAGTTTATTTTATATAGCCCAAAATCACAAATACAAAATTTGCCTCGGGGGGCTTTACAATCTGTACACATAACATCCCTGTCCCGGGAGCTCACATCAGATCAGGAAACTTTCCCAAATGAAGATAGTAAAAACCCTTTCACAGGGAAAAAAGGGAAGATGTCTTCAGGAGAGCAACAGAGGAGTATCCCTCTCCCCGGATGGACTGAAGCAAAAGATGTCATGTGACCAGACTGAAAAACGTAACGGAGTTACAGCACATTACATGAATATGACAGAAAGTATTTCTATAATGAGTAGTAGGCCAGTCCTACTTCTTTGTGGATTCCAAGACAGGTGAAAGTATATTTATGGTCACTATTCCATTATTGCTGCCACAACAAACCGACAGTTATTCACAGCTGTGTGAACACACAACTCAGAATAACACTGAGTGAGTTGGTCCTCAATCCTGCTACTGTATGCTCAAACAAGCACTAAAGCTTTTCCGTCCTCTATCAGACATCTCAGTTGAACGGCAATGACGTTTCATTTAGCATTTCAAATAAGGTAAAAAGCCTTTCACAGGGAAAAAAAGGGAAGAAACCTTCAGGAGAGCAACAGAAGAGGATCACTCTCCCTGGATGGTCAGAAGCAATAGATGTCATGTGACCAGAATGAATAACATACAGAGTTACAGCACATTACATGAATATGACAAACTATTCATAAAATGGCATGGATTACGATCCAGATAACCACAATCCATGTCAGCAGAAGGAAGTATAGAGGATGGGCATCAGCAGGGCCATGGCAGGGGGCAGGACCAGCTCCAGACAGCCACGATCCATAGCAAAGGCCAGGACCAGTTCCAGACACAGCTACGATCCATGGCAGGACCAGCTCCAGACAGCCATGATCCATGTTCTTTGATATTTAATACAAAGACATAAATGTATTGTTCTGTTACACATAATGACATAACCTGTGTCCATATATGTATCTGTTTTTGTTAAGGAACCTATGTGACTCAGGTGACTGCCACCGATGCAGATGACCCGACATATGGCAACAGTGCACGTGTCATCTACAGCATCCTTCATGGCCAGCCGTACTTCTCTGTAGATTCCAAAACAGGTGAGAGGACGTTTATGGTCACTATTCCATTACTGCTGCCACAACAAACCAGCAGTTATTCACAGCTCTGTGACTGCTGTGTGAACACAGCTCAGAATTACACAGAGAGTGAGTTGGAATGCTCAAACAAGCACTAAAGATTTTCCGTCCTCTATCAGACATCTCAGCTGAACGGCAATGACTGTGAAATTACATCACATTTCATTTAGCTGACCCTTTTACTTAAAGCAACTTACAATAAGTGCATTCAACCATGAGAACTTGTATTTCTCTTTTCTAGTCTTCAGATTACTCAAAGTACCCCGCCATGTCAAGCTGTTAAACAACTGATCGAGACTATGACTCCTCTGGTCTCCGGTATAAAAGAGGCCTACGAGCGTAAGGGGGTTGTCTTCCCTTTCTATACTTATGCTAGAGCGTTATGTCACGGGTATGAATTGAAGTAAGCACCCAAACGCCGACAATCGTATAAAGTATATTTAATTCCAACAAAAACTAGGAAGGATTCTAAAAAAACAAACCAGATTCCGACGGAAAGGAACAAAAGCAGGTACAGGCACAGGACCACAGAGGCGTGCGCGCACACACACACACACACACACACACACACACACACACACACACACACACACACACACACAGTGTTACACAGTACAAACCGACAAGGGGACAGGAGACAAAAGTTGTTAAATACAGGAGGGAGGTAATGAGAAACAGGTGAACACAATGAGGGCAGCACAGGTGCCGGGAATACACAGGCCGTTTCCCTATACCAAGTACGCCAGACTTGTGTACTTTTGGAGTTTGGACTTCGAAGTTGGGACTTGGGAGTTCCGACTCTCAAGGACGGGAGGACGTAGGACGTCTTTCTGCAATAGAGACAGCAGCTTACTTGATGACTTCACCACCTCAGCTGCTGTTGTCATGAGTTTACTCTAATTCTTCACTGAAAAGTAATTTTACAGTCGAATAAAATTTGACAGTCCTGCTTTTTACTCACACAAGCTTGACAGTCACATTCATATCAGCAAAGGGCTGATATATAATCAACGTATTTGTAATACCTCAAACACCAACGTAATCAGGGAGAACATATGTGTCTAGTCAACGTAATTGAAGATGCGTATTAGTTCTGGGGAAACGGAGTTTGTAGGAGACAGGGTTGCAGCACCACCTCCGTACTTTTCTCTCTGAAAAACCCCGTGTCGTCCCAAACTTGGTACATAACGCAGTGGCGATGTCACCACAATACATGCTTTTCATTTGGTGTTCTGAAATAAAACCTGCATATTCGTGCAATGCCATTCTGTTGAGGTGCGTCTCATGGATGTCTGACTCTAAATTAAATACACCGTCAACTACTGATAGCTTTTAGGTCACAACACAAAACCTATACACAGCGCGCCTTTTGCTGACATGAATGTGACTGTCAAGTTTGTGTGAGCAACTACTGGGTCACAACACAAAAACCTATGCAAAATTGAAAAAGAAGATTTCCACGCATTCTCGATTATCATGTTTAAGCACATCAAAGAAAATCAGATAACGGGTCGTTTTTTGTTTTCCGTTTTAGATTATCAAAACAAAACGGAAAATGGGTGATTTTCCGTTTTTTGTTTTCCTATTTCTAAACGGAAACCGTTTGTTTCCCGATTTTAGTTTTCTCATTTCAAAACAAAAATCCGGTGGCCGCAAAATACACGGACCGTGTGGCCTTCCCTTCCTGCTGCCAATTTACCGACACGCCTGCAACCCGTTTCCCGATTGAACCTCACTGTATGTTACCCCAGTTCTCTCTCCACTCCTCGCCAGATCGTCTGTTCACACACCCGGAACGACTGCCACGGCCTCTTTGGATTTCAGTATTGTTTTGTGCGTAACTTGTGCTTTCCCAGCCTCTCAGCTCCCCGGAACTCTCTGGAGGAACTGCTCAGCCTTCCCCCTACAAGCCCGCAGAGGACGCCCGCAAGAGTCCTACTTCTCTCTGGCTTGAAAATAAAAATCAGTGTCTATGACTCCTGCTACTTGTGTTTGCTTTTGAGTTCAGCCTTGCATTACCATGACACAAATAAATTGTTGCTAACAGAAAGGCAGGCCACGGGCAGGTATAAAAGAGCATTAGCAAGGTACTGGCAAGGTACTGTAATATTCTGACAATTAATTTCAGATCCAGCTTCTATGTGAATAGTAAATGGACTTATAACTGGATTTATGCAGCACATTTCTAATCCTCCAACCACTCATAACACTGTACACTACATGTCATCACTTAACCATTCAGACACATTCATACACTGATGGCAGAGGCTGCCATGCATGAAGGACCCCTATATGGAAGGCTAAATTATCATTATCATTTACTTGAATACCCTCTTCAACCCCTCCTCTAGGAATTATCAAGACAGCTCTAGCCAACATGGACCGCGAGTTGAAAGGGGAGTACCAGGTTATTCTTCAGGCCAAGGACATGGGAGGTCAGCTCGGGGGGCTGGCCTCCACCACCACCATCAACATCACCCTCAGCGACGTCAATGACAACCCACCGCGGTTTGCTAAGAGTAAGAAATAACAGTAGCTAGGAGCACTAGCTCTCAAATCATGCTAAATCTAGCAAGAAAGTTACCAAAGCAGCAACACTCACAGCCTTCAGGCCTCCCTTAGAATTATCATTAGGAACGTGATATTTAGTTTTTCAGTTTATTTTGTATAGCGCAAAATCACAAATACAAAATTTGCCTCGAAAGGCTTTGCGATCTGGAGACATAGACATCCCTGTCCCAGGACCCAGGAAAAACTCCCTAAATATAGTAAAAACCCTTTCACAGAAAAAAGGAAGAACCCTTCAGGAGAGCAACAGAGGACGATCCCTCTCCTCAGATGGACAGAAGCAATAGATGTCATGTGACCAGAATGAGCAACATTCTGAGTTACAGTACTACAAACATAGTTACTGATTGTACTCACAGCTGTCAAGCTAGCAGCTTGTGGAAGACTGTATGGATTAAATGTTTGGACGGTGTTATTACTGTCCTGCAACAAACATAGATACCAGATTTTTGTATTTTATCAGAGTATTTGTGTCATTCAATGCTGTGAGGATGTAAAAAATTCGACAAATATCTCAAGAAGATTCCCCTACCTGTCTTGAATTTGCACTTTATTGCTTTTTGCTCTCCTCCCTCTGTCATTCTCTCAGGTATTTTCCATCTGCATGTTCAAGAGTCAGCGTCTGTCGGCTCAACAGTGGGTCAGATTCAAGCTCACGATCTGGATGCTGGCAGCAATGCAGACGTGAATTATGTCATTGTTCCAGGAGATGAGGGCAACATGTTTGACATCGTCTCTAATAGACAAATTCAAGAGGGAGTTGTAATCTTGAAAAAGGTATATTCACTCGTTATCAGCTGCACATTAGCTGTTTTTGTCACAAAGACAAATACTGTACTGCACCAACTTGATATGCTTGATGATTATGTGTTGATGTGTAATGTGCAGATATCTGGCAGCATGGCAGGTACTAATATAAGGTTCATGCCAGATGACATGGGCTGTCTGTAAATACAGTGTACCAGAGAACAGCATCACCAATTCCAACAGTACAACAACATACCAGTGAACAGCATCACCAATTCCAACAGTACAACAACAGAGTCCATCGTCCATCCATTATCTTTAACCACTTACTCAATTCAGTTTATTTTATATCACAAAATCACAAATTAATATTTGCCCTGTCCCAAGACCTCACATCGGATCAAGGAAAAACAAAAACAATAATAATAATACATTTTATTTATATAGCGCTTTTCAAAATTCTCAAAGTCGCTTGGTTAAAATCAACATAAAACAAGGACATCATATAAAATCACAGCATTAATTACACATTAAAAGCAGATATAAAAAGGTGCGTTTTGACTAGTGATTCAAAAGTTGTCAGGTTGGTGCAGTCTCTGATGGGTTTGGGGAGTGAGTTCCAGAAGGGGGAGCGGCGATGGGGAAAGCTCTGTCACCCCAGGTTTGGTGCTTGCTCATGAGTGGGTTGGACAGGAGGTTGGCATCAGAGGAACTGAGGGAGCGGGATGGAGCGTGGTGCTGGAGCAGGTCGGTAGGTAGCGGGGGACCTGGTTGTGAATGACTTTGTGAGTGAGAAGAAGGATTTTTAAGTGAATGCGTTGTGGGACGGGAAGCCAGTGGAGGTTCTGGAGGACGGGGGTAATGTGGTCACGGGAGCGGGTGTGAGTGAGCAGACATGTGGCGGTGTTCTGGATGTACTGGAGTTTATTGAGGATTTTGGATGGTGAGCCGAAAAGGATGCTGTTGCAGTAATCAAGTCTGGTCAAGTTTATTGCATCCAGGATTTAATTTCACTGAGACAGTTGGTGAGGGTGGAGATTGTAGCAGGGGTGTTAGAGGTAGTGGAAATGTAAAGTTGGATGTCATCGGCTCAGCAGTGGAAGCGTAGTCCATGGCGACGTATGATGTTGCCGAGAGGAAGCGGACAAACGATTAATAGGAGGGGATCAAGCACCAAACCCTGGGGGACGCCTTGGGACAAAGGGGCAGGGGAGGAGGGGAAATTGTTGATGTGGATGAACTGTTGTTGGTCAGTGAGGTGGGATCTGAGCCAGGAGAGGGAAGGGCCGGTGATATTAATGGTGGATTGAAGGCGGGAGAGGAGGAAACAGTGGTTAACAGTGTCGAAGGCTGCAGTGAAATCAAAAAGGATGAGGATGTTTAGGTGGCGGAGTCTGGAGCCCTCTAGAACCAGACTGAACATGCCTATGCGCACTAAACTGAATACTTCACAAATTCCCCTTTCTCTTTCAAGGAAAAACAGTCACAGAAAAACAACCTTTTTTTCTAAAACCTTAAACAGATAAGTATGGTTTAAACCAGCAACTTTATTAAAGAGAGTTTGAAGGTAGGCTTTTTGTGATTAGGCCAATTAGTTTCTAAACACCTTCGCTGAGAGCTCTCAGCAGAACAACTGCAAATGTTACCTTCTTAGTCAAGCAGTCAGCGAGCTGACCACATGATCAGCTGGATGGTCACAGAATGGACAAGCTCCTCGATGCTGCTGATTTTGAGACAGTCACTTTTCAATCACGCTTTTGGTGGACTTGACCGCATCAAGAAGAAAGTAATTGTCCTTTTCACAGACAATGGGCAAATTGTTCCGTGTGCAGTTCGCAGTAGAGTGTAACTAAAAAGACTGCACTGTCAATGCCATCTGCAAGTGCCAAAGTCTCTCTTGCTAAAATGCTTTGGACAACTCTTCTAATCCTCTTTGAACGCCAGCATATAGGTGAAAACCGTCTATTCTCTCTGATAAGCATGACCAGGTGTCCGCCTTGAGTGCCTCCATCTGGAAGGTTTCCCATCGAGGAATCACTAAACACCCCTAGTTTTAGCGAGCTGTCTTTTCCTAAGTGCTGAAACTTAAAGGTCACCTCTTCTGATTTCAGTTTCCTAACAAGTTTCACAGTGTAGAGTCTGAACAGGTCTTCACGATTTGTGGGATAAATACAACATATTAAAATGATACGACCGTCATGAAGCAATTATAAAGCGCATAAAGATACAACTAACCATTACGCCAAATTAGTGGGAGCCCTGCGAGCTTTTTTGGTGATCTCAAGGATACTCCGCCTTGATTTTAATCCAGAACACCAAGTTGAAACAGACTTTTAAGTTTAATTTTTGGGGTAACTATCACGTAACATGTGTCAGGAGGTTACATCTGGGATTACGCGCAGACGTATGTATCCGGTCTATTTTCAAAATAAAATGTTTTTCTGACCTTGATTTTTTTTTCTCCATTCATTCATTCTTTCTCTGCGGCCTGGTAGCAAGGGACCCACAGACCGGTACCGGTTTACTTGATGTAAATCCTTTGTTGCACGTGTATCTCATCCTCCAAAGAATAAACCACTACAATGTAGCTGAAGCTGTTGGACTCTTCACGTCCAACTTGAAAAGCAACTTTCAAGTGAGGGATGACCGTTGTGGAGAATGTTTCTGAACCACCTCAGATGAAGTCATCCACGTGACAAGCAAGGAGTCCCATTACGCTGCAGGAGTCATCTAGCCAGTAGAACACTGCTGGATCAACCTGTGACACAGTAGCTCCCAGTTGCTGTCTGGTGTCTTTCCCTCTGTTGTACCAAAACAAAGAAGCATCTGCAAAGCCATAAACACACTTTTTTAACTTCCATAGAATCCTTTGCTCTGAGCTTCTTGGGGCGGACGAATATAGGGCGACTGTGGCTCAGTGGTGAGCAGGATCGTTCATGTAAACACCTTTGTTCGAATAATTGCGGTCCGAATACGATCCGATTAACACCCCTGGATAACTCAATCCGACTCGGTTGATAATTCGGACATCCTGGTATGTAAACGGTGAATCGGATTAGGAACTGGACTATGCACCTTTGCTCAAGATCCCGCCGCCTTCCTCCCTCCCAGGTCGTGACCCGGAAGTCGAAAGAGACGATAAGTTGTCAGTGCTGGGAGCCGGCCGGCAGAAACAAACAAACGTAAAAGTCGGGTTACAAGACAATACTACCTTCGGTGGGTGTCCCCGCTAGCTCCCTGCTGTGGCCAGCTAGCGCTGCTGCTAGTTCCCTGTTTGCTCTCTGCTAGCTCCCCGACAACCAACGAAGATAGCGGGGTTCTCTCCATTATGAAGAGTGAAGAGGGTAATGAAATGAACTACGAGATGTAACGAAAACAGCGCCACCTATCGTATCGGATATGACATGCTTTCGGCCAATGATTCGATTTATTCACTGCCATGTATATTAGGATAATAGCAGTTGCCCCGAAAGAGAGCATAGTCCGGCTAAAGCATGATTCGAATTAATACCATCATGTAAACGCACTGAATGTGTCTTTGAGCAAGACATTTAACCCTAAATTGCCCCTTGTTACTGATGTGGCACCTTGCATGGTGGCTCCTCCCATCAATGTGTGAATGGGTGTGAATAGGTGAGTGATGTCATGTAGTGTTAAAGCACTTTGAGTGGTCAGAAGTCTAGAAAAGCGCTATACAAGTACAGGTCCATGTACATTTCGGGTTAACTCTTTGCCTTGTAAAAAGGCTGCTTTAATGTCCATGCAGTTAAGCTGCCATTTCTCTTAAAATATCACTGCCATAATCATTTTTAGAGACTCGGAGGCACATGTAAGCAAGTCTTTTGGGAGCTCCTGGGTGTTTATATCTTCAAAGCCTCTTGCAATTAATCTAGCTTTCGATGCATCACCTTCATGTGTCTCATGAGTGTGCACACCCACCTTGTAGAGATGCATTTCTGGCCTTTGTCTTTCAACTCTTCAAACACATAATTGTTTCAGTTGCTGACTTCATTGGGTTTGGCAGACATGAGGTTATCATCATTCACAATAAGTATGTCTTCTTCAGGATGGCTAGCAGCTAATTTAACATGTTCAGGTGGAAACACTTGAAGATTGTGTACTCATCCAAAGAACTGGTTGTGCCAATAATTTCCTCAGGCTCAATGTACTTCAAATTATACCAGTATTTGTATGTTCCAGTAGTTTCTCCTGCCCTTCAGAGGATTTTTCCCGTGCATGCTTGGCCACTCACTATTTGTGTATGTGACTATATGTCCAGTTTTCAGACTTAGGTCTTCACAGGTTATGGTTGAGTTGTTCTGTGATGCGTCAGATTGAACATGGTTATCTCCTTCTGGCTGTCTTGTTGTGTGAGAGGGTTCGCTGTTATAATCACCATTTGTAGGTGTCTCCTCCTCTCTTTCGTTTTCAGTGTCATAGTTATTCCCATTAAAGCCCGGTTTTGGTAATGTGGTAGGATGTTCAGTCGCTTCCAGCTGAATGTTCCTTTCTACCAGCACTGCTTGTGGGTTATCTACTTTTCGAAGCCTGGAGTGATGTATGTGAACGTAAGTGCCTCCATGCCTCACAAATATCCCCACACCATCTTGGCCGATGACCACACCTGGACCTTTCTATTCTGTACAATCCACCCGTTTGAAGTAGACTTTGTCTCCTGTTTCGTATTGGTCATGAAAGGGCCGTAGTTGTTTACAAAGGGCTATCTGGATCCTTTCAGAACACTCAGCTTCTGTAAACGCTCTTCTTGCAGTATGTAATGTTGTAATATGCTGGGCTATCCAAGTACTCATATTAGTACCGTTTAGAGCTGGCGGCTTATTAGTGAGAACAGAAGGTCAATTTAGGTTCTGTCCAAATACCAGGTGGTAGGGACTGTAGCCATAGACGTTGTGCATAAAGTTCTTTGCCATCAGGGCCCAGTCGAGGGTTATCCTCCAGTCACATCCATTGTCCCTCTTCAAGTACCGGCTACAAGTACCGGCAGGTTCCGTGTCCAGATTGAAAGTTAATCGCGCATGCGCAAAGCTCCTGACCCCGCAGTCTGATCCATGCAGAGCACTTTCTTTACTCTTCTCTCAAAGAGGAGAACTTTCCTCACATCACAAGATGTTCAATGCACTTGTTCAAGCCAACACAGACTGGACTTTTTTCACTAAAGAAGAAAAACTGACAGAAGAAGGAGTGGTTTGTCCCTCACAGGGACCCTTATTACTTAATGGTACCTGTTCAATAAATAAATAAATAAACTATATGTATGTATGTTAACTTGTTGTTGCTCCAGAGTGCTTTTATATTGTTCTGATAACATTACTTTAAAATAAAAGCATGCAATACACTAGTTTTTTACTTCGTTGTTGAATTTGGCACATAATGCGATTAATCGCGATGAATTTTTTCCGACATGCCCAGCCTAATATACATATATTTTCCATAATATATATATATATATATTAGGGCTGGGCGAAGTTGAAAAAATATAAGGCAAAATTGGAAAAAATCAATCTCGATTAATCGCATGATTTTTCTGCGATTAATCGCATTATGCGCCAAATTCAACAATGGAGTAAAAAACTAGTGTATTGCAGCTTTTATTTTAAAGTAATGTTACCAGAACAATATAATAGCACTCTGGAGCAACAACAAGTATATATATATATATATATATATATATATATATATATATATATATATATATATATATATATGTACTGTTAAGTAGTAATTAATTGTGACCACATTGTGAAGCTTTGAGAGGCGACTCGCTCGCGCGTTGCTCGTTAAGGACAGAAACTACAGAACAATATGTGCTTTCGCGTCTGGCTCAAGTCGGCAAATAGTCCGGTAATGCTACGAAAGCTCGAGGGTGGAAGTAAGTTATCGCCTTCAAAGTAAAAGCCCCAAATTTTTTTACTTTTTTTAAAATAAAAAAATGCAGTTTACGCATGATTAAATAATTAACGCCGTTAATTGATTGAAAAGTTAACACGATATTAACGCGTTAACTTGCCCAGCCCTAATATATATATATATATAGAAATATGTAAATTACCAATAAAATACAAATGATGATGTGATTTACATGCATGTAATTGCTCGGTGTGTTTCCTGGACCACTGCTGAACGAGTGTTGTAAATTCTGGAAAAGTTGTGCCGGTTAAAATGTAAACACTCAACATTTAATAATTTGCAATTATCAATTGGTCATAGGTCCGGATCAAGATGTGCCCGATTTTTTAAATGTTACGTAGGTGGAAAAAGGCAGTCTTTGAAATTTGTTTTACGTGGGAAGATAACGCCGAGATTCTTTATGGTGGTGCTGGATACCAGAGCAATGCCATCAAGAGAAACTTGATGGCATTGCCATCAAGTTTAATTTCTGAGGTGTTCTGAGCTAAGTAAAAATAATTTCAGTTTTGCCTGAGAAAGAATCTGACTCAGCTTTAATTTCTGCTTTTCATACGTAATTACAAATTAATATTAGTTAGTTTTTTTAAGCAAAAGATAAATGTAAAAAAAGACATTAAAGAAAACAAAAAAACAGTAAACAGTGGTCCAGAAAAGTGCAGGTCATCCAGGTTTTTATGTATTTATGTCATGCTTGAAGTTTCGCAAGCTTATAATAATTATAATTGAGCATCATCTGCATAACAAAGGAAGTGTTCTAATAATAATTCAATTTATTTGAATCTGTTTATTTTGTATCGCCCAAAATTACAAATTTGCCTTGGCGGGCTTGATGTTTCCTATTGAAACACAGTGCAAGAGTTTCCACATATCAATAGCAATACATTATAAGCTCTCTTGTCCTATAGCTTCCTTCTCTCCATGTCTCTTCATTACTTTATTTTTGTGTTTTTGCAGACTCTCGACTATGAGGCAAAGAAGTCATACACCTTTAAGGTTGAAGTGTCTAACACACAGCTGGATCACCGTTTCCTCCACCTGGGGCCCCTCAAGGACTTAGCGACAGTCAAGGTGAATGTTTTGGACATGGATGAGCCTCCTGTATTTACTAAGCCATCCTACACCATGGACGTGTATGAGGACACCTCTCCAGGTACCATCATTGGCTCTGTGACGGCTCAAGACCTGGATGCTAGCAGCAGTGCTGTCAGGTAACAAGGATTACATAAGTAATTGGGAACATTGACATTCACCCTGTTGCACGTACTGTGCAGTCCCTGTCAAAAAAGGAAAACACAAGGAAAACTAACACTGTTTGTTGTTTCAGTGAGATGCATAGTCTAGATTTAGTTTGAGCCTTTTGGTAGTATTAGTCATGGGCTCGCTGGACCAGCACTTCCCAAGTTCAGACTTAGTGAAGAGTTAAGCAAATCTCAAAACCTAGTTTCACCAAGCAAACTGTTCTTAAAAGAGCAGTATGTAGTATTTAGTGGCATCTAGTTCTGAAGTTGGAGATAACCTTTCACTCCCTCGTAACTTAAGTGTCATAGGACTTCAGGTCTTTAGTAACACCAAAGTCTCTCTCAGTGTTCAGTTTTTCCATTCTGGGCTGCTGTAGAAACATGGCGGTACAACATGGACTCTGTCAAGGGGACCTGCTCCCAATGCAGATATGAAGCTCATTCTAAACAAATGAAATCACAATGATGCTTAGTTTCACTAATCAAAACATAGTTATAACATACATTTATTTTTTAATAAAGTCTAAATGGGGAGAGCAGCGGCTAAGGAGCTTAATGACAAGAGTGGCCAGTAGGGCGTCTTTAGACTCCTTGGTCTGTGTTTCAAGACGGGTCGGTTGGTTCCCGACATTGCCGCAGACCCCTGACGCCCTTTTTATGGGCCGATCCCTGCCCTGGCAATGCGACGTGGGTGAGGTGGGAATAGAAGGAACCGCAAGCACATAATCCACGGCCCCGGGAAGTGGCGATGTCCGGGCACAGGCGCTTTATAGCACCTTCGGCTTGAGACTTTCCAAGCCCATCTAGAGCCGGTCGCGCCGTATAGCATCAGAGGAAATGTACCTGGAGAGGGCCAGCACAGCAAAAATAATGACACATTTTAATTATAAAAAATAGAAAAAAATATTTATGTATTTTTTATATTAAAAAACTATAACTTTGCGATTCTGTTTAGGCCACCAGAGGAGGCTTAGAAAGCCCTGACGGCTCGTGCTGTCACTAGCCATTGTCATGTTGTTATAATGGCACCTCAAGACACTAGCCCTGATAAGAACGAGAGAGGAGAAGGCGCACCCTAGGGCCAAATTAAAATGGCCCCACGGTGAATCATTTTTAGGGCGCCAATTGGCTAAATTGTATGTTAGTCATTTATTTATTTAATCAGTGATTGACTAAACTGCTTATTAGACCCTTCTTACTTAGGCCAAATGATTCTGACCCCAGCACATGCACAATGCAGCAGAAACATGCACTAGCAGAGAAGACAAGCAGGTATGCGCAGATATCCTATTTTACAAATATTACTGGGTATACTTTATATCTCAATAACACAAATATTGACAATTTGTATAATTTAATATTCATAATAGTATTATATCATATAATTATAAAACGAATAATATTATAAATATGTATTTGTTTCTTTTTTTTGGTGGCTCGAACAAAAAAAGACTTA
The DNA here is from genome assembly GCF_023055335.1 of Clinocottus analis. Classification (NCBI taxonomy): domain Eukaryota; kingdom Metazoa; phylum Chordata; class Actinopteri; order Perciformes; family Cottidae; genus Clinocottus; species Clinocottus analis. The sequence goes on along the minus strand of NW_027175832.1, from coordinate 13,085,262 downwards.
AGATTTAACAATTTGTACATTCTAAAGCTGAACCAGGTTTATTACAAACATCAAGAGTCTGTAAAAAAATTCAAAAGTGAGATCGCCTATTGGCCGACTGCCACTGGTAGACACCGAGTATTTGTGGTCCCTGTAGCGTTAGCTGGCTGCCTGTGGGAGTGGGAGCCAGTCTCAGATCTGAGCTCCAGCCCAGCACTATAACTTGTTTTCCTCTCATGTGGACCTCTCTTATCTCTGCAGGTATTCCTTGGAATGGCAGAGAGAGTCCGACAGCTGTTTTGACATTGACACTGTTGAAGGGACCGTTTCCATTAATGAATACCTGGACAGAGAGACAGCTGTTCAGTACAATATCACTGTAGTGGCAACCAAAGTCAGTAAGTATTCCACAATGCAGAAATAATACTTCCACAGCTTATTATGAAAACTTCTTACAAAGAACCTGAAGGAGTAAACATGGAATTCTACAGACAGGTAACAAGATCAGACACTTTTAGTGTTTGTCTGCTCAACGATTTCTCAAAGGACGACCTCTTAAATACACATGATGGCCCACTAACAAAAACCCTCATGACGTCTTCGGCCTAATCATTAAGCTTTCCCCCCGTCATCCCATAGAGTGGTTTGCAAGAAATGGTCATATGATAACAATGGAACTACATGTTCTTTTAGACAGAAACCTACAAATTCCTCAGTCTCATGGCTATCGGGAGACCTGCCAAGTTTGTGTGTAAGATTAAACAGACAGTTCAATGAGAAGTCTGAATAACACAGCATAAATAGGTTTTTCTTCCAACACACGCACACACACACAAGGATTCTTATACAGTAATGCTTTGGTCTTAAATGGACTGACAACATGAGAACAAGGATTCAGATACAAGTACAGCAGCTTTTACAACTTCAGACCTGTTAATCACGACAATAACTGTGCAGACTTGTTTTATTCACATGGATACAGATCAATTATAAGGTCACTTCCAGATTTCACCATCAGCAGATGGATATATTAGTAGTTACCTTTGGAATAATGCTAATATCACATCCACTTGAAGGCAGACAAGGACCACCTTTTTATGCAGTATCAGTTTGGTTCAACAACCGTATCCCTGGCGAAGGCTTCTAAGGTATTTAAAAAGCTCTTTTGTGGCAAGACGCCTATGGTCACAAACTTTTGGTCGTGACCGAAAGAACGCTACATGTGGTTGCAATTAGTTTCCTCTGTAGGGTGTGCCGGGCTCAGCCTTAAAGATAGGGTAAGGAGATGAGTTTCCTCTGTAGGGCTCAGCCTTAGAGATAGGGTAAGGAGATTAGTTTCCTTTGTCAGGAACCATCTGGAAGAGCTCATTATACATCAATACAAGCAGGACTTCTCAGAGTTGTCCTCATGAAAAACAAGAACACTCATTTGAAGACAAGAAATTCTTGCATGTGATGAACAGCTCAGTCAAAAAGAAAGAAGGTCACTATGAACTATGTAACAAAAAGCAAAGAGCATTAGGCCTTGCTCGCAGATTCCATAAAGATGAAGCCTTTCGGAAAGACTCTATAATGGCTTCATGAGTGATGTCTTGAGAAAAGGTCACGCAAAAAGAGTGCCAGAGGAACAACGCCCCTGGAAAGATGGAAGACTGTGGTACATTACTCACCATGGTATCTACCACAAAAGAGAAAAGACAATCCGAATGGTATTCAATTGTACCTTTCCATTCCAAGGAACTTCCCTAAATCGTGAACTGTTGCAGGGTCCTGACCTTACAAACACCTTGTTGGGTGTACTCGTCAGATTCCGACAGGAACCAGTAGCAGTGATGGGCACATAAAAGGAATGTTTCATCAAGTAAGAATACCTAAACGTGGACTTCCTCAGATTCCTGTGATGGCCAGACAGCAACACCAAACAACCGCTAGCAGAGTACCGGATGACGTTGCCTCTCTTTAGAGCAGTCTCATCACTGAGCTGTGCCAATTTCAGAATAAAGTGGACAGCTGATGAAAATTAAGGAAAGTGTAGTACTAAAGTCCTCAACACCCGTCGTCACAACTTTTATGTTGACAACTGTCTCAAATCTGTCCCAAGCGAGAGCCAAGCAATCTGTCTGGTAAAAGAGCTCAGATCAGTATGCGCCACAGGTGGATTTAAATAAAAAAAATGGACCATTAAAAGTTATGCAGTCCTTGCCTCTGTTCCAGCTATAGAGAAGAAAAAAGTGGTAAAAGATCTAGACCTCGACAAAGATAAACTGCCCATAGAAAGGTCACGTGGCATGCGATTGGACATTGAGTTAGACACAATCTTCTTCTTGATCACCCCAAAACAACCATCAGTCACCCGCAGAAGCATTTGGAACACAGTATACGATCCTCTCGGGTTCATAGCACCAGTCATGCTGATAGGAAAAGGAATACTGCAGGACCTGTGCGAGCTAAATTGTGGATGGGATGAATCGATACCAACTGCTTACACAGATAGACGGAAGAAGTGGCTGAAAAATGTTAAACTGATTTCCAGCCTAAGAATCAGGAGCTGCATTAGGCCACCAGATTTCGAAGTTACTAGAGCAGAGATGCACCACTTCTGCGATGCAAGTAAGCGAGATTACTTGACAGTCAGCATTGAAATCTACCAGTGACAGTGGACTAGCTCACATGATTGGGAAGGCACGAGTTGCACCTTTAAAGGTGGTGACATTCCCAAGGCTGGCGCTTGCCAGTCCAGTCCTCACTGCTAGGATAGACAGGATGCTGAAGAGAGAGCTTGAGTCAACCCTCAATGACTCTGTTTTTTGGACCGACATGACTGCCGTCTTAAAATGCATCCAAAATGACGCAAGAAGGTTTCAAAGCTATGTGGCTAACAGAGTGACCACTATTCAGGATCTGACACACAAATCCCAATGGCGCCACATAAAGACTGGACTCAACTCCACTGAAAGTTCATTCAAGAGGGACACTGGCTGAGAGGTCCAAATAGGTCCACATCAATAGCACAAATGTCGGACCTACGTAATACACAGGATAACACCTGACTTGCCACCATTTACCCATACTGGACTGCACTACTTTGGTCCCATAGTAGACAAGTGTGGCGGCAGCAAAGTGAAAAGGTACGGAGCCCTGTTTACGTGCCTCGCTTGCAAAGCCATACACCGAGAGATGGCCTACTCAATGGATACAGACTCCTGCATTTCTACACTTTGATGATTTATCTGCAGACAAGGCCAAGTGAAGGAGATTGTTTCTGACAACGGTACAAATTTCCAAAAATCCTTTCTGGTGAAATGACGCATTATCCACTAATTGGTGTGTATTAATGTCTCATAGTCCAGTGCTGTGCTCTACTTTAACATTCACAGGGACAGTCTCTCATGAATAAACCAAATTGTTTAACCTGCAGCCACATAACACCCATTATTTAACTAACTTCAAAATGGGATTTTAGTTTATAAACTTTTGTAAGGTCCACACCATTGTGTTTGCACGTCTAGTTCCTTAACGAACAGTTAATCAATATAAAGTTCTTAGGTTCCAGGGTTATCCACTAATTAATAAGTGATTTGTCATTGGGCAAGGCATTGAATCTGAATTGGATGCTTGCTGCCATAGAGGGCTGAAGGATAACATATTTTTGTAGTCCAACAGTAATTTAGCATCACACTCATAAAAACTCGATAACACGACAATGGGATTATTCCAAGGATTTGGGATTATTTCAAAAAGAATTTCTCTGGCAAACAACATTTGTGATACCTTCATCTTCACAAACATTATGGCTGAAATCATGAGAATCATGAGAACACTTGGTCCGTTCCCTAAACTTTAAACTACAATGCTCCAAATTCCGCTCTGGTATCAGTTTTTGAACGTATACACAGTGTATTTTCAAAATTCAATCTTCACAGTAATTTAGCTATGTTAAGGAAAAGAGCGTGTTAGAAACGTTCACAACTCACGTGAACTGTGAATTAACGAGTCACATGACTACTGAGTGACTGATGACTTATATAAATAATGAGTGACAAATGAGTCACATGACTACAAGGAACTAACGACATGAACAGCCGTCTCCTGGTTGAAAGTCAGTGTGTTAATTTGACCCATTCAGCCACGCAGTGTGGACTCTATGCTACTTCAGTTGCGGTGACCGTCTGATGATGACACGGGTGGGTTTACGTTGGAGTTAGTTTCCTGTATCAGATGCCGAAGGGCACTAACTGTCAGTATTGGATAACCACGATCACATTTGTGATGATGTTAAGTTGTCTGATTTAGTTAACAACCATCTTTTTTAAAGACATATAAAAGCTTGAAAATTCACCACAGGGGTTTTTACTGTTGTATATTATATCGGCGGACTGGGGGCAAAAAGTGTCAACAACAATGCATGTTGTCCAAATCTATCCAACAAAATTGCGGCCCTGACATCCTGCACATGTAGCTGTGCAACGCTGCAATGTAGCTGTGCTGTAATGGCTATAGCTTTGATTATAAGAAGAAGAAAAAAAATGTTATAACTTTGTGATTCTGTTTAAGCCACCAGAGAATGCCTTAACGGACCGCCACTAAAACACACATATGAGGGAACTGGACGTGACTCATAACTTGGTTTTAGGACTCATTGCTGCAGATCGCTATCATGTGAAAGTATTTGTAAGTGAATACATGAAGAGCTGTGGATAGTACTCGATAAACAGCCAATCAAATTTCAGCAAGGCATCAACTTTGTGCCATCTGCTTTCATTGCCAAAGGCTTTGTCTTGCTGCTTTCCCACACTCAAGACTAAATTGAGTGAATTTGAGCAAGCAGCTTTACTTATCCAGACTCGGATTCCCCGCTACGCTTATTGAAGAGGCAAAGGACTGCTGAGTCACAAATCTACCAACCGTCCTCATTAGAGCAACAATATAAATCCTCTCACTCAGTTATAAAGCAGAAAACAAGATCGTCTCTCTCGCGCACGCACACACACGCACACACACGCACACACACACACACACACACACACACACACACACACACACACACACACACACACACACACACACACACACACCTTGTATCTGGCTCTACCTAGTGGCCAAAGCTGATATTTAAAATAACAGGCCAGAACACAGCTGGTCACACTGATAGATTGTCAGTATATTGTATTAAGACATGTGTGTGGTACGTGTGTACGGTGTGTATGTTATTACAGACAACCCTCTGCTGTACACTAAAATGGCAGTGGCAGTCAACGTCCTGGATGTAAACGAGTTCCCTCCTGAGCTGGCGTTTCCTTCAGATACCTTCGTCTGTGAAAACTCCAGAGTGGGACAGGTAAACTAAACTGGGTCTGCTGCAAATGATGTGCTGATTCAAATCTTAGCAAATACTAAACACATTTATTTCTTGAACGGTTGACCTGGATAACAAAGATCATTTTGAGATCTGGGTTACCTCACGTTCTAGTCATAACCTCCTATGATCAATGAAAGTCATTTATATATCCGTATTCAGATCAAGTGGGTGTTGCATATATTTTTTATCAGTTACCGTGTGCATTAAAACATAACATGAACCTTCAGATTAGAGCAAGGAAAGGAAGTAACAGTTTCATGTTCCACCCTTAAATCTTTCCTGCAGGTCATTTTGAATTCACCAGCCAAAATGTATCTTTACAGTTACTCTATTCAATGTTTAAGCAGATTCCTTCTCTGTTTCCTAACCAGGTGATTCAGACAGTCAGCGCTGTGGACAAGGACCTTCCTTCTGTTGGCCAGAGGTTCTTCTTTAAGTCCCCCAAAGAGCTTCGCAACAGGAACTTTACGGTTCGCGATTTTGGAAGTAAGCAAAAAAGGTTACATGTTACAACATTCCATTTTCTTTTATGTGTAAAGTACTTTAAAATATAGATCTTCATAAATACAATATATTACATGGAGATGTAAATACAACAATTTAGTAGTCACTTTAAGTGATAAACCGAGAGCTTCTTTTTGTCTGTCTCTTCATAGAGAGGCGGTGGTTCACTCATCATTATCAAAGCATTGTTTTCAGCAGCAGCGAGCAACTGTTTCCCCTGAAAAAAGCTCTAAAAGCCCACTGAGCACTACTGGCAACAAGCAAAAAGATGGTTAGGGACTAGCTAATGAACATAGTGGAGCGTTTACCTTTAGAGCTGGTAGTGAACAAAAACTGAGCTGAGAGAGAGAGAGAGAGAGAGAGAGCGAGAGAGTAAAATATTGGACATATTTGTTGCACACTTGGACACACAGGGTATCCCTCTCCTTTCAGATCTTCAAAAACCCTACGACCAGAAACGTACTGCTTTCTGCAGGCTGTTTTAGTCTGCTACTGAATTTATTTTTCTTAGAACATATTGCTTATAGCAGGGGTATCCAAACTTTTTTCACCGATGGGCACAAACAGAAAAATATATGAAAGCCTGGGCTGCACAGGTGAGGTACATCGCGAAATAAATCAAATGAGGTCAATTATACTTGTACATCAATTTAAAAAAAAAAAAGTATATGTTAGGACAGGGCAGATTAACGCGTTAACGCAAAATTAATCTTGCAATACTTGAACGGCGTTAACTATTTATTTTTGCATGTTTTTTTTCGCATTGGGAGGGGCTTATCACTTTCAATCTCCCCCAGACAGCGTAGTTCAGAACTGGGCGTCTTACGGCTCTCCCAGCCCGGCCCGCATGAGGTCAATCAAACATGAAAAATAAATAAATAAATAAATAAGGTGCAGCTGTGAATAAAATACCTCGACACTTCTTTTATTTTGAAGGCGATTTATGTAGGTGCGCGCACGCTTCCATTCCCTCACCAACAGGTTACGAATTAAGCCTGACGTGAAAGCACGTATTGTTGTGGAGCTTTTGTTCTCAATGAGCATTGAGTGCTGCAGCAAGCAGCAAGTGCTGCAACAGACGGGCAGTCTACCAGCAGGCTCCGCATCCAGATTAAAAGTTAATTGCACATGCGCAAAGCTCTTGACCCCGCGGGGAAGAGCACTTTAAGCCAGTATCACGTCAGGATCTTTACTCTTCTCTCAAATAGAACTTTTCCCACATCAGAAGATGTTCAGTGCATTTGTTCAAGCCAACTCAGGCTGGACTTTTCTCACTGAGGAAGAAAAACTGAACTGAACTATAAGACCACAGACACCAGGTTCTGGTTTAAAAAAAAATAGTTTACTTAACAACTCATATTTCCTCTTTCGGGAACAAAACTACAAATAACATAAATCAAACTCTTAATTAATCAGGCTTTCAGCCCACCCCTTAATTTGATGATTAATACTTAACACAATTATAATAGACCAGCAGCATCCTCTCAAACTGATAAAATCCCGGTGGACATATGAAGGCAGTTTTCTCTTTAACCATTGGGGCTTCTAGATTCCGTTACTAGCCTGGCCGCCAGAAGTTCTTGAAGGTGGCGTCAAAGGTCGTCTAGGTCAGTGAGCGATATGCGGCGCGATCTTTCCCTAAAGGGGGTATCATCAGTCAGCCGTATACGATGTTCCCCCCTCTTGGCTAATCCAACGTCCAATTCAGCAGAGGAGAAAACATTGGACTTCTGAGAGTTTCTGTCTTAGTTTGTCTTCATAAGCTGTGGGAATGGGGGAATCTCCAAAATCAAACCGTGACATCAATATTTGAGGCTGACTCGGATTTGTGACTTGGTACCTGGGTCACCATATCCACTACATATAAGTGGGCAAGCATTGTACCTTGAGGGATGGAGATGGCCTTTCTAGACTCATTCCGCAACAACATGGAAGCAAGGAACTTGTTCTTGTCAATCATTTTTGAGAATAAGACAGTGGGCTATACAAACACACTTGGGGGGAGGGGGTGGGGAGGAACAGGTGAGGACGCACGTTCTGTGATAAGAATACTATCTGTCAAACGGTGTTGCTCGTTAACTTTAGCCAGCACGAATGACAAGGGGCCCAGGGCCAAACCACTTCACTTCAGCTACTGGGCTCTCTACAGGTTTTCTCTGCAGAGTGACAGGTAAGGGGGGGACTGGAAGCTCTGCCAGACCTACTCTCAGGGATCTGAGAGTACCTGCAACTTCCTCCCTCGACGTAAAGGGTCTGACCTTGCGGACATTGGTGCCAACCAGAATAGGAATGTTGTCAGAACAACAGGGATCTGGGCACACCAAGGCAAGTACCGGGATTGATATGGTGTTGCAAGGTGTCTTTTCAGAAAGATCCAGCACACACACACACTCCAGAGAAAATCCGCAACCTCCGATACGAGTGACAGTCACCTGTAGGTCTTGGTGTTCTTTGCATGATCTCTCCAACGGCTCTAATAATAGCTTCTGGCTTCTCGGAGGGGAAAAGCAGGACCTTGTGTTGTTTCCTCTGCCTCATGCTTGAGTGGGACATCAGGGCAGACTTTTTCCTCAGAGGGTCCAAAAATCCTCCATGGTGAAACACTTCCTTCTGGCAACACGTCCAGGGGATGGCTGCACTCTTGACCACCTCTCTGCTTTCACATAATACAGTCAGGCCTCGACTCTGAGGGTCAAACATCCTTCCTCTGACCGTCACCTGTCCCAGAGCTTTTATCGTTTGCAGGGTGTCTTCGATGAAAGCCACCTCTATGTTCTCCCCCACATCCTTGACCAGTATGGCATCCAAACGGTCAATGCCTTCGCCTTTGCAACAGTGCAGTAGTTAGCTAACTAATTACCGAATTAAATCCTTTTTTTGGTATTATTTAATTTTCAAAGTCAAAACAAAGGGTGGTGTTTTTCTTCTCACTTCCCCACCATAGTTGTCTGTGGTCGGACACTAACAACTATTGGAATCCCAGCGGTGCCTCTATTTATGTAGCACCCCATAACTATAATACAGTTATCTATATGGAATTGTAATAGAAGAATGAGGGGGTGCTTGGGTTCGAAATTTATACAGACCAAATAAGAAGTGGCTTGTCTCTCATAGGGACCCTTACTACTGAACAGTACCTGTTCAGAAAGAAAAAAAAGATTTATAAACTATATATGTATGCATGTTAACTTGTTGTTGCTCCAGAGTGCCTGTTATATTGTTCTGATAACATTACTTTAAAATAAAAGCATGCAATATACTAGTTTTCACTTCATTATTAAATTTGACGCATAATGTGATTAATCGCAGAAAAATCATGTAATTAATCAGTTCATTTATTTCAACCACTATCTATGTATTCTCTTTTTTATACATTAAATTTAATATTTAAAAAAGAGGAAACTTGGCCTTTTCCAAGCTCCGGTAGAAGTTGGGTAGGGAGAGAAGCTGATGCTGATTCTTCAGAGAATCATTACACTGCATCTCCATCTGTTCTAGTTGCAGATTCTCTTCACATAAGAAGGTTGAGAACAGCTGGATTTCTTACTCAATCCAGAAAGATCTTGGAAGTGCTGACTGAGTTCTGTCATGAGATATGATGGCAGACACATATTTCATCATTTTAGCACAAAGGTTGACCTCTGGAAAAGCTTGTTTTGATGTCAGACAGCGTAGGGAAGAGCGCAGCAATGACGTTACGTAGTTGTGTCTCAAAGAGAGCTTCACACAGCATGCTTTCATGTGTGCGTGAGGTTGTGCTACTACCTGCTCTTGCTGTTCAGTGTGAGATTGATGATAAGATCAACTCGAGGTCAGGTCTGCTAACCATAAATGGTCATTCAGCTCATGAAGAGGTCAGTCCTTCCCTTTCAAAATGGGTTAATATTTGACTTCAGGGAATAAAACCGCTGCAGCGCGAAGCTGCAACTGCCAGCAACCCAACCTCAAAGAGGAGGTCCACGTTCAGCTTTGCTTTAAGTTAGCTGTGCTCTGTGTTATGAAGTCTCGTCTCAGAGGTTTCCATGTCGCACTGTGAGTGACCTCGTAGCTGCTAATGAGGCATTTTCTCGTGTTTTGTTCGGACGGCAAAAATACAATTGTTAAGCTAGCAGGCTAGCTGCTGTTTGCTGAACTTTGTCTCCATTACAGCTTTAGAATCTGTGGTAGGCCAATAAGAAATAGGCCGCAAGCCATAGTTTGGACACCCATGGCTTATACTGTCACTTTAACAACTTCATTCACGCAACTCTCATTCTCAAAGGCTACAGGTGGTTATATTCTGTTTCTCGTTTGCTAACTAGCTAGATTCATTATTGTGCCCTACACACACATTTTCCAAGTTGGCCTGAACGCAACTATAAATGAATTATAATGTTGCTCCATAAATGGTGAATGTGTAAAGACCTGTTTAGTTGCTTGTTATATCAACTAAAAAGGTGAAAACACATTCCTTTACGGTTGTATGTGTTACGGTTTGGTTTAGGCTAAACGCAAGTGCAGACACAAGGTAAGGAAGGTAGGCAATGGATTTTTATTCAAAGGACACTTGTGATTTGTAGAGCAGGAGGTGAATGCAGGAAGAGCGAGCGGTGGTGGTTGGACTGAAGTGCAGACACTGGAATCCTAGGCTCAGGGAACAGGGGTTAGTAAAAAGTCAATACAAGCCACAAGATTACTCTAGTCATTGAAAGGACTCTAAGCGTCCAATAGTCACACTACCACTGAAATGGCAAAATAATCTAGCAAAGGTGAGAGGGAAGCCGGAGTATTTGACAAGAAGAGGGAAGAGGGATTGATGAGAAGATTGCTGACAGGTTTTGGCGATGAGCCCAGCAGGTGTTGAACGCCATGCCCACGGCACACACAGAGAACAAGGGGGGAGATGCAGGGTAAACAGGGAGACATCAAAACCCGACCGGGCTAACGGTCGTGAAATTATGTGAATGTGTATTTTCACCTATTTTTTTCGGAATATTTTATTTTTCCAAATATTTTCTCAATGTAACAGAACATGCAGAGCATACACATTACACTCCATTAAACATTACAGAAAACTAGGTAAAATTAAACACCGAGCCTCTTTTTAGGTTTCTGCTTAAAAATGACATGCCCAAACTAAAATGGGTGTGTCTCTGCAACTACTAGAGCTATTTGAATTTGAGTTAATAAACAAATATAATGTTAAATTTTGCTCAAATGTGTAAATATCAGTCTATGTGTTACTGGTTAAGAGTAAATGAAGATGACATAGTGTGTAATGTAAAGTTTTCAGGTCCGCCAAGAAAAAAAGCACTTTTAGCATGATTTTTTACCTTGAAATGATGCATTCGTAAGCTTTAAAGTTCTCCTAAATGAGTTTGGCCTGATTTTGGACTTTTTTTGTTTTATACTTTTATGATTATCTTTCTTTCTGTTTTTGTTTTTGTTTTAAATGGCTGACTGATTAACTGACTGGCTAACTGATAGCTGTTAGCTTAAAATAGTGTTCGCTTAAAGCAGCAAATCTCATTGAAAAGCACGCAGCATATTCTTTCTCTCTCCCTCTCCCTCCGTGTGTGTGTGTGTGTGTGTGTGCGCGCCCGGGTGTGTGCTCACATGTGTGCGCCGTGTTCGTGTGTGTGCTGCTTGTAATACAGAGCAGAGTTTTAACGCGACCATGGTCGGTTGATAACTTTTTTTGACGATTTTAAAAAAAAATATATTTCTTTTAGAACACATCTCGCGGGCGACTCTCGTGGTCCCTGCGGGCGACAAGGTGCCCGCGGACACCGTGTTGGCGACCTCTGATCTACACGATCTTCAGCTCATAAAAAAATCGTGCTAAACTACCAAAAAAAAAGTTTGTTGCTGAAATTACAGTTGAATATTGATGTGGCGATGTTTTATGCCAAACTAGTTTCTTCAGAGCGTACAGGATATTCGTCGCAAGTGGAGGTGACAAAGTGCTCAGTGTTGCCAGATTGGTGATGTCGTAGTATCGTACCAAAGGCTCAAAATGGTTGTATTTGGAGGATAATTATCGTTCATCTGGCAAACCTGAGATCGGTCGAGCAATGACAGTTCTCTTTACAGTCAGAGCTCGCGCAAGAAGGGAGATCGTAATGGAGATACCGTTCACAAAACTTGTAAGAGCGTAAAAACTAGTTTGTGAAAGACTCAGAGAAACACAAATATCCAACGGGGCAAAATCCCAGACGCATTTCTTAGGTCTGGAAAAAAAGACATGTACGGGGAAAAAAAAGAGGACGTCTGGTCACCAGGTAATTGTCATTACTCACAAAAGTCCAGTGATCCTGTCAGCGCCACATGATCCGTAGCAGTAAAGTCATTTTCCATTTTGTTCTTTTCAGCATTATACAGTTGGTGGATTTTTGTCATGATTGTGCATCTTTGCGGTGCTTTGATGCTCGGGTCCCCCGTTGCCACTCGCAACACTTTGGTGAACCTCAACAATATTAATTCCGCAACTGTGCTACTCAGCTTGTCACAGGCAGACTTAGTGAGGGGTCTTTGTTGTTCAGTGAGGCTTGTTTAACACATTCAACTTAAACGCCCCTCGCCGACCAACGCATGCTTCGCGTTGAGATGTTACTTAAGCTTGTTGTGCTGGTGAAACATCAACGTCTTCCCGAGTGAACATCTGACATCTACGTCTAGCTGCATTAGAGCGGAAATAGTTCAATAGGTATATTAGAATCTCATTCTGCGCATGCGTTAAAAAAATGAACGCATTAATCCTGTAATTTAATCATAGCATAGCGAGTTAACGCGTTATTTAGCTGTGAAAAACTATATATATATCTATGTATATATCTATATATATCTATGTATATATCTATATATATCTATGTATATATATATATATATATATATATATATATATATATATATATATATATATATATATATATATAGATATATATATATAGATATATATATATATATATATAGATATATATATATAGATATATATATATCTATATATATATATATACATATATATATATATATATGTATATATATATATATAGATATAGATATAGTCTAATAGAAAAGTTTATATTTTAAGATGCTCCTCTGAACCTTGTTTGTTGGGGAAACAGCCAATCAGGTTGGTGAGAAAACCTACATATTTTTCTGACAGATTATTTATAAAGAAACTTTGCTCTTTTTGCGACTGAGGAGGAGCTGGGTGAAGAAGAATCTCTCCTCGGCCTGGATCAGGATGGTATCACATATCTGTAAAAGATCCATCAACTTAAATTTGCAATAAAGCTATATTTATGAAAGTCGTTCTGATAGAACGTGTGATCTTTTACCTTTTAAAATATTTAAACATATCATTGTGATGTTTTCTATCATAATCATTCTCTTTGATGAATAGGCCCATTTAGGCTTTTACAGACTGTTGGAGGTGAGCAATTCATCTTTCTAACAACAAAAGCTTCATCAGCTAGTAGTAAATAGTATTACATTTATACTGTTGTATTATACATATAGTTATTTATCTAATGTTTTTAACGCTGTCTGTGAAACCCCTGGACCAGTCCATTAATAAAAACAGGGTTAACGTTCCTCTTCTGCAGCTAGTTGAACAGCATGTCCACATTTAGAATGATCATGTGGAACAATGGAAAAAACAGTCGTCCTCAAGCATCCTCACAAAGCTCTCTGCCTCTCAGCTTCTGTCTCCAAGCGCTTCTGTTTACCCGCCAGTGATGAGCTTCATTACTGCTTTTTTTGTTCTTTTTTTAATATTTTATCATTTGGTTACAGAAAATGTACTATTAAAAGAAAAAGAAAACACTTGACCTTTTCTTTGCTCATGTTCAATAATAATATTGTTCAGCTTTTTGTTTAGCTTTTACATACCCAACACTTACATTTGATGTTTTCCCATGAACACCTCACCAACAAGCATTGTTATATTGTTGCATGTGTGTACAGACAGTTAGCATCAAGTCTGATAGACTCAGACACATAGGCCTGCAGCCACGAAGGATAACTGGAGCGCATGTGTGTGTGTGTGTGTTTTTATTTGCATACCTATCCAACAGTGGACCACTGTACCATTACACATTCACCAACGGTGATGCAAGAATAGATAACTAAGAATAAAATAAGCCTATTTCTTGAAATGTACAGTATGAATGCAGCAGTAAAAGTCACAGTATTGCACAGTTGAATTTGAATAATTCAGCAGAGATTTTAAAATACTCAGCAGCATTTGGTTTGTTCACACTCCTCCATGGTGTGCTGCCCAATGCTGTGTCTACGGTGTATTGAGCAACAATGTAAGTCACTTTGGATAAATGTGAATGGCTCGTCGCTTTTTAACAGGCTATACTTTAGTGAATGTATACACACTGTATTACAGGCATGAAAACGGGTCAGGTGTGAAAAAGGTGAGAAGGATATTAACTTAGATGTACCATCAAATATTATATTACCATGCACTCGCGCTCCCTTCTGGCACGCGCATCTGTTCGCAGTTCACTGAATATAAACACCCCCCCCCCCCTCAAAAAATAAAGTCATTGAATCTACACGATTTACGTAGGTCACCTATTTTGGTTTCGCTGAAAAGTTAGGGTTTTTCATGCCTCGTATTATAATGAAGGGCTGTTAAGAAGACATGAGAATAACATAATCAAATCTAAAAAAAAAAAAAAAGGAAAAACAATCAGGATAAAGTTCAAAATTAAATTACATTTTTTATTAAGTTATTTACTCAAAACACACTTCAGGCCTGTCTCACGAACAAAAAGCTGGGTTAAAATACCCGGGTTTCTCTCAGTTGTCCAGCTGCACTTAGCCAGACGTCTGCGGTCTTGATTTTTGGTCTCACGAAGCCGGTTATCAACTCGTCAAGTCAACCCAGGAGTGTCTCATCTAGATCTGTGCTCGTGCACATAAGGGGCGGAGTTAACTCCGTTTGACCAATCCTGCACCATGAAGAAGCCGCCGAGAGCAACGTATTTTACAACAAAGGAGCAAACCACAATCTTAATTAAGTACGAAAAATATAGAAAAAGAATACAAGCAAAAAGCAACACTGCCGCAGCAGCCAAAAGCCACAAAGAATCGTGGCAAAAAAACGTAGATTTTACTCAACAGTAAAATAATCAGACCGCAAACTGCTCGTCTCCAACTTGTGCACTTTCTAAAGTACATCTGTAAATTAAACTTGAACACTGGCCATGGCTTTTGTATTTTTGTCTTCTCATTAAGTTGAACCTGCTTTATCCTGTGATGTAGTTTTCCTCTTTTGAGATGTGGTGGATCACATGGCTCAGCATAGATCAATGGCCAGAAAACCAACAAATAGGATATATTTTTAGCACAACGAGATGTCTTCTGGGGAATGGAATCTTCTAAGGTTTATTATTGGAATTCAAATGGATGAATTTATAGCTACTTACTGAAAAATGTGACACGATTTGTAATATTTATTATTTTGCATTAAATGATGGTAATGTTTAGAACATGTCAGTGGGGCAAATACTTCATTCAACTCATTGAGTTTTACTTTAGAAGCAAGCCAATTATATTTGAGCCTTTAACTAGGCAAACCTTTCTTCTGGTCCATGAATCAAACTGGGAGTTTGAGGTATGAGGTGATGGATGTTTCAGGCTGGGTAAAGGTTAGTAAATGTTTCTAAAATATGAAATGATGCAGACAACAGACAACATCATCGTTAGGGATGTGGGTATTAACATTTGAAACATATTTTCCCAGCAGTGACAGTGAACATAGTTTCTATCAGGGACTACCATTATCTAACATCACCCTCTGTTGGTTTCCAGACAACACCGCTGGCATTGTGTCTCGGCGTACGGGCTTCCAGCAGCGGTTGCAGGATGTGTATGTCCTTCCTGTTGTAGTTGAAGACAGCGGTTACCCCGCCCGGAGCAGCACAGCCACCCTCACAATTCAAGTGTGTTCCTGCGAGGGCGTCGGCTCACTGCTGAGCTGCTCAGCGGCAGCCATCTTTCTGCCTGTGGGTATCAGCACTGGAGCTCTGCTGGCTATCCTGTTCTGTGTAGCTCCGCTGATCGGTAAGTTCATTGTTCTACAATAACATGATAATACAATGAAACACTAAACACTGCTCATAGGCCGAACGCTAGCTCATTATTCCCCTTGCCAGCCCAGTCTCGGGTTGTGTTGAGGTGTACTAGCGCTTTGTAAGGAGTCCGGGTTACTTTGTGAGTCCTGGCAGGCACAAAAGAGGGCAACACGATACCAGTGTGATTGTTAATGTTCTTTATTTCCGTGCGCTGCACCGTGTCGAAGCCATGTCCCGCTCTCCCGTTCCACTGCTGCTACTACTGCTTATATTGGGGAGAGAAGCAAGACACAGATTAGGCGCAGTTGAGGCTGATTACCTCTCATACCTCGCACCTGTTCCCTGAACCACTCCCTCGCTCCGTCCCCTCCGCAGCTGAGCGCAAACCCGCTCCACGGCCACATGCTTCATTTAGCTCGGTTAACTATGAACATTTTTTAGGTTGTTTGCTGACTACTCAATGCAGGCTTGCAAAATACCTTTACATTTACAGAAGCATTCACAGTGACTATAATAGTTTACTTCCAGCTGTGTGCCAGTATATCCTCGGTTCATAGGACTATTTTATATAATGATAACTAATTATAGTTAAACAAATATGTCTGTATTTTTCATAAACAAGGTCAGAGTAAAATCCTACCATAGGACAAAAACCGGTAAAGAATCCCCTCTTGTATTGATAGAATTTTTCTCCATATGGGTTTTAAATATTTCCAGCCCCAAGGAAGTGTTTGCTGTGTACTTATTTTCCAATTGCTCAACAAGAGTTGTCATATGTGTCGTCAACAGTTTGTCCACACTCTGAGGCCACTAATTCCTCATTTTCCTTACTGCTCTTACTTGTATCTCCTTTATTTCGCTGGCCGCCATGCTCTGACCTCCCGATGCAGGCACACCAAAGAATAGCCGCGCCAATATTTAAACCGCACGGGTCAAAGTTGAGGAAAAAAGTTGAGACGTATAACCCAAATTTTACTGTATGTGATTTATTATTTTTAAATCTTTTTTTATTGATCTGTCAGTTAACTTTTTCAATTTCAGCATCGTTTAAGTACTTTATGAAAGGTTCCCAAGTCCCTTTGAAGGAGTCACTAAAGTCTTTGAGTGAGAATCTGATTTTTTCGAGTTTTAGAATATTTATGATCTCAGTTAACCAATTATGTGAGGGCGGGAGAATGTGTTTCCACCTGAGTAGTATGAGGCGTCTCGCTAAGAGTGTCGTTAGGGCCAGGATGCGTTGTCATCTGGACGGCAGATCAACTACTTCCAGCGGTTGTATTCCAAATAGAGCTGTAAGGAGATCCGGGTTTAGTGTTATGCCGAGTACCGTCCCAGATGTGTCAAATTTTATCCCAGAACGCTTTTAATTTTGAGCATGACCAAAACATACGTATGGTTGGCGGGTGATAGTTTGCACCTGTTGCGGCTGTCATTGGTATTTGGGTAAATTTTGGCTAGGTATGTGATTTTTAAGTACTTTCTGTCCACTGAAATTGAGTGTCCCCAACTCCATATATTTTAGCAAGTGGGCCGAATAGCAAAATCTGAGTTTGTGTGCTAAACCAAGTAATTTGTAGTATCAACAGTATTCTTAGTGAAATGGTAATAGATTCATGCACGTGACTACTAAATTGGTCAGGTGCATCTCTTTCTTTCACTCGTGGTACCATTACAGCGATGTATTTGTTGGACAATAAAACACCCCTTTTATTTCATTATTCACTTGGTAAACAAAATAAATAGTTGTGAGTTTATTTGCACTGGAATTGGTCATTTTACACCAACTTAACATCTCATTGGCGGGGGTTAGGCCCGTAGCTATGCGCAATGTACACTTAGTGTAACAAAGATAAGCATAATGTACATAATGTAATGCCGTGGTTCTCAAACTTTTTTGTCACGCTCCACTTGAGGAAGAAAAATGTTCATGCTCCACCTCGCCAACAAAATTGTAACAAACTGTCCCATGCTTTTTTTTTATTTGAAATAACTTTTGTGACTCCTCCATCGCTGTTTTTTTAAATAAAAAAAAAATAGCAATCACTTTTTTGTAAACCAGATTCAGACTAAACATAATAAAATGTGCAATCACTTTGTTAGAACAATGCAAATCTGTGCAAAAAAATATTTGGGAAAATAAATAGCTTATTGTTGCTACTGTAGTGTTCTTCTGCAGTGTGTTGAAACTCTGGACTAAACAGAGTTAAACCGCAGTCAATGAAGATAAGAGATCGTAGGAAGTTTCACCCATTAACATTACTACTTTCTTCAATCCTGCTGGTGACAACTGCAAACAAAGACAATACAAACATTCAGTCCACATTCTTAACATAGCATTTCACAGTAGAAAAATATAAATATACATTGCATATCTATATATTACAGCACTCACGATATTGCTTCTACGATGTTTCCCTATGGATGCGAGCAGAATCTGGAGCATGCTGCAGTGCATGATGGGAAACGCCTGGCTGTCGCCACATCAGAGAGCTGAATGGCTCTTAGATCTGACCGCAAACGCCACGTGTTGTCAAAAATCCTATTTTTATGTGTAGTTGTAACGCACGATTGTTGACTATTAGTCTCAGGTTTAATCTAAAAACATATTTTTTTGTGGTTTATAATACAAAAATCATATTTATATAACAAACATCAAAACCAGTAGTAATGTATTTCACATGCAGACATAACAAAGGATGCAGCGACACACACATTTCTACATGAATGTATATTTATAATCACATATGAATAAATTCAAACATTAACTGAAAACTACAAGTAGACTACATATCGGAACTAACAGGAAGTATTTTATTTAGAGCTGTGAAAAATAATGCGTTAACGCGCTATGACGCATGAGCAGAATGAGCTTCTAATATACCTATTGAACTATTTCTGCTCTAATGCAGTCAGACGTAGATGTCAGATGTTCACTCGGGAAGACGTTGTCCTTTCACCAGCACAACCAGCCTTAAGTAACATCTCAACGTGCAGCATGCATTGGTCGGAGAGGGAAGTTCAAGAGGAATGCGTCAAACCAGCCTCACTGAACAACAAAGACCCCTCACTAAGTCTGCCTGTGACATGCTGAGTAGCACAGTTGCAGAATTAATATTGTTGAGGATAAGGGGTTTTGCGAGTGGCAACGGGGGACCCGAGCATCAAAGCGCCACAAAGACACACAATCATGACACAAATACACGGGCTGTATAAAGCTGGAAAGAACAAAACAGAAAATGACTTGGCTGCTACGGATCATGTGGCGCTGACAGAGGATCACGGGACTTTTGTGAGTAATGAGAGTTACCTGGGTGAGCAGACGTCCTCTTTTTCCCGGACATGTCCTCTTTCCGAGACCTAAAAAATGTGTCCGGCAGGGATTCCAAAACGTCCGGGATTTTGCCTCGTTGGATATTTGTGTTTCTCTGGGTCTTTCACAAACTAGTTATTACGCCCTTAGAAGTTGTGGAAACGGTATCTTACGTTCATCTTCTTGCGCAAACTGACTGTCGAGAGAACTGTCATTGGTCGACCGATCTCGGGGTTGCCAGATGCACGATAATTATCCTCAAATTACAACCATGTTGAGTCTTTGGTACGATACTACGCCATCACCAATCTGGCAACACTGACCACCGTGTCACCTCCACTTGTGACGAATACCCTGTTACGCGCTGAAGAAACTAGTTCGGCAAAAACATTGCCGCATCAATAATCAACTGGAATTTCAGCGACAAACTTTTTTTTTTGGTAGTTTAGCACAACTTTACGAGCTAAAAATAGTGTAGATGTACGACTGTGGAGCGGGATGAAACGATAACAGGGTTCACCTTACGGCCTGTAGTTGCATTGTTTACAACAGCAGCCCAATGTATAAATGGCAATGTATCATGAATCTTTGGTTTTACAGAAATATACCGAGAATATCGGTAATATGTGATTAATCATGATTAATCCACAGAAACCTGTGATTAATCTGATTAAAAATGTTAAGCATTTCACAGCCCTAATTTTATTCCATAACTTCCTGTTAATACTTTGAAGCCAGCTGAAAACTATGCGACTTGATCGCAGTTTTTTGTCAATGCCTCCCGCAGCAGCAACAGCAGAAAAGATCTCACAGAGATCAGCTAGTCGTGCAAGTGTAAGCGTAACCTGCTAACTGTTACGGGGGGTTGAGGTAGGACCCAAGAGCGGAGACAGCAGGGTAGGTAAAGGAATGAGTTTTAATTGAAATGACAGCAGATGGTTTGCAGGGCAGGAATCAAGTCCAGGTAGGACAGTGTGGTAAGGTGGTGTAAGCGGCAGTCGCTGGCCTGAAGTGCAAGCACGGAAATGCCAAAATAATCTGGCGCAAGTGCAAGGCAAGGTGGGGTATTTGACAATAGAGATTGATGAGAAGATTGCAGACAGGTGTTAGAGCCAGGTGTTAGAGCCAGGTTGCCGGTTGTTGGAAGCCATGCCCACGCCACACACACAGAACACAGGGGGGAGACACAGGGTAAACGGGGACAACACCAAAAACGCTTTTTGGTGTTACATTTTGTCATATATTTATTAATGATGTTTTATGTCCATGTACTTGGTGCCTTTGTAAGATGTGAAGTTCTCAATTAAGGTCTTGAAATAAAGAAATTCTGCATTTCCCAGAACATAGTGTAACTTAATGTCTACCATCTATACATTTTATTTCTGCCTTTGTTACATAACCACCCGTCCGACACAGTGGAAACACGCAGGGCCACGTGTATGTACACAGCTCTCATTGTGTGTCTTAATGTGTGTGTGCGCAGAAGCAACTGTTCTGTGCTACATTACAGATAAAGCAGCTATGAAATGGAAGCAGTTTAAAAGCAATTCTTTATCCTGCTCTCACAACTGATTCACCCCGAGAGAGAGAGAGAGAGAGAGAGAGAGAGAGAGAGAGAGAGAGAGAGAGAGAGAGAGAGAGAGAGAGAGAGTGTGTGTGTACTGACTGAAAGTATGGCAAAGAAGAATCACAGCCTCTAGAGGACATTGTGCCGTCTTTATTGGAGCTGAAAGAGGACAAGAGGAGGAGAATGGAGGATGGGCTAATAGCTGCTAACACATCATGTCCACATTTTTCTTGAGGCTTTTCCTCTCGTACTGTATATCAGGATGTCAATGTTGGACTTTGTTGTAGAGGAAGAGGCTTGAAAGCAGGACTGAAGAAATCCTGCTTTGGTGTTAATTACTGAAGTGTTACTATCTCAATATTCGTGGCTAACATGGATGAATTTATAGCCACTCTAAAAAGAGTATATTTTTACAAAAGGAGGTTTCCTGTACAAGGTACAATATAAAATTGTCACTGCTGGTACATACCATAACAATGGATGGGCTTGTCTACCTGGAGAAGGGCATGTTCTATTGCCTTCTTAACATCCTATCGGTACCTTCAAGGCAAAAAGCATGCGGACGAGGGAGATCCAGGCCAGATGAAAAGATTATGTCCACTAACTACGAACATTTGAACATCAAGACCAGACTCAAGCACTGAGGCAGTTCAATTTGACACCAGTTCTATTAAAAAGGCATGTCAACCAAGACAGCTCAACAATGTCCAGCACCTTTAGCATCTCAGTGCCCAAGAGGGTTAAAGTGCTCTTTCCACCGGCCGACAATATCCCCCGTCTGGGTCAGCCCGGCTGAGAACAGCCTAGGGTAACTGGTTCAGTAGACCCCTAGGACAACCAGGCCCAATAGACCCTTTTTTTCAGCTTGACGACTTCCCTCACCCCCGGTGTCCACCAGTGGGTTCTCGGGTTGCGCTACGACAGGCTCCAATGACATTCCGACTACAGCCCTTAGCGGCCGCGTCCACAATGAAGGCTTTGAACAAGGTCCACTTGGATTCCATTTCCCCAACCTCCCACAGGACATAAGAAGTTCTTCCGGACGTGGGAGTTGAAGACCTCCCAGACAGGATTTTCTGGCAGACATTCCCATTTCACTTTCACTACACGTTTGGGCTTTCCAGGTCTTTCTAGCCAGCTCCCCTGCCATCTGATCCAATTCCCCACGAGCTAGTAAACAGCTCTGCTCCTCTCTACACCAGCGTGCCCAAGACATACGCAGATCAGATGATACGATCACAAAGTCGATCATTGATCTCCGGCATAAGGTCTTCTGGTACCAGACACACTTTTGAGCCACCTTATGCCTGAACATGGTATTCGTTACGAACAAACCGTGGCTAGCACAGAAGTCTGATAGCGAGATACCGCTCGGGTTCAGATGGGGTAATCCGTTTCTCCCGGTCGCCCCTATCCAGCTTTCTCTGGGTGCATACCAAGTTGCAACCCCATTTCCCTAGGATGACCAGACGTCCTCTTTTTCCCAGAAATGTCCTCTTTTTCCCAGACATGTCCTCTTTTTGAGACCTAAAAAATGCGTCCGGCAGGGATTGCAAAAACGTCCGGGAGTTTGCTTCGTTGGATATTTGTGTTTCTCTGGGTCTTTGACAAACTAGTTATTACGCCCTTACAAGTTTTGTAAACTGTATCCCTCTTACGTTTCACCTTCTCACTGTGACTGTAGAGAGAACTGTCATTGGTCGACCGATCTTAGTGTTGCCAGATGCACGATAATTATCCTCCCAATACGACCATTTTGAGCCTTTGGTACGATTCTATGCCATTTCCAATCTGGCAACACTGAGCACCTTGTCACCGCCACTCGAATATCCTGTTACGCTCTGAAGAAACTAGTTTGGCATAAAACATCGCCGCATCAATAATCGACTCTAGTTTCAGTGACATTTTTTTTTGGTAGGTTAGAATGACTTGTTCTTTTTTATGAGCTAAAGATCGCGTAAATGCACAACTGTGGAGCAGGATGAAACGATAACAGGGTTCACCTTACTGCCTATAGTTTCATTGTTTACAACAGCATCCCCCAGAGAAGACACGAGGAAATACGTTTTAAGAGACATGAGATGTCTTTTCCTCTAAAGCGTCACGTGAAGCAACGTCTGTTTCTGATCATAGCTGATCAACTGTCAGTCGCTTTAACAGCTGACTGAGTTTGTGTCCGTAAACATGATCATCAGAACAGTGTTGTTTTCTGCTGCGGACAGTTTTGCAACTATTCTAATACAAATCCACTTAAACTATTGTGCACATGGCTCCCGGCATTCATAGTCCAACAATAAATATAATCAATACCGTTATGGGTGTGTTATACTTGGCACCTTCATCACATTACATGTCAATTAGCTCAGGTAGTGGTAATTAGTGACATCTGGTGACATAACTAAAACAGTACACTGAGGTCAGAAACACAAGCATCCATCAACATCAACAGTTAACCCAAAGTATATGAGCCACTTTGTTTAGAGGTGAAATTTACCATAAAATGTAAAGCTAAATAATCCTTCAATAGTGCAGGAGAACTGCAGTGAGTACTGTGCTGCATGTTAACAACCCGTCTGGTTGTTTCTTGCACGAATTAGTTCTCTGACCTCAGCAATTCACAACAATCAATCCTGCAATCTTAATTTGACTGGGATTAATGATGGTCAAAAGTCTTAAAGGATAATTCAAATTTTAACTGTTCATTGGTCAATGCCAGGCTGAAACAATGAGTGCATCAATCATTTAAGTCATTTGTTATGCAAACTTTCTCTGATCCAGCTTAATGTTCTCACATACAGGAACACTGACTTCACTTCACTCACTGGGTCCCAATTCATGACGCTCCACTGTGGTCTCTGTTAACACATGGTTAACATTGTGAATTCAAACTAAAACACTATCTTAGGTTTGGACAAGTTAGTCATGAAAACACATGACTTCAAATAACTCCAGATCTCTTTGGTTTATCTCCAGGTTGAAAAGTTTGTCTGATCTGCCACCCCTCTGTGTGTGTTCCTTTGGTCTCTAGACTACATTATTTTGTCTAAAAAGTATGTCTAATAATGACTTGTTGAAAACTCGATGCATCTCATACAGAAACTTATGCTGTGTTCACACCAAAAGTGTTGCGAATTATTCACCCTAGTAGATTACATGCAGAGTCAATACAGACGCGAATGGTTGCGAATCTCCGCTGGGCGGCGTGAATGACACGAAAAAGCGGATGCCATGTTTCGAAAGATTTGCGGCAAAAGCCAATCAGCATTGAGAAGCTCTGCCCGTCATCACTGCGTCTTCCCACTGCTGAACCAAACTGCTGTTGGTCCTTTTGAAGTAGCGCTGGTAGCGGCCGTCATTCAGACAGTTCCAGGAGGAGTCGGAGCTGTGTGCAACTACGGATAATATTATGAACCCAGACACAAAGGCATTTGATGTTCCAACGTTTGTGGGACTTCCACAACAAGTATAAAGCCGAAATAGTGGTTATTTCAATGGTGGATGGCAGAAATAGTAACTGTTTTCATGGAGTAAAGCCACAGAAAAGCAACAATGTTTCCAGCGCAAAAAGCGAATGAAGCAAATTAATCACATAAACTCGAGCGAGTAAACTCATGCAAAAAAGCTTTTGGTGTGAACGCAGCATTAGGAGTACTTTGTCTGTTGGTGTCAGATGCCTTGACAATAAGAACGAGCTGGATGAGATGCTGGTAGCTGTTTTTTCAAAAGTAATCTGATTGGATTACGGCTATCGAATTTGATCAAATCTTGAAAATGGGTTTTGCGAAAGAAAAAAGGATTCAGATCACGTAATCCAATCTTGTTGATCCGGATTAAAGCCTGAGTTCGGGTTTTTTAAAACCTTTTGGTAGGATTGGGATCCTTTTGATCCCAAAAATCAGGATTAAACTGATCCCAGCAGGAGGGTGGATTCATGGTGGATATCAGTAATAAAACTTGGTAACTAAAATTGGTTCGTTAACATTTATACAATGCATTTTACAGTATTTATATTTATTCAACAATTTCACTTGAATGTATTCCTAATCTCAGCCCTGTAATCGAGGGAGAAGGTCAATCACAGGTGGAGCCAGAAGGCCTAGTTCCCACAGGACCCACAGAGAGAGGCTCAAAGCACCCAAAGAAAGATGACGCCTATAAGCTACTTCTGCCAAAAGAGACTGAAAGGGCAGCAGTACAGACAGTACAGATCTATCGAGCAAAGGAACAGCTTATTCTTCCCCGACTGCAGAAAAACCAAGGCCAGACTTGAGATCTGCCTCCTGAAGGACAAGCTGGTCTCTCCACAGCAGATGAAGCAGATGATGATGAGGATGATGATGAAGAAAAACTCATAAGAAGAACTACTCATAAGAAGAACTTAGAAGTAATTAATTTTGGTAAGTATCGGACATTTAAGCCTTTTATCCAGTGTAATCCAAAACATCTTTGTTTGAAACCTGTTCGAATCATCCATACTGTATTTGTGAGTAAAGTATGTATTTATTTATTTGTTGTAGGTCTCAGATGAGCAGACTGTTTCTAACAAAGGAACAATGGAGGAGGATGTTTATACTGTTTGTTTGCTGTTTCGTTCAGTCCTATTTTCTGTTCAAATAAAGCATATTGGGGTGACCCCACATTATTCTACCTGTTGTTCTTTACATAGCTACATTGTGATGGTCCCATTTAGACCACAGGTAATCCTGAACAGTTTGAATCCAGATCAGAGTAATCTAAACCCACATTGCTTTGAAAACCCATCATAAAAATAAGATGGATTACGTGATCTGGATAGCAGAAAAAGAGATTTCCAAATCTGGATCAATTTGATCGAGATTAAAACTTTTGAAAAACCGGACCCAGATGATCAGTTCAGTTTCATTGTGCCTTATTCTGTGTGGGACTCAGAAGGGCTGTGTGTGTGTTTTTATTGATAGAATATCGCTTTGACTACAGCCAGGAGAGATTTCAGGTACTTACCGAGCCAACCGCAACAACACCCCCCTCCTCCTCTAATGTTAACACACTGTTATTTTCCCACCTGCAGCATGATACAGGACTGTTGGGGGATTCTGCTGAAACAGAAACTGATGTATTTTTTATTGTTCAGTACATTGGATTATATGTTTCGTTATTTCATTCCTTTCGTGTAGTCTTGCACATATAGAACTATTTAGTAACACACCAACAAACCACATATCGGCTTTAACGTGAATCAAGAAAGCAGCCAATGAACATCACTTGACTCTCAGTGGAGGCGTCTTTCCCAGAGAGATTGGAGACTGTGTTCTTTTATTAATTTCCCTCTGACCGTGTTAAGTGTCTTGCTCAAGGACACATCGACACGGGTTAGTGGCGCTGGGGATCGAACCGCGAATCCTCTGATTGAAAGACGATCCTGCTCCCCATTCCCCATTCCTTCCTCACACACACACACACACACACACACACACACACACACACACACACACACACACACACACACACACACACACACACACACACACACACACACACACACACACACACAATCCTCTTCAAATCTGGCTTCTATTGGCAATCTATTGGCACACTTTTCCAGAACTCAATGGGCCCTTCCTTCCCTTAAAGCAAGTTTCAGTTGGTCCTCCTCACAAAGATCAATCATCTCTAACTCAGCCGCGGCGTCATCTGTGACTAGCTTTTAAACAGTCCGTCTCCACATTAAATGGGTCGACGAGAAATGTAATCTGTGGCTTTTTTAGTTGTAGATTGTGGAACCGGGTTGGGGGCAGTCTGGCAAAACAACAATAAAACCACTGGAATCCCTGTATGAGCAGACTATTAAAACGTTGGACAGACAGCCACTGCATTATCATCATTGTAGAATTCTGAAGAAATATAATTTGCTGAGCTTTGCGAACTTTGGAATATTTACAAATGTGTGCATGGTTTACACAATTCTAAATAGCTTGGCCCCTCCTCCACTGTGTGACCTTGTGCACAATCGCTCAGTGACTTCAATCAGATCCACTAGACTAGAATAGCCTGTGTACAAGACTGCACAATTCCATTTCGCCGCACTGTATTTGGGCAGTCATCATTTTCAGTGAAAGCCACAAACAAGTGGAACGCCCTGCCTGACGTGGTGAAGAGCTGCAGCTCTATCAGCACTTTTAAAAACAATTTAAAAAATCAGTTGAAAGCTTGTCAGCGCTGTTCTCGTTGAGAAAAATTATTATGGTTTGTATCACAAACTTTTAATGTTGTTTTACTCACTTTTAATAGTTTGTATTACTTGCATTTAATGGCTTGTATTACTTACTTTGAACAGTTTTTATTACTTTAATTTCAAGTGCCGTACTTTAGCTTTGTATTGTGTGCCCTTCTCCCCACATATAATTATGTATTGTGTATCTTATCCTGTACTGTTTGCGCGTGTTTTATGTTCATGGTTTGTCAAGGGACTGCAGATGCGAATGAGCTCTAGCTATACTCTGGTACAGTGCATTGAATGGTGACATTTATGTTTTAACTGTACATGGTCCCTTAAATATATATATATATATATATATATATATATATATATATATATATATATATATATATATATATACATATATACATATATATATATATATATATATATATATATATATATATATATATATATATATATATATATATATATATATATATTAGGGCTGGGCAAAGTTTAAAAAAATTAACTGATTAATCGCATGATTTTTCTGCGATTAATCGCCTTATGCGCCAAATTTAATAATGAAGTAAAAACTAGTGTATTGCACGCTTTTATTTTAAAGTAATGTTATCATAACAATAAAACAGGTAGTCTGGAGCAACAGCAGGTTAACATACATACATATATAGCATATAAATCTGTTTTCTTTTTTTTCTGAACAGGTACTGTTCAGTAGTAGTGCACCAAGATTAATTGCCTTCAAAGTAAAAGCCACCCCCCAAATAAAAAAAAAAAATGCAGTTAACATGTTAAAATAATGAATGCCATTAATCGATTGAAAAGTTAACACAATACTAACGTGTTAACTAGCCCAGCGTTAACTTGCCCAGCACTAATATATATCAAAGTCAGGCAGAACATATTAGATTTATTGTGCCAGTATGGATAATTTTTTAATAACATCATTTATTGTCTTTGTCTGGCAGTCATGGCAGCAATATACGTGGGCCAGAGGCGCCACAAAGAGAAGAACACTCTGATGACATCAAAAGAAGACATCCGTGATAATGTCATTCACTATGACGATGAGGGCGGCGGCGAGGCAGACACTCGTGCATTTGAGATGAGGACTCTGCGCAACACACATTCACAGCACACCAGCTCTCACAGCAGCAGCTTCAAAAAGGAAAAAAATGGGTACGGAGTCGGGGTTCTGCTGCACCTCAGCAGCCGCTGTGACGATGTCAGGTCACCTGACGTCCACCGTCAAACGGCCAGTGTAATCGTGAACAACAAACAACGAGTGACCGAGGGCGATGCTGAAATGATGAAGGAGTTAATTGCACTGCGGCTAGAGAGTCAGCAGGGTTGTTCTGCCCCGCCCTATGATTCGTTGGCGACCTACGCCTACGAGGGTGATGGCTCCGTCGCCGGCTCGCTCAGCTCTATAGAAGAGTCATGGGTTATTGACGATTCAGGAGATTTTAGCTCCCTTGGTGACTGGGGCCATCCGTTCAAAACACTGGCTAGCATCCTGGACAGACAGCCGCCACGTCAGACTGAGGACAGCTGAGAGGGAGCTCGACAGCACACTGGACGCTTTGGGAGGCCATGGGGCAATCAGACAACTTTTGTAGACATGCCTTTTTACTGTGACAGGCTCTGACTCGATCAATGTGAGGACTTTTTTAGAAGCTGCCCATGTGAAGTAGACTTGTGGACTGGTTATCAAGAGAACACAGAATCTCGCTACAGATATGTGAACAGGTAAAGTTTATGGTTCCTCAAAGTGCCTGAGGTACTGTATGTTTACATGTATTTTAATTCATGTTAGTTAATAAAAATATTTCCATCTGAGGTAGTGATTTCAACTTCAGTTCCTTAAATTCCATCAAAACATTTCCAACAGTAGTAAGCCGGTTCCTGACTTTTCTGCAACAGCTTCTGTGCAATTGGGTATGGACATACAAGTCCATTCAGGATGAATTGATAAATAGTTCTCAAGGCCATCTTCAGGTCAATGATTAAGTGTGTGCAATACTTTGTTTTATGACCAAATATTTGCAGAACTAATGGAATTCCCATCAGCCTCAGCTGTAGTTGTCTTCAGTGTGAATTAGCAAGCGTTACCATATTAATATGCAAAACTAAGATGGCAACGTATTAACATGTTAGCACTGTCATTGTGAGAATGTTAACATTCTAACACCAGCATTAGCTCAGTGCTGTAGAGCCGCGGTCCCCACCCTTTTTGCACCACGGACCGGTTTCGTGTCACACAATATTTTCAGGGACCGGCCTTCACGCTGTGGGCAATAAATATGACGTAACAAATATGACGTAGTAAATGTGAGTTAATAAATATGTTGTAATAAAATGATACGACTGGCATGAAGCAATTATAAAGTGCGTGAATATACAACTCACCTTTATGTCAAATTAGTGGGAGCCCTGAGCTGGTTTCTCTGCAAGGAGCCAGGTCAGGGTGATGGGAGACACTCAACGGATATGAAGCTGAATATGAAGTACAGGTGTGTACTTCATATCCGGTCTACTCCGTATGCCTTCCGTAGCTGTGCCTACGGTGTATGAATGTTAGTCCTGATATGCAGGTGGCATATTGCATGGAAGCCTCTTCATAACCATATGAATAGGTGAATGATGACATGTGGAAGCGCTTTGAGTGATCGGAAGACTAGATAAGATCTATACAAGAATAGTCCATTTACCATGAAGCTTTTCCAGAGACATGTAGCAAGCTAAGATACAAAGCAAAAGTAGTTTGTTTGTTTTTTTTTGTTTTTTTGCGAATTATTCGCATTATGCACCAAATTCACTAATAAAGTAAAAACTGGTGTATTGCACACTTTTATTTTAAAGTAATGTTATCAGGGCATATAAAAGGCATTCTGAAGCAACAGCAAGTTAACATACATACATATATAGTATATAAATCTGTTCTCTTTTTTTCTGAACAGGTATCAGAAAATTCCTTTGTATTATATCAGGGAACAACATAAACAGTGTGTTCAGTAGTAAGGGTCCCTGTGAGGGACAAGCCACTCCTTCTTTTGCCTATGTTTAATGTGTTGCTTACCTTAAAGATACATGTTAAAGACCAGCAATTGATTAACTTCACACAAAATCAATAAGTGCTTTTCATGTTTTCCAGTTGAGTTTTTCTTACTCTGTGAGAAAAGTCTAGTCTGTGTTGGCTTGACCAAGTGCACTGAACATCTTCTGAGCATGCCTCCTCATGTGTGGAAAGTTATCCTCTTTAAGAAAGAGTAAAGACCGCCGGTGAGTGCTTTGTGAGGCGTAGCGGCTTGAGGCAGCAACGCTGCTCGCTGAGAATAGAAACTACATAAAAATATGTGCTTTCACTTTAAACTCAAGTCGGCAAGTCGTCAACACTGCCTGTGGGTGAGGCTACGGAAGTGTGCGCCCACGTACATAAATCACCTTCAAAGTAAAAGCAGTGTCGTTGTATTGCATTTATGGCGTGCATCTTTTTCTATATTTTTCATTTTTGATTGACCTCACATGGGCAGGACTGGAAGAGCCGTGAGACGTCTATGTCTGAACTACGCTGTCTGGGAGAGATTTAAAGTGCAGCACCTGTGTGCTGCAGTGATAAGCCCCTCTCAATGCAAAAAAAGTTAACACGTTATTAACTTGCCCAGCCCAACCTTTTTAATTTAGTTATGATCGCCAGTTAACTTTTTTATTATTATTGAGCCCACTCTGTTATAGCTATATCTATATACATTTAAATAAATCTTTTTTTTTACTTTGTTGTACCCTGTGCTGATCAATGTTAAAAACTACCTGTTAACTTTTCCTCAGTTCCCTCATTACCCCAAGTCTCTTTATTTACCATCTGATGACTCCTCTGGAATAAATTTAAATCAGGAGAGACAAGTGATTGAACTCACCGTAACCACGGGCTGCGACGTGGCCCTGATCCGATTCAAATTATACTTTGTACTGCACCTTCAACAATAGCTCAAAACCACTAAAGAGCTTGCGATTTATAAGGATACATGTGGCAGTGGATGGCTTAATGAGACCAAGGGTTACCCCAAGATTATAAACATTTTTATAAGAAACAATTTGAAAGAGTAGGGTATTAATACACAGGACGTCCATTACATCTAAAAGGTCAAAACATGTATGTATGTATGTATGTATGTATGTATGTATGTATGTATGTGTGTGTGTGTGTGTATATATATATATATATATATATATATATATATATATATATATATATATATATATATATATATATAAATAAATAATTTGTTTGTGTTTAACGACACACTGTCATACAGTCCACTCCACTGAGCATACGGGCTGAGGGGACCGACCCACGGAGCCGCTCCACATGATGAGAAAAAAAAAAGGAGACGCCGAGAGCAAGGTGTGAGCCACTCGCGCGTGCATTAGACTCCTTGGTCCGTGTTATAAGACGTGTCAGGTGGGTTGCCAACATTGCCGCAGACCCCTGACGCTCTTTACGTGGGCTGATCCCTGCCCTGGCAACGTGGCACTTAGGACAGTGCGCACTGGTGGACAGTCGCGTTGGAAGCAGGTGACCGCATCCCCCCCGGCAGGGAGAGAAGTCACAGTAAGCACATAATCCATATATATATATATATCTATGTGTAAAAAAAAAATCATGCGATTAATCAATTATTTTTTTTAAACTTTGCTCAGCCCTAATATATATAGGGCTGGGCAAAGTTGAAAAAAAAAATTGATTAATTTCATGATTTTTCTGCAATTAATTGCAATTAATCTCATTATGCGCCAAATTCAATAATGAAGTAAAAACTAGTATATTACTCGCTTTTATCTTAAAGTAATGTTAGCAGAACAATATAACAGCACTCCGGAGCAACAGCAAGTTAATATACATGCATATATAGTTTATAAATATTTTTTATTTATTTTTTCTGAACAGGTACTGTTCAGTAGTAAGGGTCCCTTTGAGGGACAAACCACTCCTTCTTTGATCCATGTTCAGTCTGTTGCTTACCTGGAAGATGTTAAAGACCAGCAATTGATTCACTTTATACAAAAGCAATAAGTGCTTTTCATGCGTTTCTTCCTCAAGGAGAAAAGTCCAGTCTGTGTTGTCTTGAACAAGTGCACTGAACATCTTGTGATGTGAGGAAAGTTCTCCTCTTTGAAAGAAAAGTAAAGATCCAGAAGTGATGCTGCTTTAAAGTGCTCTATATAGTGGATCAGACCGCGGGGTCAGGAGCTTTGCGCGATTAACTTTTAATCTGGATGCGGAGGCTGCAGGTATAGACTGACCGCTTGTGAGCGTTTTTTTCCGCATGATCAAATAGTTAACGCTGTTAAAGGATTGCCAGATCAATCTTGCGTTAACGCGTTAATCTGCCCAGCCCTAATATATATATATATATATATATATATATATATATATATATATATATATATATATATATATATATATGTATATATGTGTAGATATATATATGTATATATGTGTAGATATATATATATATATATATATATATATATATATATATATATATATATATATATATATATGTGTGTATATATATATATGTATATATGTGTATATATATATGTATATATGTGTGTATATATATATATGTGTGTGTATATATATATATATATATATATATATATATATATATATATATATATATATATATATATATACAGATAAATAGAGAGACGGAAATAAATTAACAGGAGGTATATAAAACAAAAATTTCAAAACAATGCAAAATATACAACACAATAGGCATGAGGAAAAGTTGCAATGATGTTTTTACGCAGCAGTTTGCCAAATTGGTTTTAGTGTATACCTAACTATTATATGTTATGATGCTTACAGTCTTGAGATGCTGTCATTTATCTCAATATTATGAAAAACCCTGTCAGGAGGATTTACTCAGCCGTTACTGAGAAGCAAACACAAACAGTTGGGAGACCTTTATGTTTGTCTTTCAGAACTTCAAAATTCAAAACCTGCCTATATGCATCAAATCCATCTTGTCCTATACGGCTGCTGTGATGAAAAATAGATTTAGTTGATTGCTACGACGTAACAGATAGCCTCAGTCAGTTAGATGACCTTCATTTGATCAAGCCTTGATCTCAGCTGAGACAATACGCTCGACTTGACAGGATAGAGTCTATTTACTCCTGAGTTCATTTTGATTTAGAAGCTAAATTATTGCCGTGGTACAATCGTTCTAATCAGAACATGGAAGCGATTTATAAATAACTTGTGAAATTACTTTTATATTTTTGAGAGATCGTGGAAAAGTATGAAAGTAAAAAAGTCTAACTATTTTAACATGTAACGTTTTAGCTTTTTACTATGACCATTCAAGATATATACCGTTTTAGTTCAATTTTAGTTATTGATTACTTGAAAAGCACTATACAAGTTGTAGGTAGTTGTTTTTTTTACTATCGATTAAAGAACAACACCTTACTGATCTATCTGTAGATATTTGGAATAATATTTTATTTGTATTTATTTATTATGTATTATTATTTATTATATTTTCTGGCTACACGCTCTTTACTGGAGGAGCCTGACTGCATATGCAGCTGCTTGCGCACTACATTTCCATTCAGGGAGTGATTTATAAATGTGCAATACAGATGGGCTTCATTGTGAAAGAAGGGGGATGTTATTCTACAGAAGGAAGTGATAGCGCTTGTTAAGAGATGAGTGGTAGAGGCAGAATATCAAGGAATTTGAACAATGGATGAATAACAAATGTAGGGCACACATACAAAAGTGATAGTGCCTGACCCAGAAAGAGACTCTTTCTGCCGTGAGGGAGGAGGCAAGGATGGATGTATTTCCCCTGTTTTTATTCCTAATGGATACATTGAACTATTTGAAAGAATGTATAAAAGAAAAAGAAGAGGATATTCTTGGAGCTTTAGGGAGCTGCAGGCACTTTTTGGTTCTGACCAATATTTCTCATAACCATATTATTTATGATGTTAACACATTATTTCTCCCAACTCAGCCTTATAGATAGAGTAAGGTGATGAGTTTCCTCTGTAGGGCTCAGCCCTAGAGATAGAGTAAGGAGATGAATTTTCCTAGTTTTTCACAACATTCGTGCCCAGCCTAAAATTCACTTGTTTGTAACCTTTAGCGTCTGTGCATTGACTTTGCATTTAATCTGCTTACGTGAATAATTCGCAACGCTTTTTTGTGTGAACGCAGCATAAGGACCTTGGTGAAGACAATCAGACAAGGTGTGTCAACATGTGAAGCTCCACCACGAGATAGCCTACCCTCCCGTTTGCTTTTAAGGAGCGCCATTCTGGGTTCGGGAAGAGCTCACACGGGACGCATGAACCCACCCACAAAGCCACTTCAACCACCAGTGAACACCCTGCCAAACAACTTACAGTTATGCAGCACGAGGGCGTGGGTTTGCATAGGGTCCATAGGGACTTGTCACGAAAAAAAGTTTGGACAAAATATTTGCATACTCACTCGTCTGTAATAGTATAGAAACTTGGAAACGGATTTTTCACTCTTCTAGTATAGTACTGTGTTCGTCGCCCAGAAGAGTGAAAATTCATGTCCATGTTTTCCAATGCGCCCTCGAGACTGTGAGTGAGAAAATGGCGAGTCAGAAACACTATGTGAGTCGTAAATGCAGAATGAAAGCTGACAGTAGTCTGACACGATAAGCTACTTAAATACGCCAGGAAATAATAAAGTCTCATATTAGTATTTTGTTTGGTCTTAGCATTGATATTGTTGACCCCTTTGTGCTTTGAAGATAAAAAAATGCTACCAAAAAAGAAAAGAGACATCTGAGTTGTTTTTTTTACCACATAAATAGCTATAAAGAAGCCAGGTTGTTGTTAGTTAGCTAGTAGCAGTCTAACTACTCACACAGTGCAAACCTGCATGATTTTGAAATGCATTCAGGAAACTCATAAATCCAGTGAAGATGCAGTGCAGGTTGAGGGAGCAGCAGCTGGACCAGCAGGGCTTCAGATGAGATCCTACTCATGGAATTTTGTTAAGAATTATCTTGCATTAGCAATGCAATTGAAGGACATTTGGGGAATCTGACCTTATGTCAGTGTTACACCCTTAAAACGAACTGTCCACAAACACGTTCTTTTTCAGTTTGCAACTTTTATTAAAACAAGTCACAGGTTGAACACCAGCACACGTTTTGGTCTCCAGCCTGCATACTGCACGTCTTCGTACTCTAATTTGTGAAGAGAAAAAGTGCTCTCTTTTACAGGGTCAATACAATACTGTCTTCCCTTCAGTCAGTGTGTGTACAGGTAATCAATGTTCTCAAACATTGGAATAACAACTTGTGAATTAACTTAAACACACATTTAAAGTAAATTATTAGAAATGGACACAGTCATATTAAATCAGTAAAAAATATAAAATAGCATATTTAGCATATTATAGCATATTATATTGTGAATTATGTGATGTTGAATAGAAAACAAGGCTGTGCCATGAAATCTGAACCCAAGGAAGTTGATGTAACATAGTCTTGACATGAGTGAACACACTAGCCTGATCCCAAATTCATCCAAGTACAGCAAAGTCAGCTCAAGAAGTTACGGTTGCTTTGGACAAGATTGATCTTAAAGATGTAGGCCAATATTTAATTTTTTGTGAATGATAGACGGATGATAGATGTATCTTTTTGGTGTATTTAAATAGACATCAAAAGAAAAGAAAATACAACTAGCTTATAATTGCATGAAGAAGGAAAGTACTTTATGTATGGACTATTAAGTACTGCAGAATAGATTTATTTGACATCTTTTAATTTGTGTCTTTTTTCACTCCACAACTGGGAAAAGGTTTTTATAGATTTTGAATATAAAATATACTCTTAATGTATATTGACATGTTTGCATTTTAGCCGTTTTGAATTTATTTATTTAACTATTTATTATTAGTATTTATTTGGTGCAGAATACTGTTTTGTATTTAAACTAAGGTTGTATTACTGTTATTATGTTTGAATCAGTTCCAGGTTACACAAATGTTATTATATTTGTATAAAGTTAGCCTGTTCAACATAATATCAACTAAGTTTTTTTTTATATGGTGGGGGTTCCTACCAAAGCTGAGACCAAACCAATGCCCTTGATGCAGCGGCTCTCAGACACCTCCACCGATGTTGCGCATCCTGACTGGCACACATGCCTAATACCGTAAAAACAGCACCATCAACACAACGCCACCGCAGATGAAAAAACACAAAAAGCAATAAAGACAAAGTCCATCCGCTCTCCTTAAAAAAAAAGTTCAGCGACGGGGTTGTAAAGTTTATCAGAATTCAGTTGAGTGTGTACTGACAAACTAACCAATCACAGCGCATGTTAATGGGCCCTGTGACCAATCACAACGTCCATAATGATAGCAGATATT
Source organism: Clinocottus analis (assembly GCF_023055335.1). Lineage (NCBI taxonomy): Eukaryota > Metazoa > Chordata > Actinopteri > Perciformes > Cottidae > Clinocottus > Clinocottus analis. The sequence goes on along the minus strand of NW_027175832.1, from coordinate 13,048,835 downwards.
AACGTTAGCTAGCTGACCGTTAGCATGTTGTTTAACGCACTACTCTAGCATAGAGGAACAAAAGGTAACATTTGATGGGATGTGCTATATATATATATATATATATATATATATATATATATATATATATATATATATATATATATATTGTAATGGTAAAGTGGAAGCTTAAACTGTGCTCCCCGTCAATTATCTTGAAATATTGCTGTTATTCTCTTCAAAGCCTAGATACAGGATGTGGGTGGACAGATAAGTTTGCACCTGTGGATAAACTTTATTAATAGTTGCACCAAGATCATAAGACTTGGTTAGGTGATTAAAAAAAGGAATGCTTTGGCCCCCCCTTTAAGGGTGCGGCTCATTTTCATTGGTTCTATTAACCTTTTTTTTTTGTTTCTTTGTAAGACAGTCAGATGGACAGGGAGAAACCTTGAAATACCTGGAAACTGACACAAGTCCGTGTGAGTCTAAACTGCTCTCCGCTTGCATGCAAATAAAGAATCCCTGTTTACAACTCGTGTTCCAGAGTCTTTATTGTCTGTACATTTGAAAGCTCAAATTGCAATTCTCAACTCTTCTGCCTCTGCCCCAAAAATGTAACTGATTAATCGCATGATTTTTCTGCGATTAATTGCGATTTATTTCAATAATGAAGTTAAAACTAGAATATTGCATGCTTTTATTTTAAAGTAATTGTTATGAGAACAATATAACAGGCACTCTGGAGCAACAGCAAGTTAACATATATACATCTCGTATAAAAATCTGGTTTCTTTTTTCTTACCAGAAAAAAAAACATTTGTTTTTTTTATTTTTTATCAGAGAACAACAAAAACAGTGTGTTCAATAGTAAGGGTCCCTGTGAGGGACAAGCCACTCCGTCTTTTGTCCATGTTGAGTTTGTTGTTTACCTTATTAAAGGTGTATGTTAAAGACCAGCAATTGATCAACTTTATACAAAAGCAATAAGAGCTTTTCAGTAAGGCAACGGAAACATGTACATAAATCCCCTACAAAGTAAAAGCAGTGCCATTTATGGCGTGCATCTTATTTATTTATTTTTCATTTTTTATTTACCTCACGCGGGCCAGACTGGGAAAGCCGTAAGACGTCTGGGAGGGATTTAAAGTGCAGCACCTGTGTGCGGCGGTGCTAAACCCCTCCCAATACAAAAAAAATCATGCAGTTAAAGCATGCCCAAACAATAATGCCATTAATTGACACGCTGGGTGTACGTTATAATATATATATATATTGGCCTATACTGCCGCTTTAGACATCTTAACGCTGATTGGCCAAGACTCAACACGTGAGTTATTGCGAAGATCACAACATCAGCTTTTCTCCATGTCTCACTATAATCTCAGAAATGCTGGCCGGCTGACAGGTTGTTGTTTCTGTCCTCAGTCTCACTGATTCGTCCCTCTGAGTATTTCTTGGCTCTTCTGTTGGCATTAATACATTCATCAGCTGATTTATTTGTCTTTCAAAATGTGACAGAACACTCCGCATAAATTCTGAACTGAGGAGCAGTGCCTTCTACAGACAGAACCTTGGGAAGACTTACAGTATCTTACTGCTTCAGCAACAGAAAGAAAAATGGTGTTTGGCATAATATTAGTAATGATTAGGGAGGATGGTCAACAGCAGTTGTTTAACAGCAGGATGGGAGATGGCGTTTAGCGCTACTCACAGATTAGAAAGGATTTTTTTGTAGTATTTTGGCACTTGCACAAACCTGAGGTGGACTGTGTGTGTGTCTTCATAAATATGGATGCAGTCTGTCAAGGATGCACCTAGAAATTGTAGACGGATTGAAAACAGCTTACTTGGAACCCTATAACATCAAATATATCAAACTATCAGCGGTCAGAGTGCTGATAAAAGACAATTCTATAAGACCTTGGGTTACATGCAATAGCACATTTGATTAATTGTTTATTTCTATAATATCTAAATCACAGTTGGTCAAGATTTGGGAAAACCTGCTCACACATTATCCACTTATTTTCATATGCTTATCCTGGGTCAGGTTGTGGTGGCAGCAGGCCCAGCAGGCTGACCCACGGTTCTCTTTACATTACATTTCATTTAGCTGGTGCTTTTATCCAAAGCGACTTACATTTTCCCTCTCACCTGCAACATTTTCCTGCTCATTCTCGGGGATCCCGAGGCGTTTTCAGGTCAGCCAGGAGATATAATCAGTGTGTCTTGGGTCTTCCACGGGTCTAACTGGGCATGCACGGGAAACCTGTAATTGGAGGCATCCAGGAAGCATTCTA
>NW_027175832.1:13009053-13044053 GCF_023055335.1 Clinocottus analis | reverse complement strand
CATTTGTGAAGCTGGGGATTTTGGCCATAGAGGATATTCTTCAAATGACTGCACATATGCTGGCTGCAAGTACACACACACACACACACACACACACACACACACACACACACACACACACACACACACACACACAGCCAGTGTATTGGTGGCAAAGCAGAGCTTACAATGAATCATTTGTACTGTGGACTGATCAATTCTCTGCAGTCCAGCATACAGACGACCAGGAAACTGGATGAATGCTGATTTTTTAAACATTAAACATTTCTGACAGAGATGGGACTTCTCCCTTTTAGTGACTCAAAAAGTAAAATGTGTAGATCTCTTGGTATCAAGATTTATGCAAATGCAGCCAATTAATACCACCTAAAAAGTTGATGAGTTAATGTTATGATCTCTATTTGCTGGTTATTCTCCACCATTTCTCTGGTAATTTTGCCAATTTTGCCATTTTCTGAGAGATTGTTGATCACTCAAATTGTCTTGTTTTTAATGTCGAGTTTGTTCTTAGATGTATTACATTGAGAAGTTGTCATAACCTTTGTTGGAAGCAGAAACTGTCTATTGTGAAGAAAATAGCAATATCAAGGATTTGTGGGGGGGGGGGGGGTGTTTTAAACCAAAATTTCATCATTTAATTTAACTAGCTCCCATCAAGCTCATATTTTGTGCATTAACAGGAATCAGCTCTGGGGCATAAAGTCAGAGCAATGTGTAATGGCACATGTGCATATCAGGTTTAGTTCTTATGAATGTTTTTATATTTTGTATTTTTATGGACTGACCTGAACCTGTTGATGGTTGACATGCCCATGAGTGTCGGTCCTTCAAGTAGGATTCAAACCAGTTAAGTGCTGCACCAGAGAGTCCGATCCAGACTTTCTGTCTTGCAGTATGTCATGATCGGCCGTGTTGAATGCAGCACTGAGATCCAGTAATACTAAGACTGAAGTTCTGACACTGTCTGTGTTTGCCGGATGTCGTTGAAAACCTTAAGAGCAGAGTTGTTTAGCTGTTGAAAAACTACTTTTTTTCATCATCATCATCATCAATCATCATTCAACAATGGGAGATTTGATATTGGCCTATAATTTTTCATTAGCTAGCCTTCTTTAGGAATGGTTTAATAACTGCACTTTTTAGGGCTGTGGGAAGACACCTGGACCCTATTCCTCGTACATGGTTCAACTAAGTTGCTCAAATGTCCTATGCGTCTTAATTCGGTTTCTCAAAGGGTGATCAGCGCTCAAATGGTCTTTTTAATTCTAACCAAACGTCAGTCGTCAGGATAATTGCGTGTGTTCGTTATTCTTTCCAAGGGGGGATGGTGAAGAGCTGAAACCATGATCTTCTAACGCTACAACATGACAAACTACAAAATTTCGCAAGAAATTTTGAAAGTGTGGCTACTACTGCCATAAGACGTCGCAAAATATATCTCCTCAAAAAGTCTTGTTGAGGAGTTGGTTTGTGTGTTAAACTGATTGGCCTATCAAGCACCCGCTCTCATCTTCATGCTGACGAATCCAGCGTGAGCGTCTTAAGACTGGCAGTTGGTCAGCTGACAGCTCCTCAGTTTTCTCTGATTGCTATGGCAGCGCCAGGGAGGGACACATGTCGTTGTCATGACATCACTGGGTTCAAGGGCAGAGGGGAGGGAGGACTGAACTTGATTTTCAATCGGCAGTTGGTTGGATTTAAAGTTGCTTTTAGGCTTGCTGAGAAAAAAAGTATAACATTTGTTGGATTCCACGGTGCACAGGGGTGGATTGGCCATAGGCGGTACCGTGAGTTTTACAGGTGGGCCGGTCAGTAATGGGCCGTTTTTTTTTTGTATGTAAAGAAAAATTGTGGAAGTAAAGACAGAATAAGTTTTTTTTTTTTTACCAGTTTCTGTCGCTTCCTTTTACTGTCAGTTGGTGCTCCACTCTAGCGACGAACATTCTGTGCCATACACACCCATTATAAACTGTGAAATTGTTCAAACATTTTTCCTAAACTTGAACAATAATTACATGAAAACTGTGGTAGCTATCAAAAAATGCCCGATTACTTGACATTGCGAGGTTCAGGGGCAGAGGGGAGGGAGGACTGAACTGTGATTTTCATTCGAGCAGTTGAACTTCAAGTAGCTTTCAGGCTTGCTGACAAAAAAATATACATTTGTATGATTCCATGACGCATGTGTACCACAAGCACACAATTTCATACGTTTCTATTTAACAATGGTGTATGAAGAATGAAAATTGTGGACGTAAAGACAAAACACATATTATTAGTTGGAATGGTGCAAGCATTCCAAATATTGTTCTTCAAATCTTTATTAAACTTTTTATTATTATTATTATTATTATTATTATTATTATACTTCTTCCATCCGTATTTTGGACCTCTTAAACTCCTTCATATTTTCAGCTCAAGAAAAAAGTTCATAGATTATTCAAATATTCAGCCAGTTAAGGACACGATGGCTAAAACCTTCCATATTTCTGACTTTTCAAATCTTTGAATTATTAAGCTTTTCATGATTTTTTTTATAATGGGACCCAATGGGGAAATCTTCAAATCATCTTCAACTTCAAACATTTACAGGTTCTTCAAATGTTTAGCTAGCTTAATAAACTCAAAGGAAGAGCCTTTTTTCTCCACTGTGTTGCATAACCCTTGTATTGTATTGTGGGAGTCTAGTCCACCTGTTGGTTTTATAGAGTGCTGTTGCACAGAGGCGAAAATGAATTTCCTCTTATTGTAAAATATATGCTCCCTGGCCCTGTTTCCTCTACGGGTTGAGGAGCGGTAAACTATTTACGCCAGGGAAATAGTTTGGCTGCGTCCCTGCGGCGAGGGCTGCGCTTTAATCCACCTGAGAGGCAGTGGTACCGGTGGGTTTGTTGGTGCTTTTGTTAATAGTATTCCCAAGTAAGGGTTCTGGTTCAAGTATCGGTAGTGCGGGGTATCCCGATTGCACGGAAAGATTATCTATCCCCTGTGTTATGGAGGTTATTGGCTGTTACGGCTGCGTATGTGGCATATGCAGCGCGTGCGGCGGCGCATCTGGATTATTTGGAGCATTTGGTGCCGCTGGTTTTGGTGCAATTCACCAACCAGTGCTCTTTTTATTTTTTATTTTAGTCAGATTGAAGGGTGTTTTGTCTGATCCCTCTGACTCATTTTCTGAATACCATTCACACTGCTTCTGAGTCTCCTCGGGAGTGTGCGGGTATCATTTTTGTTTTTTAGTTTTTAATTCTCTTGTTGGATCTGTTTTATCTCCACATTAAAATCACTGGGTTGTTCTTTATAGTCCCTGCTTTCTGTTTAACTCTCGCGGCAACAGTTCCTCAGATAACGGTAGCTCCTCAGTTTCCTTCTCCTTGTTTTACATTGAATTCTACAGATTCGTATAATGAATGCCTACAGTATAGAACAGCTCGCGTGTCATAGTTTCCCTTACTCCTACCATTAATCCTAAAGACGGTCAGGTGTCACCCGATGTCCGGCACTCATTTATTGAGGGATCGGTTTAGTAAGCTTCTACTCCTTACCTGTTAACGAGACTTTTCTAGGTTGTATTTTTATGGTCCTTTTGGGTTAAACAAGGTTTGTGAAGTTACTCAAGCCCCACGTTGGGCGCCATGTAGCGTGAACGGAGATCTTGCCGGGGGGAGAGGAGAGGATGGGAGTGGGGGGGGCGAGGGAGAGGAAGGCAAGACATTGTTACCCAACACTGTGGCAGTCCGTTAACTATTATCTCAGAGATCCCGGAGGAAATAACAATCCTCATCTTTTATGAGTATAATGTCTTCGGTCTTTTATCTCGGCCCGGGCTAAATGGTTAGTTTTTTTAAAATTTCTAGTTAAGTTATTGGTTTTGGTGAGGGTGTTTTACAGCTGTGCTGTCAGGTCACCACAGTGGGCCGTAACTTGTCTCAACCCGTATAGCGAATGTGTGCATCGTCAATACCTTCTCTCTACCTATTTTTGACACCATCTCATCATTATACTAACACTGCAAAGTTTTTACTCAAATATACTTACCTTAACCCTGTCAGACCCATTGTTGTAATAATAAAACGTCACTTTTATCTCTCCAAAATCTTGCAAAAATGTTTTTGGAGGAAAGACCACATTGACATAGTTAATGTGTCCTATTGTCTTGCCTTGCAATGCCATTGGATTGTAAATATGTATATAGGTCTTTCCATAACGCCTTGAACTCACTCTAACTGCAAACATTCCTGGAAGTGCATCTCCTTATTTCATTCAACTGGATATATCAACATTGAAGTAAATAAATTCCATGACATTTTTTGGGTGATTTTTAAAGTGTGTAGTTCATGTAAATACTAAGTTATTGTGGGATTAATGCATCACATTCTATTTTCAGCTTGTTATGTCATTTTTGTAATTTTATAACATTGGGTGAAAATGGTAGCTAAAATTGCATGCACCTTGCACACTACATGGAGACATTCCACTTCTCAAATGTTCAGAAACAGGATAAATACTTACAGAAATATAATGTAGTTGATGATTCACACTTTACAAATGGGTTATTTGTTATAATTCTAAGTTTAGACCAGATTTAAGTAATAATAAATGGGTTAGGGTAACCTAAGCCTACGTTATTTCTATGTGATAAAGTCAACTTTTTTTTATCTGGACTTTGTTTGCCCAAATATATCCTTGTTACACTAGCCAGATCATGTTTGTGGAATGATTTGGAGGATGGTTGTGCAGGGACAAGTGTAAATGTTTTGGTACGTGAGAGTTGCATGTATGGTGCATTGTTTAGGGAAGGGTGTAAATGTTCTACAATGTGGGGATGTAAGAGTTCTGGGTGGGTTGTATTTTCCTTTTGTAAATGTAAGTAGAGAGCAATTAGGCTAGCCACAGTATTGTGTGCCATCAGTGTAATATATTGTCTGAATAGGATTATTTGCATTGGAATTAGTTATACTTGACCACCAACATGGTTGCACATTTCCCGGTGAATACAACAAGAGGACACTGCAGACATTGCGTGAAAGGATATTCCAATACGCTCTGCAGAAAATGCAATCTCCGTCTCTGCTTTTCAGAGGAAAGGAACTGCGAGGTGTTTTGTTTCCCTCGAGGTGTTTTGTGGGGGTTGCTGCGGGAGTATGGAGTGCCGGACCTGTTGGCACGGGCTATCTAGTCTCTGTACGCCTGTAGTAGGAACTTTGTTCGAATCCTCGGTCAGATACGTTCCTGGTGGGTGTTCGCCTCCGCCAGTGTTGCTCTTTATCACTTGTCCTGTTTGTGACTTGCAGGCACAGGATTTCTAGACACAGCCAGGGGGCGGAGGAAATCGGGTTCAGGGGCCTCGGAATCGCTTCTCTGCTGTTGGCAGATGATCTGGTCCTGTTTGCATCGTCGGACCGTGACCTCCAGTATTCACAAGGTGTTTTTCAGCCGAGTGTGAAGTGGCAGGGATGAGAGTTAGCGCCTCCAAATCTGGGGCCATGGTGCTCTGCCGGAAACCGGTGGATTGCTTCCTTCAGGTGGGGACAAAATGCCTACCCCAAGCGAAGAAGTTCAAGTATCTCAGGGTCTTGTTCACGAGTGAGGGTAAGGTGGAGCGAGATATCGACAGGCGGATCGGTGCGGCTGCAGCAGTAAAACAGGCGGTGTACCGGTCCATCTTGGTGAAGAGCGAGCTGAGCTGGAAGGCAAAGCTCTCCATTTTCTGGTCGGTCTACGTTCCAACCCCCACCTACAGTCACGAAATCTGGGTCATGACTGAAAGAACGAGCTTGCGGATACAAGCAACCGAAATGATCTTCCTGCGTAGGGTAGCCGGGCTCAGCCTTAAAGATAGGGTAAGGCGCTTGGACATCAGGAGGGACTTGGAGTTGAGCCAATTCTCCTTGGTATCGAAAGGAGTCAGGTGAGGTGGTTCGGGCATCTAATGCGGATGCCTCCTGGACGCCTCCCATTAGAGGTTTTGCAGGCACGTCCAACTGGTAGGAGTCCCCGGGGAAGACAGCAGGTCAGCGTGACTTCTGTCAACGGAAAGCTAGCTGGATGCTAGCAGAACTCATAGTAGTCAGAGAAGTTAAGAAGACATTGTTAGTTTTTTTGTTAACACTCAATGGCTGAAGGAGGAGGAGAAACAGACTTGCTGATGGATTTACTGATGCCTTTTGCATGGAGGCTTATGGGCATGTTTAGTTCTCCGTCAGAGAGGCTAGCTAGTGGAGGTGGGCGGGATTCTACCAGCTGTTAATGATGACTCTCCTGATCGTGATCTCTGGTATAGAAAGTGGCCTGCCTAGAGGGCGCACTATGAGCCTAGTGTGAGGGGATTGTCTCCCTATCTGAACTCACGCTAGAGCTTAATTTCCCTCTGCTGCTGAGCCAATACCGTCACCACAGTGTTATTTTTATGAAATAATTAATATTGCTCCTTCTGATGGCTTGTGTGTGCAATGATTTAGTGCCGCAGTTTTGTTGGATTGTTTTGTGATGTTTTTAAGTAAATGTGACTAGTTCTAGTTCATTTGTTCTGTTTGATGTGGACTAGATGTGGACTACTACCGTTAATGATGCAGCATCCCTTTATGCATGTATTTATGTAAACAATATCAGACAGCAGGCCGAGGTGAAAATCGCACTGAAACACACACAGACAATAAGAAAATCAATATTCAAGTCACCGCCTCAGCCTTTCTTCAGTGGTCTGCTGTGTATTCCACTCCAGCATCATAATTGGCAACATTGAATGCTAATTCATGGCTAATTGGTTTTGATAGATCAAAGATATTGTAGCGCATCCACTGCCCTTGGACTGGAGCCGAAGGGCAGTTAGTTGTACTACTTTATATCTGGGTGTTTAAAGTGTCTGATCAATGAAACGAATCCCCTCAAATTAATTCCACTGTTTTAAGCAGCGGTATAAATCTAAAAGGTCACAATTATTTGGTTTCATTTGTTTTCATTTTCTTTAGTTGTCCCGTTTCATCATTCATCTTTTTTTTTGGGAGAACCATCTAATCAATTGTAAAAAGAGGATGAAGGAATTGATGCACTTGAATGGCCCTACTGATCACCTGACATAAATTCAATAGAACACCTATGGGACATTATGTTTGGGTCCAGCAGACAATGCCAGGATGCTCCTCAGACTTTACAGGAGCTCACTGATGCCCTTAGACCAATCTGTGAGGACGTCCCACAAAACACCAATCGTTGTCACATTAGGACAGGGGTGTCAAACATACGGCCCGCGGGCCTGGGGTTCCGGTATATATATATAATATATATATATATATATATAATATATATATATATATATAATATATATATATATATATATATATAATATATATATATAATATATATATATATAATATATAGTAACACCCTGGCGGGCCGGACCGGAACCCCAGGCGGGCCAGGTCCGGCCCGCGGGCCGTATGTTTGACACCCCTGTCCTAATGTGACAACGATTGGTGTTTTGTGGGACGTCCTCACAGATTGGTCTAAGGGCATCAGTCCCGTTTCATATATATATATATATATATATATATATATATATATATATATATATATATATATATATAATATATATATATTAGACTAAAATTAGCAGAGCTGGGATTCAAACCTCTGATCCTCTGCTTATAAGACAGACATGCAAACCATTGACCAATGCAACCAAAATGCCAGCTGCCTTGCTCCTCCAGCACTCAGGATTCAGTCTCGTCATTCAAGGCCACTTCAAAAGCCCCACAAAACTTCACACGATCAAATATTTTGGATAAGATGTGTCCGTTTCAATCCACCTCATTGTGTTTCCTCACCGTAGTACTGTCTGTATCTATGGGGAGCGATGTTGACTTGGTCTGGGACCAGGTGTTTTACCTGTAGTTTCTCTGCAGTTCTTATCTTAAATGTTGGAGGAATTTAACTAATTAGCGTTCGGTTTTCTTTGAAGAGCAGTGCTCGACTCGTGCTTGCTGTCATGTTGTTGAAGTGGTGGTGCACCCCTCGTCTGCTCTGACGAGAAGAAGACACGGCAACACGCACATTGAGGCCAAATGAGTTTGGCCCTCGCGGAAGTCTTTTTTTAGGACGCTGATTGGATGAATTGTATGTCATTCATTAATTTCTTTAATTGCTATTGCTTTTTTATACTGCTTATTAGACCCGTCTTTCTTGGGCCAAATGGATCTGGCCCCAGCAAGTGCACGGCACAGTAAAGATGTGCATGGGGCAGTTGCGAGGCGCATGAGCAGGAAAACCACATATTTTGCGCAGATATCCTATTTTTTTACAATACTAGGTATATTCCATCGCTCAAAAACACACATATTGACAATATGTTTAATTTATTACTATTATATATTTTTTACAATTAATAATAATAATACGAAATAATAATAATAATTTCTTTTTTTTTTGGTGGCTCAAGGTGGGAATCAGTGGCGACCAGCCTCTATTGGCCAGCCGCCACTGATCCCATCAAACAGAGAGATGAGAGAAAAGGAGAATAATTTCAGCAGATGCTTTCTTGGCCAAGATTTATCACTGATGAAACATTTATCACTTGCATATTATTTTTGCTTGCTTGTAGGTGAAGCTGATGTAGCTGACAGGTGGAGTGATTTAACTTGAAGCATATGCAAGCTTAAAGCTTAATGTAAATCATTCCAGCAGGCTTCATGTGCAGTACATCCTGCCAATTAGGACAGACAAAACATTGTTTACAGCATTTTTCAGTTGTCAGACCAGCACACTCATCGAGAGGAGAATTTAAAGCTTTTGGTAGATGCTGTTGTTCTCAAGTTATTTTTACAGCTTGGAGTATGCTTTTTAGTTCATTATAACAATGTAGAATGAAAAAATGAAGTTGACAAACTGTAGACAACTATTGTTGGATGAAAAGTGTTTGCTTGCAAGTGGATAAGTTCGTTCGTAGAAGAAGGTGAAAGATTCAGTAAATAGTGTATGTTCATGTGGAACTCAGAGATGCTTTTATGGTAAATATTTGCCATTTACCACTGACTTACCACTTACTATTAGATGTATCAATACAAATTCACGAATGTCCAAATATGTTAAGCATAGGGTTCTTGTTTTGCAGCTTTAGCCAGCAGCTTGTCTAAATTGTTTACTCATCCATACACTCCTGGTGTCAGATTACCTCAGCTACGTTTATTTCACTCCCACATTTTTGCCTTTATTTGGCATGTAGGACACCTGTGTGTCAACTGCATACAAACAGGAACTGACAGGCCGGTTTCATAAAGTTGACAGCTGAGGTGAGAGCTCTGGATTGTTTTTTTTGTCTTCTTACCATCAGCTTCATCTTGAGAAGCTCCTGTCCCAGCTTATGAGATGTAAAAAAGTCATCGCGTGATGTGAGCATGGACAAGCTGTTCCCTTGGTTCTTCTCAGGGGCTCCTCCCTCTGGCTACTCCGTTCAGACTTGCTCAAACTATGCATGTGGATGAAGCAGCATCAGATCTTAATTACATATTTCACAGGTCTAGATGGTAGGAAGGTGCAGCAGCCCCAGAACGACACAAGATGCTCATCATCAGTGTCATTAGGCTTAGAGTTGTAAAACAGGGGAAAGTGGTCCACCCACTTGTTTAAAAATGACCTTTTTGACAAGAGGTTGTCTCTTTACCGCTCAGCTGGTTTCATGTCTTGGTTATGGAAATGAGGAAGTATCCCGGAAGCATACTGCATGACACTTTTTCTGTTATTGAATGTGTACATCAATGTCAGTGGCAATACAATGTACTCGCTGGTTATGAAAACATATACATTGAGCACGTGATTTTTTTGAATGTGATTACAGAGATGTCATGTTAAAACTGGCAGTTAGGAATGAGCTAAAAATGTCTGTGTATAGGACAAAGTGACAATATTGTCTTTAACCAGAGCATGGCAAAACAGATTTGACAGAGAGCAACTTTGATGAGTGGTAGAATTGTCCTAGAATCTGTGTAATTATTATCGAAGGCTTTTAGGGACATTTCCAAAGAATGGCTTTTTTCTTTTTTGTTCACACAAATCAGTTTGTTTTTAAAAAAAGTTAATGAATTTCATCTTCTCTGTTACAGGAAGTGCAAACCTTTGACGATCCTCGGACCAACCAATCAGCTTTTCTTTTGCTTTCAACATGAAGAAAAGAGACTTCAGCTTTTATCTAAAGTGGATACTGTTTAATTTTTCAAAATAAACTAAATGGTCCTCATCTGTTGGAAAAATATTAGAAGGAAGAAAGTTGCTGCAACATATTAAGAAGCATCTCTTGTCCATACATAGTTGAACAGATTAAACATCATGGAGTTGAACTGTACAAAATTGTTGGACCGCACAATATAGACACTCATGACTACCTTGAACTTGCAAAAGAACTGTAAACAAGTGTGTTTAGGGTATTTGTGGGTGTGTGCGAGTATTTGTGTACGCCCACAGTGGTATGACACAGTGGAACTGAGAGGGGAAAACAGTCCCAGACCATTATTTCTTGACAATGACCCTTCCAGCCAGAGTGGCTGCACTTTCCTGTCTTTATCCACTTGTGGTCTTCCTATGTGTCCCCCAGCGTTGTTATGGGACCCGGGTCGATCTGATTCGACATACTAACCCCAGCCTGTACCCTAATCTGGGGCTCAAGTCACTGCCTGAACCAGCCCCACTGCCAAGCTCCATTCCTGAAAAACACATGTCTCCAGTGAATCCTAGCCAGAACTCAAGCTTGAACAGCAGCCTCTGGATCAAGTCTCAGTTAAAGCCTCGGCTTGACCCCATGTCTTATCTTACTGACAACCATAGGGCCAACTCAAACGTACCATCATCAATTGTATCGACCACATCAAACTCCAATGAAAGACTCCAACGAGAGCATGCATTCAAACAGAGTTCTAATTCAAGGCAAGGGATCACATCCAAGTCAAACTCTCGATATACCTTAAACAATCCAAAGCAATTTTCAAACAACCCCAAAACCAATCCAACAACAAAGCCCAAGGCATTGTCCAACTCTAAAGCAGTGGCCGAGCCCAACACAAATTCTGAGACACTCCCTAACACTAAATCCTTTTTGCTACCTAGTCCTAAGCAAACATCCGACTCACCTGATACAATTAACCTAAGCACCTTCTACAATGCCAGCCCTCTTACACTATCCAATCCTGAATCTCTTTCCAATTTCCGAACTTCACGAATATATACAAATGCTAAGTCTAACTCCAAGATCTCCCATCCAAACGTCAGAGCATCCATAAGAGTACAGAGGAACAAGACCATGTTTCTGGAGACTGACATGGATCTTCCCTATCGGCCCAAGAGAGGCTGGATCTGGAACCAGTTCTTTGTTCTGGAGGAACATATTGGACCTGAACATCAATACGTTGGAAAGGTAAAATATTTATCATCCTAAATGTTTTTTCTTTTCATGCAGTTCAGAGATTAATGCATTTCATATTTCAAAGAAAATTGACTTTGTTTTCCCTAACCTCTTCTTTGATGTCTTTTCTGGGCATGCGTTAAGCAGAGAGCATACATTTGCTGGTGAAATTTCCTAAGCTCATGTCGTGTTGAAATAACTACTAACTTGGGAACAAAATACAGTCTCTTATGTTTTTGTGCCTGTAATTTACAGCAGTTTGAAGCTTCAGAGCACAATGTTTTAAAGTGTATTATAGTGCTATGTATAGAATTTGGATCTGATGATAGCATTTTTAGAATTTCTCTGGAGTGGGTACCAAATGAGTTACTAAAGTTAGAGATTTAATGATAGGCAGTCAGTGAAGCAAAGGCAGGCAGAATATACAAGGGATGGGACCATTGACTGTGTACTGCAAGAAGTGGAGCTGTGGTAAGCAGCTTTACAGCTTCAAGTTTGGTATTTTCGACATTGCCATCTTGGATTTGGGCTGTAATGACCATATTTGGACTGCAGAGGAGTTTAACTGTTTACGCCTGGGACACAAAGGTTAGGAGATGATCTGTCAGTTGAGGGAATGAGGGGCAAGTGTACATGCAGGTCCTGGTCATGTCACACAGGAATGGTGGGAAGACCAATCTGCATGTGTTTTGTGGACTTGGGGAAGACTTTCAACTTCCCTCTGAGATGTGTGTGGGGGTGCTGTGGGAGTTCGGGTGCTGGACCCCTGTTGCAATGGCAGCAGTAAGAGATGTGTTTGTATTCTCTGCAATAAGTGCTCCCTTGCTCCCTCAAGGCCCACATGGCCTTGTTATGGCAAATGAAAATGGAGAGACAGGATTCATATTTCTGGCAATCAGTGCAGATGGGACCACTAATATGACTTCACAGACAGGATATCAAGGCGCTGCCGGGGGGAGGGGGGAGGAAGATAACATTAAGTCTGGGGGTCTCGGGATCGCCTTTTCTGTGCACAGGTGATGTGGTCCTGTTAGCCTCCTCAGACCAGGACCGCCAGCATTCACTGGAGCAATTTACAGCCGAGTGTGAAGCAGCGGAGCACCTCTAAACTTTCATAGCTGCTATGCATACACCTTTGTACTTTTCTGTGTCCACAAGGCACCAAGCGTTTGGTGCAGATGCCTTTTGAGGTGGAAGTCATTTCACAACTTTATGATTTGACATGTGAAAGGGGCACATGTACGCTAAAATGTGGTGTTACATTGCTGGAAAAATCTAGAACCAATGAATACTTGTTCAAGCAGAAGATAATATCGAAGTGTGTGGACAGAAGACCCCAGCCGGAGGGCTATTATCTGTTACCACACCTTCACCGTATGTGTGAGCATTACCAGTGTGGTGGATCGAGTAACCAGCGGTTAGCCTGTCCAGTGGCCATTTGGGATGCAAGAATGCAATGAGGCTGATCTAATCTGCTCTGACAGTCACGATGTATGACATTGGCACTGCATTCTTTATGAAGGTGAGGACTTGACCCAGGGGGTTTCCGTGTTTCAGCGGGCGAGGGTTATGTTATGTGGGTGGCTTACTGAAGTTGGAAACAGATGTGCTTAAGGTGCAAAAAAACATACATTGACAGAGTGTGTGAGCACACACACTCCCCGGGGCTCACTGAGTCATTGTTTTGTTGGGTGCTGTGACAGCTGAGCGACGCTTTTTCTCACTCTTACGAAGCCTCGCTTTCTATTGATTGCTCTGAGCAGAACAGCAGGGAGGTTGAAGTGCAGGCAGGGCACCCACTTTGAAAACACACACACAGTGTGTATCAACGTTGACGGATAGAGAGAGCTATTGTGCTCAGACGAAGGAGGGAGAAAAGCATAGGTGAGTTAAGGTAAGTAAAGAATAGTACAGAGGAGAGAGGAGCACTGAGGAAAGCTAAGGCAAAAATTGGAAGTAGAAGTGGGGGTTGAAGAAATGTTGGGAAAAGAAAGGGAGCAACAAAGAGGATTCAATATGTAATTGCATGAAAGCAAGGACATACAGTTTTCAGGTCATGTTTGCAATGTTCTGTTTCTGTTCTCAAACAAGTGAACAAGCATAATATTATGTACACTGATCTCAAATAAGACAGAGACTGATCACAAAGTTTTCAGACAAAGCAAAGTACTTGTATTGTGTTATCTTGAGACTTTGACTTGAGTCTTATTTAAGTCACAAATATATGAACAAAGGACTTGACTTTTACAAACAAGATGAGGCCGGTTTTCATTCTTTTTTTCTTCTTCCTGTTTTCCAACAAATCCTAACATGGCCATTTTTGTAAATCTTTAAAAACTGCTTTGTAGTTACTGAAACTGAATTTGTGCATTTGATGGGAACAATTTTAAGCGGCAGATTAATCCACATTGTATGCTCTTGTGCATTTACGGGTGCAGTATACGTGGGATAAACCAGCCTCTTTTCATTGCCAGGGCGTCAAATACGCTTTGACACGCCTCTCTATCGCATACTGCTGCCCAAGGCATCCTCCGGCATCTGCATGAGATGCACCCAGCTTTCAGTTAACCTCAATGTAAACACATGAACGTCATTATCAGACATAAACAAAGGACATTCAACCAAGGAGACAACTGTTCTTGTCCCAAAGGGTTTTCAGTATTTGTTACTGTTAAGATTATAAGAACAATCCAAAATGGATACCATACAGAAGTACAAATTAGCTTTAGTTTAGACACATCCCCGAGCACTGACCCCACTCCACACAACACACACACACACTGATGCGCTCTGCACAACATACACACACACTAATAAGGAGGACATCACGCGCCGCTCCAACGTCTAGTCGACCAATCACAAATGCTCTTGTTGAGGATTGGCGAATGTAAATTATAAGTTATTTTCTTTCTAAAAGTTATTTCCTCTTTCATTCTTCTTTATTGAATATAACTATGAAAGTTATGAGTTAAAATGTCTTCTATAATGCTGCATTTATACGCTTCGGAACATTCCTGTTTGTATAAGGGAAAATGTTTTCTATCACGCTGCATTGATATTAAGTATCTTTCTGTTTTTTATGACAAGTCCAAATGTGGTCATAGTAGATGGATCTTACGGACAACAGGTCTAAATATGGTCATTGCAAGATCTGCTGCAAAGAGGTATTGAACCCTGTGACCAAGCTCAGAGCATGTTCAACCACAGACACCCATTACTCACACTAATGAAAGGTCTGACACCTGTAAACTTATCATGACCCCATCAAACAGCATCGGCACGTTTCATCTGCCAACTCTGCGTACAAGGCGCCAGTCTAACTGACACCTGTTCAGCCTCCCTTTCTGGAAGTTTTTTGCAGCTGCATCTAGAAACGCGCATTGAGCATGTGACCAAGGTCAGATCAGTAAATCAATGTCTACTGTAATTCCCACTGTAAGATTCTCCCTCGCATTTGCCTATAAATACAGAGATAACTGCGCACCTCTTCAGTTCCTTTTCGGACAATGTCCCCGGGATTGAACCACTCCATTTGAGCAATCAAATGGAGACTTTCTTACGCTGTGAGTAAACTGAGTCTTGGGGATAACCCCCAAGGAATGAGAGATTTGGGGCACAGTGCTTTAACCTTTGAAACGTACATTGCTTTTTGACTGTCTTTCAACTCTTGCGGGGATAACCTTCAAAGAAAGAAAGTTGCAGTAAAAGTGCTGTATATACTTTTACTGTATGTACTTTCGCTGTACATAGTTTACAGAATCAATATTTAAATGGTTTCCAGATTTGTGTTTTTCAATTTTTGATAATTGAATGCCCTAATTACAAATGCCGTGCGTTGTTTTATCTATTTAAGCCTTTTCAAACATGTTTATTATGGGGAGGCGCAACACTTATGATATAATATGACTTAAGTTACGGCATTTAAAAGATCAGACTTAAGCAGGCAATATTGTAGTGACCCGGCGTCCGGAAAGCTACGAGATGTTGTCTTGCTTATTATGTAATTTATTAGAGATGAAAATAACCTCACAGTATTTTTTGTATTTCATATCTAGTGCACTGGGACATCAAACAATCAAATGAATGTTACTGTGAAAGCAATCTATATTTTAGATGTGCAATTTAAAAAAAAAAGTTAACGCACAATGGTATCAACTATACGTTTTCAGGCATTGCTATGCTACATTAACTAAACCTTTGAACAAATGCATTTATAATGTTATATGTTTTGCGAATAGGGTCATCCGTGGCAAACCCATACAGCACATCTGTTCGCCACTCCACTTTGGCACCATGGATGGGAGAGCATACCAGAGTTGGCAACATTCTTCCGAAAACTAATGTCAAAAAGGCAATGATAAAAAAGATCGCATCAAAGAGGATGCCAACAAACATTCCCCCGATAAGATAAATGAGGACATAATACTCAAACTTATCGAGTCGAAGAAGGTACACATTGTTTGAATCTCAGTGTTTTGATGTAAGAATATCAACTTAGTCATTATTCATAAGGTTGTTAGCTTTATTTTTATTTTTTTATAAAAAATGTGCCTTGTTGTAATGTGTGTTTCAACTGATTGAAATTGGTCTTTGTAAATTACTGGCAAAAAAAAAAGGAACTCCGGGAAGCTTGTGACACCCTGGGTGTATCCTCAGAGGGGTCCATAGCAGACATGATAATCAGGCTTCAGGAACTATTAAACTTCAATGATGTGTACCCAAAGCTGTTTTTGAAACAGTTTTCAGTTTTATGATTGTGCTGTACAATCTTTTGTTATATTCTGTAGGTGGTGTCCTACACTATTCCTGTTTGCACGGAGTTGTGTACTACCTCAACATTCTATTCTGGACGGAGTCAGCAAGAGATCACACTCACGGACTGCTGAGTTTTAAACACTTTCCCACTTGTTACATTTCCGACATGTTGCTCGCCACACCAACAACCGCACCAAACAGCTATTTTTACAGCCTCATGATGGAAGACTTTTTGCCCAAACTTCTGATAATCTCAAACAAGCAGCTGAGAAGAATTTGCAGTTCGATATGCAGTGGGTGAAGAACCTGATGTCCCCATTCCCACTGCAAGCAAAGCTGGACAGTGACAGGATAGCAGCAAGGCATCCAATCACAGGGACATGTGAAAGATACTCCCTGTATGATTGATTCCACCCAAAAAATATCAAAAACGTCCAGAAGAGAAGTTGAGAAGCCTCAACATCTGTCCCACCTTACGGAGAGAAGTTAACTCATCTGTTGCAGAGCAGTTTAATCGGGAACTGTCAGCAGTTAAATATTCATTGTGCCAAATGAATGAGCCACATTTCAAACAAACTCTCAGGGTGCTGATTGACCTGCATAACATCAAAATAAACCAGAGTTTTAAACACAAATGGAAAACATGTGCAACACACAGTTGTATATCAGTCTGCATGCGATACTGGGACTGCAGTCTGCTGGTAAATTTAACCCAAATAACACAATAATGACTAAATGATAAATTGTGGAATTTCTAAAATAAAATCCAATGTGCCATAATTTACAACTGTACCTAATGCTGTCCGTATGGCCCAAACTGGTGGGCATAAAATCTGACTTTTGATCATTATAATTATTAATCCTTGTTTTTCATTGTTATTTTGCCAGAGGGGAAGGGAAATCCTCTGGCTAGTTCAGTGGGCAACCGCAACATCAAACTTGACAATTACTCATTCGTAGCACAATCATATGCTATCAGTCTGACAGTAACTCACAAGCCACTTTTTCTCCCAGTCTGCCCTTGGCTAGAACCACAGTCTGAGCAGTGTGATTAGCCAGTAGGACACACACACAGCTTCCATTCACATGTTGGTATCAAATGAAATACTCTATTGGTATTGCTATGGTGTTGGATACCAAGGACTACTCTTCATCACTTTTACTTTATTAATCATTGTGGACTCAAACCTTAATCATATTCAATTTAACCTGATGACAGTCTGAGGACTATGAAGTGGGCTGCAGGATTTCTCTTTTTTGCAGGAGGAGCAAGCTCAAATCGTGGCACCGGCACCTCCTACAGGCATTTCCTGTGGCATCTCTCACATGCTGCAGCACTTTCGAGTTGCCACTATGAGTTTTTGAATCAGTGTCTACTGTTTGAGACAGCTGTGACTACTTCCCACTGCAGCTGCCTCTGTTTTGGAGAGGTTTTGTGACAGTTTACCCTTTATGTTTTGTTATTCGACAATATGTGACAATACATTAAGTTTCTGGAAGGTATAACGGTTGGCAGTTGTAAAAAAATAAAGTTGTGCAACCCAACCCTGTCTTGTAAAAATTATAATCAACGTATGTTTGTGTTATTGTTTTAAATGTGTACGTTTATAATCAACCTATGTTTGTGTTTTTGTTTTCATGCTTTCCCGCTGAATTTGAGCATATTTGAATTTCTAAGCTCTGCGACGGTAAAGAAACTGTTCCTTCAGTAAAGGCAAGCAAAGAGGGGTGGGGTGAAGCCGATAATAGGGCTGGTCATGCCGAGTACGGTCTTCTCTGAGTCGGTTGTTTGGGAATGAAGCCCCAGGAGGATAGTAAACTTGCACAAGGATATATGGTTTTTTTTAATACTTTTTTTTTTTTTTAAAGAAACAAAGATACAAACATACAGACATGGAACAAAAGGTTGGTCACCTATACATTTATACTGATGGTACACTGATGGAAATAAATGTCAATTCACCCAATAACAGATCGATAATAATCCTGTGAGGTCACAAACACAATCCATTTTTCCCAATACTTCAAAAATGTATCAAACCGTAGATTCAGAGTCATTCTCTCCATATTCTGAATATCAGTTACAATATCCGTCTAGTCATTCTCTGACTCTGGCCTGCAGCCATTTTCGTGTTATAGCCTTCTTGCTAGCTGCTAGCAATATCTTTAACAAATATTTATCTTGCACCAATACGTGATCTGCAATATTGCCCAAATAAACTGTAGAAAAGGAACAATCAAATCCATCTCCAAAAACAGTTTGTATTATTTGCATCACCGCCTCCCAGTATGGCTAAATGGCTGGGCAGCTCCAGAATATATGGAAATGATCTGCCAGCTGTTCCCCACATTTCCTCCAACATAGACCCCTTCCTGCCTCACCTGTTTGTGCACATTTTAATTTGGGGGTTATGAAATATCTAATCAGATTCCGCCAACAGAATTCCCTCCAGAGACCCGAGCCGGTGGAAGTGGACTGCAGAGAGCACATATTTGACCAGTCCTCCTCTGAAATGACAAGTCCAGATTCTTTCTTCCATTTTAATCTAACCTTATCTGTTGAGTGTTTTCTCCTGGATTGAATACTTGAGTATAATTTTGGAATAAGTTTCCTGTTGTCCATAGTCTTATATATGTCAATAAATATATCAATTAAATTGGCATCACATTTCTCCTTTGTTTTAATCTCCTTATTAAAGTAAGTCCTGGTTTGTAAGTACATAAAAAAATCCAGTTTTTCTAACCCAGACATCTCTGAAATTTTCTTAGGGCTATCCAGTTCTCCCTTTGGTGAAATTGAACAGTAAGAACTGATGCCAATTCTGTGCCAATATTTAAACCTCCCATCCAACCTTGCCGGCTTCAAGTCCAGATCAAAAGCGACCCGTATTAAGAGCAAAACATCATCTGCATATAGACAAATCTTCTGCTCTAAACCTCTAACCATGACATCTTTCATCACCTCATCATCCCTGATTAACTGTGCTAGGGGCTCTATAAATAAAGCAAAGAGGGCGGGGCTGAGGGGGCTCTCCAAGTTGACAACCTGAGAGAGGTGTCCATTAATCTTTATTCTGGCATTTGGTGAGGAGTAAAGATTTCTGATACAGTTAATAAAAGCATCCTTAAAGCCAAATCTTCTCAATGTCAAGTACAGATATCTCCAGCGAACGGAGTCGCAAGCCTTTTCCGCATCTAAACTAATCACTGTGGCTCTAATATTCCCCTTAATCACATGATCGATAACGTGTAGCACCCGTCTAATATTATCTTGCGTCTGTCTTTTACTTACAAAACCAGTTTGGTCTGGATCCACCAGTTCTACTATTATATGCTCCAACGTTTATTATATACTAATATTGACGCATACAACTTGTAGTCTATATTGAGTACAGAGATTGGCCTATATGAGCTATTCTTTTCTGTCGTTCCCCTCTTTAGGAATAACCAAAATTATTGCCTCCTTCCATGTACCTGGTGGTTCACCCTTTAAGTGTATAGTTAAAGCAATCAAAAAGTATAGGCACTGTTTGATCGTTAAAGGCCTTGTACCACGCAGCTAGGAAGCCGTCCGTCCGTACCCGGCGCTTTATTAGCTTTTAATCTAGAAATTGCTTTCCCTATTTCCTCCATTCTAATCTCTGCCAATAAGGCTTTATTCTGTTCTTCACCCATAGACGGTAGATCTAATGACTACAGCAATTAATTTATTTCCTGTGGGCTAGTTGTATTTGGTTCCTTATATAAATCTCTATATTAATTTTCAAAAATATGTTCAATATCCTCCAATTCATGGCACACTTTTTTAGTTGCAGGTTCCCTAATTTCGTATTTGGAGCTGTCTGCTTGTTGTTTCCTCAACCTCCATCCCAGAAGTTTCAGGGCCCCTGGTCCATTCTCATAATATCTCTGCTTTGCAAATTTGGATTTTTTTTCTCTAGTTCTTCCTCATATAGTTTGTTTATTTCTTTTCTGACATTTCTTATTTGATTTAGAATGTAAGGTACTTTCGATGTGTTCCCTCTCCAAAACATTAGAATTCTCTTCTACAACAGGTAGCTTTTTATGACTTTCCTTTTTTCTGTGTGTGGTCAATGCTATGAGCCTTCCTCTGATCACTGCTTTTGCAGCATCCCACAAAACACTTGGCGATACTTCTCCATTATTATTATTGTCCATATAATCTTTAAGTTCCTTCTGCACCTATTCCTGGCAAGTCTTATCATTCAAGATGCTTGTGTTAAGTCGCCAGGATGATTTTCTTTTTATTATCCAGATGCACAGTCAAATAAACAGCTGAGTGGTCCAATATCCCACAGTCTTTAAGTCTGTGTCTGTCTGAGTTGTAATTTTTAAAAAAATTGTCAATTCTTGACTATACACCTTTACTTGCTGAGTAGAATGTGAATTGTTTTTCTTTTGGGTGGAAGTCCCTCTATACATTGATCAGTCCTAGTACCATCAACAATTTTTTTGTTATCGTGGCATTAGGAGTTAGCCTCTTAAGTGTATTAGAGGAGTCATGTTTAGGTTGTAACTGAATGTTCCAGTCTCCTCCACATATTAGAACACTCGAGGCCTCAGAGGCCATCAAATCAAAAATTGACATTGCATTTAAACCCACAGTTAACACAAGAGTTATGTACTATTGGTGACCAAACTTGAAGTATTCTTGAACCATAGAATGAACTTAACAAGTGAACACAACACAAAACAAGCAAAGGTATCACAAAACTCAGGTGGACCTCCATTTTGAAGTAGAAAACCACTTCTTTTGTGGTGGGAGTAGTCTAGTTAACCCCCAGGGCTCCCCTTCAGTGCAACCGAGAATACCCCTACCTAGTGAGTGTATTTTGGGCACTTTGTGTGTTACCAGATCCCTTTCCCACATTCGGTCAACTATATTCCCCCTGTAAGCTAAGCCCATACAATTCAAAGAAGAAGTAATAAAATGATCTTATATTCAGTATAGGAAAAACAAATACCTCTTAATGAGATGGATGAAGTTGAAAGGGAAGCAACAGACAGTCTTTACACTAACATAACAAGGGCATACAGTTTAATGACTTAAAACAAATGTCATTATTAAATAAATGTCCTTAAATGGGCAGTAATCTTGCTTACCCGATTCTTTGCAGTTTAAAATGAAATTCTGTGTGTCAGTCTGTTACCTCCCGTTCCCCCTGTCTCGTTATTTTGGCCGGTCGCGGGACTCTGTCCTCAACTGGGGGACCGCCGGCAGAGAGGAGCAGAGAGACTGAGGTATCGTGGCTCTCAAGTCTCATGCATTGAATGTGACTGTCACTCATTACGGTCTTAAGTCACGCCCTCCCGACACACAGCTGTTCACGGCGGCGCTCTGTCATACTACTGTTATTTCAACTACTGCTGCTGCGACTACTTATATTATTGCTGATAGAACTGTTTATTCAATGACCTGTAGTTATCAAAAAAGAATTGTTAAGCCCCACTTTAGAAGAAAAATGTTCATGCCCCACTGCCCCAACAAAAGTTCAACCAATAGAGACTTATTTCAGAGTTAACAAGAATTTATTACAAATGCATATTATTGAATCGTGCAAAGTCTTTTGGCAATTGGAATCCATCCTGACTTAGGATAAGCAAGGGGTAGTAATGCTGACATCTCAGCCATCAGAATCCCCCCTGGAGTCCAGGCACTGGTGGTGGTGTTGAAGAAGGGAGTTGCCGCAACCCCTTGATGAATGATGAGCAGGACTGAGTGCTCATTGGAGGTGCATGGGGTGGAGAAGGGTCGCGTCGGTTCAAGCTGAAATGACAACTGACAGCAATCAAAGTGGGGAAACTATTTTAAAGTTTGACAGCAACACTGTGATTGGCTTACCAAAATTGCGCCGTCTCAGACTGGTTGGTTTATTCAACATACACGCCCCCAATCAGCTGACAGAGTGAATATATTTTTCGGATAACAATGTGCAATCTGTGCAAAACCAAACAGAATGAGTGCATATATGCAGATAGTATTGATAGTATTTAACAGGGTTGTAGATTTGATTCGGCCACTCTAAATTCATGGTCAATGTTAAGCTGAGATCTATATTCTGTTGTGAGAGCCGCAACAGCTGAAAAGATCTCACAAAGCTTGGCGTTTGTCAAAACGCCAAGAATCGTGGATGCACAACCGTAAACTGTTAACTGCATAACGTAAACATTTCTACAAAAGTACAGGCATTTCTCTATGTATTTATGGCATTTTAAGTCTGTGTACTTTTGTAATATGTGAAGTTCTCAATGAAGGACCCACAGTTTGAGAGCCACTGTACTACTTGGTGCTGCTTCTACTACTACCACTAATGTAATTTCAGTTGCTGAAACTACTCTTGTATTAACCACTACTTCTACGACGACAACTTCTACAGTTGAACAGTTTAGCTTCCAGCTTCTCCTGCGTCTTAGGGGAACAGGACCACAGTAGGCTGGACCCAAAAGCAGACACAAGAGACAAAGTGGTTTGTTCCGAAAAAACAAAGTCTTTACTCTAAACACAAACATCTTTGAGAAGGGTTCCTCGGCCAAACACTCATTACATCAAAACACACGGGCACAAGACAGAGGGCAGACGCAGACAAAATACACAGGGGAACGAGACACAGGTGGAAACAATGAGGGCGGGGCTTGCAATCACACATGAGGTTGGCACACGAGGGTGGAGGAGTCTGAAATGAGAGACATAGGCTGTGTCTACTACCGAACATTTTACAAAGTACACTGCAACACAGTGCTCTCTAATACAGAGCACTAACATCTGTAGTGCACTCCGTCGCTGATAAGCGTTGTATCAAATGGAACACTTAGGTTAACCAATTGGCGGAAGTGTCGGACGCAAATCTGTTCGCGGCACCCGCGAAATTAAGCCGGAAGTGACGTCCACAAATCTGCTTGCGATACCCGCGAAACTAAAACTGACAAAATGAACGCACTTCTTACCCTATTTTTGTCCCTTGTGTTCCTCTTTCTCCAACCTATGTGGAAACTCCCGACACCTCCACAATCGCGGCATGAGGATATAAATAAATTAATGAAAAGCTGGCGGAAAGGGCTCCTCCTCTTCTGCTACGTAGCAAAGATGGCGCCCGTTTAGTGCGAGTAGTGTCCATCGTTTTACACTGAATTTTTTGACCGTTTGCAGTGCGCCATCCGGGTACTTTCAGTGCACTGAATTCTGCTGGTTTTGTCAGTGTGCCGCTCTAGGCACTGAAAGTCAGTGCTCGAGGTGCACAAGTATTCGGTAGTAGACTTGGCCAGGGTGAGTGACAGCCAACACAACAAACAAACAGTGAACACAATACTACCCAGGTTGGGGTGTAATACTGCGTCACATTTTAGCTCTTTGCCTCTTTAGATAAACTGTTCAACTTCCAATTTTAGTACTTTTATAATTCAACTATCAGGTTTTTCAGCAGTGCAGTTCTTGGCTTTCTTTTTTTTTCCACGGAAGTTGCACATTTCCGTTTACCTTTACGACTACCATGGATTCTTTAGATGATGCAGTTTTGCTTCCAACTTTTCCATTTATACATTTCAACTACAAGCTTTTTCAGGAATTGAGTTCAATGCTTTTGGGTGTCAACATTGTTTTAGCAAGCTGTCAGCTTTCCAATGCATTTCCAGCAGGAAAAGCCTTTTCTAGTTCATTTTTGTTGACAGAATGATGCAGTGATATTTTATGAAGAGGACAAAGCACTTCACATTAGAGTGAAACCACCTTATCGGGCCTTTGCGCCTTTGCTCTCATGGTTAGTTTTAGAGCTTTGTGTAGCATGTCCTTTCCACCAGAAGGGAATTAACCTGTTTAAATCAATAACCGTCGCTTCCTGCCCGCCCACATGCTTTTGGATTTATAATTCCCCCTCACATCCTTTGTTCTTCTAGCTGGGAAGACATGCACAGGGGGAAATACTTCAGCCTCAAAATGTCAGTTGCTGCTCCTTCAACAGCTGCTGCACACTGACACACAGCCGTGCTGCTAGATTTGTTTTCTCTTACCTTTTTTTCTTTGCCTCCTCTTTTTATTAAAATGTTTTATTCTGTGCCAGGGAGATGGATTTCCTTTGTCTTAACACTGCAGCTGTATTCTAGCTCCTACTGACTGTGTATTTATGTTCCGTCTCTCTTCACAGCCTGATTGTGTCATGTTGTCTTTGTTTCATTTTATGGTGCCAACTGTGTCAAGATTTAACTCCTTTGTCACTTTGTTATTTCCAACATTATTTTGGTGCGAGGAGGCATGTGTATTGTTAGCAGATTTGCCATGTTCCACATGGCCTGAATACTATAAAATACAACAATCAAATAAAACCGTGTTTTTGTTCTTTAAATATTGGAAGTCTTTTCTGTATTGAACAGTGAATGATTTTGGATTGAGCTAAACGTGTGGATATTTGGAGACATAAGAGACCAGATCAAATCCCCAGATTTAAGGATCAGAGTGGGAAAAAAGAAGTTATGTTGCTTTTTTTTATTAATTGACTTTACATGCAATACTAAAAACTACCATTACCAACATCTGACAAAGAGTCCGGACCTTGTCTAATCAAATTCAATAGTATTTATATCGTCAAATGTCACAAATATAATGTTATTTTAAAGGCAACATTTTCTGAGAGCTGCTATGTTGCTAAGCTGCTATGTTTTCAATGACAAATGTTTTCATGTTTTAATGAAAAGCATAAACTAGCACTGTACCAAAGACAAGTACGGCCAGTGAAAATGAAGTTCACTGCATCTATTAGAAGTTGGTCCCTCCACCCTGACTTAACGTCACTAGAAGCCACGCCCCCTGACTGCAATTATTGTTAGAGTGAGCACTCTATTTATACTCCATTATAGTGAGCCCTCTACTTTCACCAGAGGGTGAAAGTCCACCCTAGATTTTCACACTGATTTTGGAATGAGCCTTGTCCGCTTGGTGTTTTGCCATATATTTGCTGTTGTTCGACACTGTCTGCCATTTTTGTAGCTTTCTCTTGGATGTATTATGACCTGGTGCCTGGTTGCTATGTTTTTATCCAAATAAATAAATACAAGCAGAAAGCAGGAACTCTGTGGATATGGAAACTACCACACACTCTAGTGGGTCTTGAGTGTTAATTGAGAGGGAATACTATGAATCTATACATAGTTTAAGAACATTTCTTATACTCAGGGTGACAAAAACATGTTTTGTCGGGATGTTGTTGGTGTCTCAAATGCTGCGTCATTTGTTGTCCTTTATGATGCATTCAACAGGATAAAACAATCAACAATCTCTTTTTGTTGGGCATTATCGGGCTAATAGCGTGCAATCTGAATCAAGCATCAAGCAAAAAAGGATAAGTTGAGATAATGAACCCAAAAGCGTGCACACCCAAACACACACAGCTTGTCACTCTGAGTTGTACCCGAAATATATATATTTTTTCCTCTCCATCTTTAATTTTCTCTGACACATCTAGCTCAGGAGGGACTACATGTTGTGGAACATGTTCTATTACACTTTCCTTTTCCATATTGTGAAATGGCAACTTTAACTTATTTTTCCCAGATTTGATAGCTGTGCCTCTCATTGCGTGCCCCTCACCATTAACTGACCACTCATCCTGACACTTGGCTATTACTCTGTATCACATACTTGTCAGACAATTTATGTCTCCTTCCTTCCCTCGCTCATTTTATATCTTTTAACATTTTCAGCTCCACTCTAACTCTGACGAGGGTGATGGTTCTGTGCGCTACATCCTGTCTGGTGAGGGGGCCGGGTCTATCTTCCTCATTGATGAGACAACGGGTGACATCCACGCGGCAAAGAGCCTGGACCGTGAGAGGAAGTCCCAGTATGTCCTACATGCAAGGGCCATTGACTGGCGGACAAACCGCTCCCTGGAGGCAGAGTCAGAGTTTATTATCAAGGTCCAGGATGTCAATGACAATGCTCCAACTTTCCCTGATGGACCATTCTCGGCATCTGTTCCAGAGATGTCTGATGTTGGTGAGCATGGCGCCTGACACACAGACATGACTTAGTTATATACTAACACTGACTGTATGGGACTCGCCATGCTGTCAACTAACTCCAATGTAAACACTTAACCCAGAGTATGTGGGGCGTAAGAGCTGTTGATGTAGTATAAGTGTGTAAAAGTCTGATTTTGGGTAGATGGGAATGGTGGTGGATGGGTTCACCAAACACAAGACTTTCCACCAGGAGACTGCTGTTTGTGGCCCGTGTCAAACTAAAAGTAAACGTTGACCTATTTTTTCACGTTTCATTTTTGTCATCCTCGTCGTTGCCGTAGTATTGTCACGTCAGTCATGTAAAGACAGAGATTGGATGATTCATGCACAAGTATAGGTTATACTAATGCAGAATGCCTCATTTGCTTTTAAATTTGTCCTTATTTAGATGCATTCTTTCCTGCTGTAAGTACAAACAAAGCCCTAAGTCCCATCACAAACAAAACCATTACAAACAAAACAAAAGCACCATCACAAACAAAACAAAAGCACAAACAAAACCCTAAGTCCCATCTAAAAATGTTACTGAATCAATGAATTTTCAGCAGAACAAATAAATGATAAAGAGTCTTGCTAAAAGATAAATGGCCACATGATCGGAGCTCCTTACTTTCTTCACATTTCTTCACAACATAATCTTCACAGCATCTTAACCTAACAAAATATTTTCAGGTTATCACAGGACTTAAAAGCCTGTCGAGTCATTTAATTTGGTCCAAATGTCACCTACCTGTAGCTACATGCCTCCACATACACAGTCTGTGCACACATTGCTTCTCAGCGGAGTCTTCCATTTGTTGTTGATGTTCATTAAGATATGTTTACATTCATAATAATAATTTGGGGGAAGTAGCTTTAGAGGGAAGCCTGATAGGCGGTCAGTGTTAGCTAGATTTAGCAACATTTGAAGCTTAGTAGTAGTAAACTTGTTGACGGCACCTTGACTTAATCAAGAAGATCTGCCAGTGGATTTGAAGGTTGTATGGTTGTGGTGCCTGGGCTGGTTTGAGTATGAATGTAACTGCTGATCTACTGGGTATTTTGCACACAACCATCTCTAGTGTTTACAGACAATGGTACAAAACAGAACAAATATCCAGTGAATGGCAGAGGTCATTGGAGAATGGTCAGACTGGTTATGACTGACAGAAAGGTAACTAACTCATAAGAACATCTCTGATAGCACAACATGTTAAACATAAAGGCAGATGTGCTTCAGCAGATCTAGCTAGCAAAAGAAATGGGAACAATACAAGACTGGAAAAATGTTTCCTGCTCTTTGCAGACGATGTGGACCTTAGGCACACACTATGGCTGTTTGCAGTGGGTGAGATGAGTCAGTACCTCAAACCAAGTTTGAGGAGTTCTCTGCAAAAAAATGAGCAAGCAGCCAAAATGAACTTTCTTTGTAAGGTGGCTGTGCTCAGCCTTAGAGATGAAGATTTTAATTCAGTTTATTTTCTTATAGCCCAAATCACAAATTAAATTTGCCTCGGAGGACTCTACAATCTGTACACATTTGTCATCCCTGTCCCAGGACCTCACATAGGATCAGGAAGCCTTCACTGCATGCCTAAACAGAATCACAAAGTTTTAGCTATTTTATAAATAATAATTGAAAGTTATAGCTATTTTATATGTAATTGCTTTTTAAAAATAGACATGTATTACAATATTATTATAGCCTTGAGCCTATGAGCACTATGCCCCCTGTACTTGGGGAACTTCTCAAGTTCAAGTCGTCAAATGAACCCCAAATGAGTTCTAATACTTACACTCTCCATTTATCCCACACTGCTCTTTATCGTCTATACCTCCCATCTCTTAATGCAGGGGTGTCAAACTCCTTTTAGTGCAGGGGCCACATGCTGCCCATTTTGATCTGAAGTGGGCCAGACCAGTAAAATCATAGCATAATAACGCAACAGTGCTCTATGTTTTCTAACTGTTTCCCCTCTTTTGGGGTTGTGACACCCATCTTATTTAGTGAATAAATTATGTTTTGCATTGAACGCTACGTCTCCCTCTCATCTTGTCTTTGCCTTGTCTTGGCATTGGAGCCGGGTAGCGACAGACTCCGAGTAGAAATAAACTGTTCTGATGTCTGGTGGTTTTGGCATAATGAGCTCTGTAATGCCTACCACGGGGGGACCCGACAGTCCGTTGTACAGTAGTCTGGTTTGATGGAGGACCCAAACCAGACAGTGATGTAACTGCAGAGAACAAACTGAATGGTGGCAGAGTAGATGAGAAATCAGCAGCTCCAGAGGCAGGTTGCAGTTCCTGCATCTGTACATCAACCTTTATTAATGTAAAAGCAGGTTCCGCCTCCTCTCGTTTTTCTTGATAGCGCTGTTTTGCGGTCTGTTCAAAGAAGTTAGAAGCACGGCAGATGTAGTGAGCTGTCCAGGATGTGCTCACCAAGACAGGTTTCAGTAAAACACAAGGTGGCGGATCTGCCAAAGTCTGTGTTTGCTCTATTGAAGAGCTGCAGTTCATCCATCTTGTTGGCCAGAGAGCGGACATCTCTCCTTTTTCATTTGATTTCCCTCATCTGTGTACTCCTCATAATGTTCCAGCATTCAGCAGCTAGCTGGTAGGAGACCTTGGGGAAGACCCAGGACACGCTGGAGGGCTTGCCAGTGAACGCCTCAGGTGTCATGATTTGAGTTTTCTGCTTCCTGTTTTATTTTGTAGTCTGTTGCTTGGGCATTTAGGTCCTCACTCTCAGAGCTTCCTGTGACATTGGGGTCCCCCAGAATGAGCTGGTAAATGTTGCGGGTGAGAGGGAAGCCTGGGTCAGCCTGCTGGACTTGCTGCCACCAAGACTCAACCCCGGAAAAGTGGATGGATGAATGAATGAACTCAAATACTTTGAGGTTCAGGGGACTTTCCTCTGTTCTCTTTAGTTTGCACTCAAACAGTTATCAATATATAGGTTGCTGGTGTGGCAATGTAAAAGTGAGCATGATCCATGGATCGAAATGGCCACCATAATGATATATTCCCCATGACCCTTTTATAGTTCTAAGGTTGAGAAGTAACTTTCTCTGAAATATGTTATTGAAAGTACTAAAGCTGTAGGCACCAACTTTTTCTCTTTTTATTGCTTCGTGGTGGTCAATGTCTGTGGCTTTTCACCATTTGATCACTTAATGTGTTCCTTTCTCTGTGCAGGAACATCAGTTTTGCAAGCGACAGCCTCAGATGCAGATGATCCAACCTACGGGAACAGTGCCAAGATAGTTTACAGCCTCCTGGAGGGAAAGTCCTACTTCTCTGTTGATCCCAAGACAGGTAGAAATTCTTCTGAGTTCAATTTAAAGACATTTTAATTAACTGCCGACCAGTGGAGCAGTTAATCATATGCACTTCTATTAATTAAAGATCAAACTTATTTTCCTACTCTTATCAATAGCCTGACAAAGTTCTTTGTCTAAATCATTTGCAACTAAGCAGTGAACTAAGTGCATTGTAAATCAAATGGCTGCTATTAGGAAAAGAGGCTGTGTATGAAGAAAGCTCTTCCTACCTGATCGCTCCCAAGCAAAGGTTTTGCCAGAGATGATACCAAGGCTCAAGAGAAAGGCCTTGTAAGTATACAGAGATTAAGCCTTCTCAGTAAGAGTGCTTGTAAATGCATATTCTACTCAATGTGAGTGGAATTGACTGGAGACTGAAAAGAGGTTTCACAAGCTTTACCATCTATGTGGCCTATGCTGATATGTTTGTATGTTTCTTGTATACAAACAGACAGCATCATAATGAGACAGCCTTAAAGGGAATCTGGTTGTTTTGCATATTATATATATTTATATACAGTCGTCCCTCGCTATAACACGGTTCACCTTTCGCGGACTCGTTGTTTTCCTGCTCACCACTGAGCCACAGTCGCCCCATGTTACTAGTACTCTTATCGATACTCTCATCAGTTCTTTTTGATTATTTTGTGATAGAAAAGGACAATTAATATGGGACGCAGCTGTGTGGTTGAACTTTATTAAGCCCTTTACTGCTAAGAATACTGTAAATAAATATATTTATTTTTTGGAATAGTATAAAGTCAACAATAGTAACTTATTTAAACCTTGCTGCTCACGCATGATGATTTGTTTACATATGAATAATATTGCAATGTTGATTTTTAACTGTATTTTTAACTGTATTAAAACTTATAATACGATTAGATCAAATCAAGCATTCTGATTGGTTGAGACAGGGTGTAGTTTATTTAAGCAATAAAGTACTGCACAGCCTGTTTACATTAACCAGTGTTTCATATCAGTGCACACTCAAAATAACAGGTGATTAAAAGTGTGCGACCGTTAGTTGTCATTTCCAGCTTGACAGTTGGCAAACATGTTTTGTGTCAAATTTGATCTTTTGGCGGGAATGACTTTAGATGAGTGGTTAGTCGAAGAGCATAATTCAGGTGGAAAGAAATTGAGACTCATGAAATGTTGCACAACGAAAAAGAAAAGTCAACCAAACAAAGTGAGCAATTAACTGCTTCACCAACTGGTGCGAAGAGATGAAGAAAACGGTAGACCTGAAGACCATAAAAAAAAGATAGGAATGAAATACTGCTGGATTTCTTTGGCATTGTGCACAATGGAAAGAGTGACCACTACGGGATCAGCAGTTACGTCTGCCTGCGTTCGGGACTATACAGATACCTAAATGATCCACCATCGAGTCAGGGCGGACAAATACACTACATGAATATGTACCGGCAGGTTCCGCGTCCAGATTGAAAGTTAATCGCGCATGCGCAAAGCTCCTGACCCCGCGGTCTGATCCATGCAGAGCACTTTAAAGCAGCATCACTTCTATATATATATATATATTGTGATGTCATAAGAGGAATGGTCATCAATGGGAGGTACATTCCTTCCCGCTGGTTGCAGCAAGGACTGCAACCAGCATGACATCCCAGTGACAAAGACTACAAGTCCCACTCAGCAGTGCAGGCAGGGGAAGGCGGCTGCACAGCTGAAAAGGATGAGGCTGATGAGCCTGAGGAGAGCTGGTGTGAGGTGGAAGACGGAAGGACTTATGTTTGTTTGTTTGGTACAACAACTGTGGTTGGAATTAAGTTTATTTGTTGGTTAAGAACGATTTAAATACAGAAACTTTAACTTAAAGAAACCCTCGCCTGTCCTTATTTGTGTACCAACGCCTCACCTCATGATCCCGACCTCTCGAGACGTCACAATATATATATATATATATATATATATATACAGTTGTCCCTTGTTCATCGCGGGGGATACGTTTCAAAAACAACCCGCGATAGACGAAATCCGCGAAGTAGTGAGCTTTATTTTTTTACCATTATTATACATGTTTTAAGGCCGTAAAGCCCCTAACTACACACTTTTATACACTTTTTTCAGACAGGCATTAACATTTTCTTACATTTCTCTCTTATTTAAACACTCTCAAAGTTTCGTGGATTTAAAAAATAAGCCCGAACATGTTTGACAAATTTAATTTTAATGATCAATCCACGAGGTCCTCTGACCGTGCCTCTTTGTCCAGGAGCCGCTCCGCGGACTTTTTATCCGGACGTATTCTGTCCTGTACATGAGACACTGCACGAGGAAACCTATTGACAAGGTGTACAGTACAGTCCCTTAGCTTAATGAGGGCGCAGAACACAATGCACGTTCATACTGTACACTGTAAAAAACAAAGCAACAAAAAAAAAAATCTGCGAAAGGTGAACTGCAATATAGCGAGGTGTATAGCGTGCGTGCGTGTGTGTGTGTGTATATATGTATATATATATATATATATATATATATATATATATATATCATTGTATTAGGGGGGTGGTCCCTGAAAAAAAAAACCCTGCCCCCCCTGTAATTTTTTCTATAGCGCCAGATCACAAAATGTCATTTACGGTTCTCTTTTCTATAGAGCAGATCTAAACCTTGTTCTGTTATTAAACAAACTAAACGGCCGTATTTTATTGATCGGATCTACACAACAACTTGTCATTTATGTCTCTACGTGGTTGCGCGAGCCCATGTCGATGTGTCCTTGAGCAAGACACTTAACCCTAAATTGCTCCCGTAGCTGCGCCTACGAAGTGTGAATGGTTGATGTTACTGATGTGGCACCTTGCATGGTGGCTTCTCTCATCTGTGTGTGAATGGGTG
This sequence comes from Clinocottus analis, assembly GCF_023055335.1. NCBI lineage: Eukaryota > Metazoa > Chordata > Actinopteri > Perciformes > Cottidae > Clinocottus > Clinocottus analis. Next base: position 13,011,710 of record NW_027175832.1, on the reverse strand, counting down.
TGAATGGGTGAATGATGTCATGTAGTGTTAAAGCGCTTTGAATGGTCGGAAGACTACTAAAGCGCTATACAGGTTCATTTATCATTTTCAACTTTATTTGGTTGAAAGGCAGCTTACTAATACTATTTTTAATGTCGCTGGTAACCGTAATATAAAAGCAATAAGGTACTCGAGGCAGTACTGTATCTACAATAATGTACTGTTCAAGGGTTGCTGACCCGACGTACCTAACAACACCCATGAACAGTACATGATTAAACGATACAGTACTGCCTCTCTTTACCTTATTGCTTAAATATATACAGGCAGACTCATTGTTACCTAAATGCCTTTGACAATAAAATGGGTAACAGCCCTCTGACACTCATACACCCTTTCCTGTGACATCTTCTCTCGTTACTAGTGGGAAGAGACTTTGGCCGGGTCCAGCACTGGTATTCAGAGGAGGGGTGGGCTGGGGCGCGCTTTGACCGGTGGTGGTAGAGAAAGGGGGGGAATGGACTGGGTCATGGCTGCAGCCTCAGGCCAAATGTTGTGCTCAACTGCTGGTAATCCCGGTCTTATTTGTGAGGGTTTGATTGTATTTGAGACAAGGGTAGTTTTCACCATCTTCTGGAATGAAACGAAGCCACACTCCAGATCACTTTCTTCTGTCATATATATCATGCTGTACTGAGCTTGAGTCAGTGTGTGTGTCAGAGTAAAGCTTGACTTTGCCTCTCGTACAAAAACAGAGATAGAGAGAGGAAGTTTTCAACGCTGCGTTTTTGCACATGGAAGTCACTTTATAAAGTACCGATAGCGGAACCATTAATTCCGGACCTTATCAATACTCTGGGTATTTACTACCGTTTCATCGGTTCCTGTTTACACCCGAGTTTCGGGGGCATACCTAGCATCAAGAGGATTTGGCTGCCGTCTCCTTACGTGTGGCCAGCCAATAATCTATATACAATCAATACAATGTGACCTGAATGCAATGGAACTCTTATTTTGTGACACACTAATAGCAAAAAGTCTTCCTGAATATATGATAAATGTAAATCTCGACCCAAAGTATTTGGAGTTCAGCAAGAGGAGCCTCTACTTGCTGCACTACAAGCTGTGAGTAGTACTTGTGGTGTTCTTTATTTTTTTGGGTGCACACCATCCTTTCAATTTATAATTGAATGATGAGACTTCCACCTCCAAAAACAGGGACAACTGGATCTTAACCTCAGAACATTTAGCCACAGTCTTTACGTCAAAAGGACTGAGCACTTATCTCGGCTGTCAAATCCTAAAAACAAGACCACCGCTGAGAGGATGACCGGAATGGAGTATGGAAACAAGCAATTGATTAGACCAAAACTGGTCACAGCAGCAACTGGGAAAAAGTCAGAAATCAGTGAAGATCTGACAAAAGATCAAGGGAAGCCTTCACTTTGTGGCACCAAACCCTCAGCATTGGTCAGAGTAGTCAGTCTGAATACTCTCTGTAAAGACAAACTTTCAGTTTTGCGTTTTAATCTGGCCAACCAGTCAATCAATCCCACTCCCCAGTACAAACACTCCAATAGCCTTCATTAAAAAAAATAAGCTTTTAAAGTTGTAAAATTAACTAACAGCTTCCTTGGCATAATGAATGTGCATTCGACCCGCAAGACTGCGTTCATCTGTCACATCCAGCTTTGTTCCTCCAACACTCAACATGTGAAGAAATGCAACAAATTACTGGACGACCTGAACAGAGAATTCTGCCGTCGGTTCTCTGATTCAAAAAGAGATGTCTCTTCAACTGGTATCATGTCCCCAGGGCTCTCAAGTTTTGAAGACAGGCAAGCGTGACATATATCCCCTGGTAGCTGTTGACAGGGGTGGCGCCGACAACAGCGCCAACAAATACGTGTCGCTATCCCACTTGTCATACGTCTTACCCAGATACAACAGATACAAAATATATATTTTTCTCATTGGCTTTTCGTGTAACCCAGTTCTGTTTTTTGATTGGCTGATGAGTCACGGCACAACTCCTCCATAGTGAGGGCAGTGCGACCAGGTCATGTTTGCATGCTGCGGCAGATTAAATAGCCTAGAGGTTTTTTTTAACGTGAGAAATACGATGTGTGGCGGGAGGGCGTGACTTAAGACCAAAATGAGTGACAGTCACGCTCAAAGCGTGACACTTGAGAGCCCTGCGTCCCCTCCAGGCAGCAGCGGACCCGGCCATATTGCGGCAGATCAGCTATGTTCCTGCTCGAGGATATGTTCCTTCAAAAGCTTTTAGAACGAGTGTATTCTACACCACAGCTTGGGCATGGCAATGTTAGGTGTAAAGTGGTTACCCAAAACAGTATCCAAATCATAACATAAGAGCATTTTTAAATGGATGTTTAAACATTCGTAGTAGTTTGGATGATTGTATTTCCTCTGGACAGCAAGCATCTAAGAGAAAGATACTTATATCTGGCAAAATAAGATGGTAGATGTCCCCTTTCTGGTAATGTTGGAAGTCGAGCAGCACAACAGACAGGAGGAGATTGATAGGCTTATACAGGAGTGCACAGGGAGCCATCATGAGCACTATAGATGCATACCTAGTTCTACGACTACTTTGTTTACGACTCCCCCTCATAAGTGTAACATAGACAAACTATGACACCACATCTTTAGTTTGG
>NW_027175832.1:12819053-13004053 GCF_023055335.1 Clinocottus analis | reverse complement strand
GGATTAATCGCAGGAAAATCAAGAGATTAATCGGTTGCATTTTTTCAACTTTGCCCAGCCCTAATGAAAAGTGATGTATCCATTTTTCAATAAAACATCTTTCAGACCGCGATAATATTATTATATTTTTTTTATTTATTTTTTCTGTGCGACCCGATAAGAAAGGACCCATGGACATGCCCAATGGTTGGGCACCTCCATTTTAGGAGACTGGTCGACGCCAATTGTTTATTTTTTAAGTCTTATTTTATCTTCCAATTCGCTCTTTTTTGCCTATTTCCCTCTTCTCCTAGCAGAAGTGAATGACATAATACAGTCTCTGATTTATGCTTTGGCACATTCCCACTATGTAAGAATCAGAATCGTTTAATTGCCAAGTATGTACAAACGAGGAATTTGTCATGGCAAAAGGTGCATCATATCAGTGACTATAACAATAACAACAACAGCAACAACAAAGAACATTTAACTATACAAAAAAGTATTTAAAAAAAAAAGAAAGTATAAAAATTTAGATAAAAACAAGTGATAAGTAAATAAGTAAGGATGCAGTAAATATAAGTTTAAAATAAAAAAATAAATAAAACAATCAATAATAATAATAATACAAATAAAGTAAGGCTGGGCAAATTTGAAAAAATTTAACTGATTAATCGCATGAATTTTCTGCGATAAATCGCATAATGCGCCAAATTCAAGGATGAAGTAAAAACTAGAGTATTGCAGCTTTTATTTTAAAGTAATGCTATCAGAACAATATAACAGCACTCTGGAGCAACAGCAAGTTGACATACACACATATATAGTTTATAAATATTTTTCCTTTTTTTCAGAAAAACGATTATTTCGAGTTCAGTTATAGGTTTTGGTGAGGGTGTTTTAGAGCTCTATGCTGTCAGGTCCCCACAGTGGGCTGTAACTTGTCTCAACCCGTATAGCCAGTGCGTGTACCGTCTACACCTTCTCTCTACCTGTTTTGACACCATCTCATCATTATACTAACACTGCACAGTTTTCACCCAAATATACTTACCTTAAGTCTCTTTGGTAGATTCAGTCGTTACTTCTGTATCTCACGGTTGGTGGACAGGGAAAAAGGGTTAAATTGTTCTAGAGAACCATAACTTTGTTTGGTATCAGTCACTTACTCAATCATAAGGCTGAGATTTTTTATTTACGCTCCAATCACCTACAACAATTTCAACTCAATGAAACAGTGCTCAGTGTCAAAAGGAAAAAGGAAAAAAAAGAAGAAATAAAAACTAAGTTTAGAGCTGGTAAAAACACTCTTTCTCTCTTCCGTGGTCCTGCACTAGACTGCCAGGCTCTCTTCTTCTGATAGCAGAAGTTTCCTCCAGACTGAAGCTTGAGACCTGTCGCCCAGACTCTAACTGGGTTCCCTGTGTGAATAAGATTTTCCTCCTGTTCTAATAAAGTTGCATTTTAAGTTTAGTCTTCTCTAAATCTGGTGAAAATTCTAATCAGACCGAGATCTGCTGAAAGTTCCTCCAGACCGTGGTCTGGTGAAAAAGAGTCCTTTGTCCTCTCTCTGCATCACCTCTTGTACCTCACAGACACACTTAACCCCTCCTCCTTTTCTTTAAGGGTCAGTCCTAGATCTTGTCTTTAAGATAAACTGAGTGTTTGTTGCCTAATATGGTCACACTGGCTGCTGGACCCTAATACACAGGAGAGCTTTTTACAATTACCCATAATATAGAAAAGATTATATAACATATGTATATATATACATATATATGTATATATATGTGTATATATATGTGTATATATGCATATATATATCTATATATCTATATATATAGATATATATATAGATATATATATGTGTATATATACATATATGTATATATATATATACATATGTATATATATTCCCTCAATGGTTAAAACGGTTATCCATAAAAATAGAATGTTTATACATACAAAATCAAAATGGTTATACAAGAGTATCAAAATGGTTATACTGAAAAAGAAAATAGTTATACGTTTTTAAAGATTACACTGTTTTACTTTCATAATTTCTCAATCTCTCAACAGTTTGATTTATGTTGCTCTAATGTTTTGGAGTTATTCTTCCCCTATTGGACAAACAATAATTCATGCAGCATTACACACTCATGTTTACATACTACAGTTGTAACAAATGACAACAATAAATTACGACATGTCTATCAATATTTGTAATTTTCATAAATATAAAAATAAGACTATATGCGACAGTATTCAGCAGTTTATTTAAAGCCTGATTCTGTGCAGGAAGCTCATCACAGATCTGCAGTCCGGTCCCCTGAGTTGAAAATGGTGCTATGAGCTCAGGTGCATTGGGTAAAACTCAGTATGGAGGATCAAACTGTGTAATTGAGCATCCCTGTTTCCTTCAAGTCTCTCATCACTCCTACAATTCAGACTCCGGAGGGTGACTGCAGCATGCATGTGATGGAGTTCTAAATGATTGTGGCGAGGATGATGGTGATAACAGGAATACTTATTGGGTGACTATCTGTCAAATATGAAATATTGTTTCTCAATTGATAAAGTCATCGCCACAACTGTACAGACAACTTGTGGCCAGGGGGCAACAGTGGCTCGGAAGGGAGAGCGGGTCGTCCCTCAATCAGAAGACCGGCTGGATTCCAGGCGAGGCGCAAATCTAACAAACGACCCTATTGTGTGTACAATTACATTGTCCTGATGGGTGTGAATGGGTGAATGATATATAGTGTTAAAGTGCTTTGAGTGGTCGGACAAGTACATGTCCATATCGTTTACCTCCAGATCAATTGTTGGACCAATTCGGTTCTCTCTGGATATGCTCCCACTAAGTCATGCAGAAGATACACAGTTATATATCCTAATTAAAGCTTGTCTGCAATACTAGAGAACTGCATACGCATGTGAGAGACTTGTCACAAAACATTTTGCAGTTGAGCTCTGACCAAACAAATGTTTTTTATCGGCAGTCCCAATAACCTCTGTAAACAAATCCAGCCACTTCTTGGTCCCCTTGTTCAAAATGTTGGTCACCGCTAAGAACCTGGGCGTTATCTTTAAGACATCTTGAGCTTTGGAGAAAACACCAAGATGGTAGAATCAAGCTTCCACCAACTCTGGGATATTTCCAAGATCAGTGTAATTTAACTTTTAGCAACAGAGAAAATGATTCCTGGTGCCATGTTAACCCCCTTCAGTGTATCAGATGTAACTTGACTTTAGAGTGTACAGAAAACTGTAGCCAGACTTCTGACAAAGAAGTTATCTTTTATATCCCCCCATTTTAGTACACTACACAACATTTGTGTAGATATCTAGAGGGCTAAACATCTGGACTAATAGTCAACGAGAAAGCAGGACACAGGTTAAAGAGAAATCTAAGGGAGGGAGTCACTCAAAATCTGTCTGAAAGTCTTACAAAGCTTAACACGGCCAGCTGCCAGAGTACATGAGTAAACTTAACTCCTTACTGACCAAAAAGGCCTCTCCGATCTGTAGAGTTAGACCAGCTATCTGTTCAAGAGTACAGGTTGAAGTACCAATTCATGTAGAGTTAGCCCCTGTGGATTATTTCTAACTGTAAAGCGTTAATTCCCCACAGGTATTGCTTTCATGTTTATGGAGGTCTGTTCAATAAGGCGTCTCTTTTTTGGACAGAGGTATAATCAGAAACTGGAGGCGTCTTTACCTTGTGGAGAGAGAGTTCAGGGAAGCCTGTATCCTCACCCTGACTGAAACCTGACTTGATGAGGTCATCCCAGATCCCGAAATTTGTCTCAATAAATTGTTAATTATACAGACTGACAAGACAGGCATGGAGATGAATGTTGGAGTCTACATCTAAATCAATAGGTGGTGTAATAACATTAAAACTCACTAAAATCTGATGTTCACTTCTCTTTCCTGTTTACGACCAGCTTGATACTTTTCAGCAGATGCTGTGTGCTTGTTCTGGAAGTCTTTCAACATTAGGTGTTTGTTCAACATTAAATGTTTTGTTGTTTGGTCAATTCTCAACACATATCAAGCATACAGGTAAGCCAGCATTGTTGCAGTGAAAGCAAATAAATATGTCCATGCAGATATTTATCCATTGAGGAGCTCTGTGAATGATGATAAGCCACCTGCAGGTAAAGCTGCTCAGCAGGATGTGATAAACCTTTTTTTTTTTTTTAATTTTCACCTCAAATCCCTTTGAAATATTCTTCACTGTGCCAAAAATCAAATATAAATGATCTGTTATTTATTTTCATGTTATTTTTTGTCAAAGCCTCAGGGAGCCGCAACAGGGGGACTGAAGAGCCACATGCAGCTCCAGAGCGCTGAATTATCCAATATGTTGTAAAACAGGAGTAGAGAGGCAAAAAAGAAAAGGACAAACATACCTACTTTTAAACATTCACTGGCCTCGGTGATGTGACATAGCTCCTTTTATATCAATCAGAATATGAGTGGCTGAATGTACACAGGAATATTAGTAGAATCTTCATTCAATTCAGTTTATTTTACAGTGCAAGATTACAAATGAGATGGTACTAAGAACTAGCACAGACTGGGACTAGCACTTGGAGCTTTAATGCACAAACATGAGTTGAACCTCAATAAATGTTAGCCCATCTCTACTCTCTTATCTGCCCTTTCTTCCTCTGTGTGTGATTACAGTGACCAATGAGCTCCATTTATGCCTAATCGGCTCTATTGGGAGAATTTACATTAAAATATATATCTCTAAAGACAATCCTTGTATTATTTGGACTGCTCTTGTTTACCCTGAAGCACGCTTTTCAGTTTTTTTTTGCTTGTGAGGCCAGTTTTGTGTCATTCTGTCACAAATACAAAAGCTATGATTGCATTTTGGTCAAATCAATCAAATCCAATATTGGGACAAAATCATTAATGTCTGTCTTCAAAAAACCCTAAAACCAAATGAAGACATATTCCAGGAGTAGGAAATTGTGTGGATTGTGTCCCTGATCTCTGCCTCCATCCCTGTAACATACAGCCAGAATTCCTCCAGGCCTTAAAGTCCATTCCTCTCACGCCAGTCCCTGCACTCATGAACCTTCCTTTTATCCTCTCTCTCTCTCTGTCTGTCTACATGGTCTCTCCCCCAGTCACTCTGTACTACAGGTGCATAATGTGTGCTGCCTGTCTGGTGCAGCCGGCACTGTGTCTCTCTGCTCAGTCTGAAGGGGCTGATAAGGCCAGATGGCTCTCTGCTTTGTCAGCCTCTGAAGCGAGTAATGCAGTGGAGCAGAGCCTCCAGGCCGCCAAACACTGTGTGTGTGTGCGTGTGTGTTTGTGTGAGTGAGAGAGAGAGAGAGAGAGACAGAGAGAGAGAGAGAGAGAGAGAGAGAGAGAGAGAGAGATTATGGACTTGTTAGTACCAGTTTAGGTCCAGGACTTTTAACAAAGTGAGATCATTTTGACTAGTCCTTTCAGGCTCTACATAGCCACAGAATGATGAAGTAGTTTACAACATATCAGACATAAATTAATATATTTATTTGAGTAGAGGAAGTAATGGACAGCAGCTAAAGATGACCATTCGTAGCACAGTTACCATCAACTAACAATAAAACAACAGAAAATGTTGTAGGCCAAGTAACACTGTCCATACAATTATTTGTTTTTTATGACTCATTCCTAGAAATGTTGGTATCTAATACATCCAAGCATTTCTTGAGTATGCAACATCCAAATGCAATACAAAAAAACAGAGCCATTTCAAACAGAGCCAGTAGCACCGCTAATGAACCAAATCAGTTGTCCTTTCTCTTCCTTGATGTCCATGTTCCTTTTGTAGCTGATGCAGGACCTGGCTCTTGAGCAACATTGGTCGTACCGGCTGGAGGACCTCTTCTCCCTTGGGCGGCAGACTCTGCGATAAAGCACCCCCTCTTGTTCCTCCATCTGGCCCCACTGTCTGACCAATACAAGAGCTTCCTTGGAGGCCTGGCGTCGTTTAGCTGCATCAGGGCCCTTCCTTTTGATTCAAAACCCCAGGAATTCCTTGATGATTGGGTCTGCTTCCTGTAAAGGACATAGGTCAGAACAAGTGTGGCAGGGGAAAACTGAGATGTTGGCCTGTGTAGCCTGATTAGTTCCAATAGCCCGCTGCAGCGATTCTGGAACTTGGATGCCAGAGGTCGCATAATCCGATGCACTGACTGGGTGCTGTCGGGAAAGGGCATCTGCATTCTGATTACAATAACCAGGCCGATACTTCGTAAAGCACAACACTTTTCTGTGGCACACAGCTTGGCTGTGGATAAATGACTTAGTGGGTTATTGTCCGTGTACACCACACATGTCTGTCCCAGGAGGTAACCTCTGAATTTTTCACTCATGGCCCATTTGAGAGCCAAAAACTCAAATTTCATACTGTAAAGTGATGGACACTACTCGCACTAAACGGGCACCATCTTGGCTACGTAGCGGTAGAGGAGGAGCCATTTCGCCAGCTTTTCATTAATTTATTTATATCCTCCTGCCGCGATTGTGGAGGCGTCGCAGTTTCCACATGGGTTGGAGAAAGGGGAACACAAGGGACAAAAATAGGGCAAGAAGTGCGTTCATTTTGTCAGTTTTAGTTCTGCGGGTATCGTGAGCAGATTTGCGGACGTCACTTCCGGCTTAATTTCGCGGGTGCCCGAACAGATTTGCGTCCGTCACTTCCGCCAATTGGTTAACTTACGTTAACCAACGTAATCCAGCGTAATTCCATTTGATACAACGCTTATCACCGACGGAGTGCACTACAGTGCACTGTATTGCAGTGTACTTTGTAAAGTGTTCGGTAGTACACACGGCCAAACACACGATTATAAATGTATTTGTAATAAACATTGGAACTAAAATACATGGAAAAGCAACGTATTTGTATTACGTATTCCAAATACGTTGCTTATACACATATTTTAGTATGTCCATCACAGACGTATAATCAACGTATTTGAAATACGTCAGAAACAGACGTAATCAGGGTGAAAATATGTTTTTAGTCAACGTACTTGAAGATGCGTATTCCAGGGGAATGTAATTTGTAGGAGAAAGGGTTGCTCCACGATGCGCTGCAGGGAGAAAAACAATTTAACCATGAATGCTCATTATGTATTTGAAGCCTATTTAGTCATTTTGATAGTAATATAGATACTTACAGCATGTGTTGTCTTCATTATAAGGCTTTTAATTTTTTTGCGGCTCCAGACAGATTTGATATTTGTTTTTTGGTCCAATAAGGCTCTTTCAATATTTTGGGTTGCCGAGCCCTGATTTAACCAAACACTGTAAGCAAACAGTGTTTTTCGCTTATAACTCCAATAAGAATGTCTCTCTCTACCTCAGGTATCATCCGTACTGCGATGTCCAACATGGACCGTGAAACCAGGGACCACTATGCTGTGGTAATCCAAGCCAAAGACATGGCGGGCTCAGTCGGAGGACTGTCTGGATCTACTACTGTCAACATCACCCTCACTGACGTCAATGACAACCCTCCAAAGTTTCCTCAGAGTAAGTGATCATTCTCGTACAGATGTGTCCAGCAGGTTATAAAGTAAACTTAGCTATAAACTAAATGATATGTGATGCAAATGATATATCAACATGCTGGTGTTGATAATGACATTAAAAAAATTCTGATTAAAAATGGCTCAAAATGTGGTCAGATAAACAGTCTAGTCATTAAATGCATTGCCTCAGGCTATATTATTGTTTTCCAAACTATTGTAGCATCATCAGTCATATTAATCGTCTTTGCTTTAAGGTTGTGTCATGCAGAAGGGGGCGTGGTTTCATCTCTCAGCTACTCGCCCTGTTGTTGTTTTTTAGTGTTTTTCAAATGGTGCAGTGAGGCTCAGTAGCGCCTCTTCTTTATGGAAACCTTTCCTCTTACATCTGTCCTGTAGGCATAGTTATACCTCATTTTTTGATGTTCTGGTTTAGTCGCTCAGAGATTTAGATGCATGCTAATAGATTTCAACATGATTTATATAGAGTTGCCATAATCTCAGACGGAAAGAAAATCTACTGTAGGAAAACATATAAATCAAATCTTGTGTTGGCTATTGCAGAGAGCTACCAGCTGTACGTATCAGAGCTGGCTCCAGTAGGGAAGGCAGTGGGTCGGATCAGAGCCAACGATGAAGATGAAGGGCAGAACGCTGAGATGAGATACAGCATCACTAATGCCGATGCAGCTGCCATCTTCACCATCACCACTGATGCTGACGGCAGGGAGGGAATCATTTCACTCAAGCAGGTATGAATCAGAGATCTAAACACAGACTCACACTGATGTTTATGGAAGCACATGGTGGGTTTCAAGTGTGGCTCTGTGGACTACACTGCACTGTACTGGAAAGAAGAGGATGAAGCTTTATTCTTTGGCCTATACCTTAATGTAGTCTTTGACAACTGTCATGGCAGCCCGGTTTGACCAGTTCTTTGAAGTGTCACTGATGTATAAGCTTTTTCCTCCACCGGGATGTCAGATGTGACACATCTTCGATCGTAACTAATCGGATCGTTTGAACAGTTTCCTCTTTTCAAACATACTGCAAAAAATGGAATTCGATCGAATCCAGCCAGTGGCTGGGATTCTTTGAGACATTAGAGTGTTAAAGTTCAAATTTGTTTAGATTTTCTTTGTACCTCATCTCGAGCCGCTCATAACTTGAGAACAGAGAACCATCTGGTAATTTCCATGCATGATGAATTATTATAAAACTCCAACATTACGTGAATACAAAAAAAAGGGTCCTGTGAGTTACTGTCACAGACGACCCACTCAATACACGGCGCGTTCATACAGTCCACTATGTGTGGACACAGCAGACACCCACGCGACGCTTCTTAGCATTTAGAATCCGTTGGAATTACGTCAATTGTGTAGATATTCGAGGAGTTACTATCAAATTAGTGGTGCATCGTGTTTGCATGTTACTTTCTGTGACAGGCGCCGTACTAAAAGGGATAAATTCTCACTATTATCTCTCATGAATTTATGTTTGCAGATTTTTAATTAGTGAGCCGGAGAGATGACTTTGAAAGTATTTCTATTAGGGCTAGGCAGATTAATGCGTTAACACGTGATTAATCTGACGATCCTTTAACAGCGTTAACTATTTAATCATGCGTTAACTGCATGTTGGCTTTTTTTTTTTTTTTTTTGCATGTTGAGCAGCTTATGGCTTTAAATCTCTCCAGACGGCGTAGTTTAGACCTGGGCGTCTTACGGCTCTGTCAGTCCGGCCTGCGTGAGGTCAATCAAATGTGAAAAAATAAATTATTATGTCCAAGTGTTACACAGAGTTCACGGAATGATCTCCAGCTACAGATTCTCTTAAATCAAAGTGTTCTTCTTCTACAAGTTAAAATAGCGCAAACAACTTGACTAGGTGCATACAGCGCCACCTAAAGTACCGGAGTGTGTGTGCAGGGTCTATTGCCCTCTCTGTGAAGAATTACACAGTGCCAGCTCGCCGGTCTATTTAATCATTGCCATGATTAAAGTGATGTTTGAAATGTGTCCTCAGAAGGATAAATGTGCTTTGTCTCCTCCCCAGCCTCTAAACTATGAAGAGAGAAAAGTTCACACTCTCAACATTGAAGGCTTCAACACTCATCCAGACTCCCACTTCTCCCACCTGGGGCCATTTAAGGATTCCACTTCGCTGCGAGTCATTGTGGGGGATGTAGATGAGCCTCCAGTCTTCTCCATGGATTACTACATTATGGACATGTATGAAAACTCACCTGCCGGTACCCAGGTTGGCACTGTAACTGCTGTGGACCCTGATAGTACCAACAGTGCTGTTCGGTAAAGGAAATAGTCAACAATGTGATGTGTGTTTAGGGTTGTTGTTGTGCATGCATACGACTGGTATTTGGAGCTCAGGTGTCCCTATCAGAAAAGACTAGTTGTCAGAGCTGTGTCCCAGTGAGTGGCTTGAGTATGTACAACACTTACTTTTGAGCCCCAAAGTGCCCCCTTCGGGAACAAGCCTTTGAGAAATTAGCAGGTCTGTGTTCAAGTAGTGATATGGGCCCTAAATGAGTTCTAATATTTGTGTTATTTTATATCATTTTTTTCAGAATTTTGTTGTAAAAAAAAAAAAATATATATATATATATATATATATATATATATTAAATTTGAAACATTACTATAAACACCTAGCGTGTTCAAATTTTTTTTCCGCAACAACGTGTTTTCGAGCAGCTCCGAGTGTTTTCAACTCCACGTCAAAAGGCCTAAACAACAACGTCTTTGGAAAGATAATGACCTAAAGAACCGGATTCTGCAAGAATATTTACAATAAAACAAAGCTTTGGCCTGTTACGACAAAAAACTGTGTCGTTCGGTTCAAAAATGAAAAAGTTGGAAGCTTTATGCCTAAACATGCTCCGGTTGGTTGAAGCCTGTATTCAAAATCTGCAAAAATGCCGCCTTAAGACGTGTGACGTGTTTGAGACGCGACAGGCGGACCAGGAAGTGATTTACAAGACTTTGAGTGAGTGAAGAGTTTAGTGTTTAAAAACGAGACATCCCGGCTTCACTTGGAGTTTTCAGGTACACATTAACTAAGCTGCTACCATACCTTGTTAGATTCGTAAAGACTTGCACAAAAACATAGATGTGTTTATTATTATTATCCGTTCTGAAGTGTAGTTATTAACAGAAAGGTGAAAAGTAACTTTTGCTCGAAAAAGTGACGGCAAGGTTTTTTGAGGTTATGGGTTTTATGTAATTACATACACTTAACGGTATTCTTTTATTTTTCTGTTTGAATAGATATCTCCAAAGATATTGTAGGAAACGTCACTTGACCATTTAAAAAAAATAATTTTCTTGTCTGATAATGGGTGCAGCAGGTTTTGGGGGCATGGAGCTCAAAAGGTTAAAGTATTTGACCACTTTCAAGTTCACTTTCACTTTCCTGAAAATACATTGATATCATTTACCTGGTTATGTGTGGCACAATCAATTACATTTTTTGTTTATAGCCCACTTTGACAATTACAAATTTGCCTTATAGGACACATGTGCTGCAGCAGGGGCATAGTTTTAGGAAGAATAGCCTGTCCTAGGTGTTCCCCAAGGTCTCCTACCAGTTGGACATACTTGGAAAACATCTAATGGGAGGCGTCCAAGAAGCATAGAATAAGATGCCCGAACCACCTCAGCTGACTCCTTTCGACACGAACGAGTAGCGCCTCAATTCCAAGCTACCTCCTGGTGTCCGAGCTCTTTACCCTATCTCTAGAGTGGCTAGGCTGAGCTCCCTCTTCATCAAGACAATCCCGTGCTACAGCCACACTGATCCGCCTGTCGATCTCACATTTCTCCTTACCCTCACTCGTGAACAAAACCCAGAGATACTTGAACTTCTTCGCCTGGACAGGACTGGTGATAAAGGGCAGCCCTAGCAGAGGCCAACATCCACCAGGAACTTGTCTGACTTAATGCAGAGAATATAAACATAGCTCTTACTTGAGGCATACAGAGACTATTGCAACAAGTCCACAAAGCACATGTATACTGGTTGGGCAAACTCCCAGAACCCCTCCAGTAGTCTTGCGACCCGGTACGTCTTGATTATAAGGTTTGACAAATGATCTGAGCCTCCTTTCTGGCACCCTGAGCTTTCCCCGGGAGGCTGAGTAATATAATACCACAATAGTTTGAGCACACTCTCCGATCTCCCTTTTTGAAAATGGGAACCACCGGCCCGGTCTGCCCATCCAAGGACACTGTTACCGACCCCCATGCGACTTTGAAAAGGCGTGTCAGCCAAGACAGCCCAACAATGTCCAGCGCCTTCAGCATCTCAGGGCTAATCTCATCCACCTTGCGTTGCCACCAAGGAACTTTTTGACTATGTTAGTGGCCTCTCCAGCTTATGGTGTTCTGGTACCAGATACACTTGTGAGAAACATTATGCTCAAACATGGTGTTCATTCAGGACAAACCGTAAAAAGCATAGAAGTCAAATAACAAAACACAGCTCGGGTTCAGATCAACCGTTCCTCCTAATCACCCAAGGCCAGGTTTTTCTGTCATTGCCCACGTGAGTGTTGAAGTCTTCCAAGAGAACTATGGACCCTTCCCACCGCAACCCGCTGACCCTCTCGTTCTCGGGGGAAACAACATGGCGGAGCTTAGCTGCGGGCTTGTGATTATACCCACTTCGGCTCAGCGCGTTTCACCCTCGGCAACTCCAGAAAAGGACAAAGTTCAATCCTTCTCCAAGAGCTTGGTTCATGGTCATAATTACTTTTTGTACAACTTCTGTGATCTAAATAAATGTCTCTATTTTAATATATTATCCTCTAAATGGTAAAATATTTAAATGTGTTTTCATGGCATTTTTGCCATTCTTTGTCACAGGTACTTCATAGAAAACAAAGAGGAAAAATCTTTGTATTTTATCATCGGGGTGAACAGTGGCATCATCAGGACTACTCAGGTTCTCGACCGGGAGGAGACTGCGTGGCATAACATCACTGTGATGGCTGCAGAGGTTGGTAAGTTTACGGCAGACCAGATCACACCCTGTCCCTGTCTATTTTTTCTTAAACATTTTCATTCCTCTAGTTACCCATCCATCTATTACCCATCCATCCATCTATCCAACAAACAATCCATCAATCCACTACATGCATGCATCCATCCAATAATCCATCCATCTATCCATCTAACACTCCATTGGTTGGATTGAACATCCATCCACCCATCCATCCAACAATACATCCACACATCCATGCATATATCCATCTATCCAACAATCCATCCATCCTACCTGTAAAATTTGCGTTTAGTACACGGACATATAATTGGAGGTCTTGATTTAAGTCCCACATGAACTCACTTTTCTCTTTCAGCAGTTGTCTAAGCGGGGCAACTGTCTCTGAAAGTCTGGGTGCAAACTTGGAGAGGTGGGTGACCGTGCCCAGTATGGTCTCCAGCTCTTCTTTGCTGCATGGGCGAGTCATTTCTTTAATTGCCGTGACCTTGTTGGGGTCGGACTTGATGCCTTCTCTTGTCAGTTTATGTCCAAAGTAGCTCACCTAAATTACGCAGATTGTGCTTTTGTCTTTGTTGAGCTTCATTCCTCTCTCTCTCTGGTTCTCTCCAGCGTGGCGCGCAGGTTTGCATCGTGCTCCACTTTGGTGCGGCCATACACCAGAATGTCATCCACTATGGCTGTGACACCCTGAAGCCCCTTGTATGCCTCATCAACCTCTTGAAACGATATCTGCCAGAGATAGTGTTGAACATGACTCCTGGCTGAGTTTTATTGTCCAGTATCCAGATCTAGCGTCGAGAACTCTAAAGTACTGTGCTCCGGCTAGTCTTGGTGTGACATCATCTAGAGTGAGAAGTGGATAGTGGGGTCTCTGAATAGCTTTGTTTAGGGTGCGGGGATTTAAACACACCCTAAGCTAAGCTCCTGTTTTAGGTTTTTCCACTGCAACAAGTGCATTTACTCAGTCGGCTCTGTGACCTTTTGGAATATGTCAATTTTTTCCATATCATCAAGCTCATCCTTGAGTCTGCTGCGCAGGGCATATGGTATGCGGCGTGGTGGGCATAAAACCGGTGTTGCTGAGGGTTTAGGTGAAAGGTGCATTCTCCAGGGAATAGTCCAATGCCTTTACGTCAGCAAACTCTTCTGTAATGCTGGTGTGTGTTTTGGACTGTGTCAACCATGTGCACTAGCTTGATCGTATTTAAATCTAAACATGCACGTAGGCCCAAAACAGGTGGAGCATTTTCTGCATGCACTATGTGATGTGATGTAATCTAACATGACTGTTTTCTGCCTGTATCTGCATGCTAATTTTGCAAGCTCCTTTAACTCCATCATATCCTGAGATGTGGCTGTCTGATGGACCTAATGTAACACTACCTAGCATTTTGTGAAATATGTTTACTGGTATCACATTAGCCTGGGCACCTGTATCTATCTTTACCTTTAGCTTGTGCCTTGCTTTCCTTATTTTCACCTCTGCGAATGAAAAATGAAAAAAGTGCCAAAAAAAAGTACAGATCTGCTGGTATTTGCTCTGTGCCCTCTGTGACAGCATGCACTTTCTTGGGCTTGTACTTTTTATTCTACACATATTAGTAAAGTGATTGGGCTTCTTGCACTTGTTACACTGGCGTCCTTTCGCAGAACAATCCTCCGTGCGATAGTGTTCTCTTCCGCATGCTCCACACTCTTTGCCGTGCATGACACTGTTGCTGTCGTTGCCGCCAGTTGATTTTCGTCCGTGATATCTTTGCTAGGAACTGAACGGCCTTCTGCTAATTGCAGGGACAGACTGGCTGGCTGTGTTAGCAGCGGGGAAACCCATTGTCTTTAGCTGCTGTTGTGATAGCTCGTGTGAGCACGCAGTGTTAACCGCTTTGTCGAGCGTTAAATCCGAACCATGACATAGTAGTTTCTCCCGGACTCTCGGAGAGTTTGTAGCAAAAATGATCCGGTCTCTTTAGCTCAGTCACAAACTCGTCGAAACTTTTACAATCCATTTGTATCTTTTCATGAAATTTATATCACACTAAAATGGGGTTAGCTTTGGGTGTTACATATGCTTCAAATCTCGCATAGTACATTCGGAGTACCTTTTTCTCATCTGCCGTGATGGTCCATGTATCATATACATCTCTGCCTTTCGCGCGACACCCTCACTCCGTCACAACGCACAGCATGTTTATAAAGGTCACACAGCCTTGTGAAGATGGCCTCCACCACTCTGTTGCAGTCAGGCCACTGAGTGGGACTGTGAGCCCTAATAAAAGCCCTGCAAATAACAAGAGAAGACTTATTATAATTTTTTTTTTTTTGTTTCTTAATGAATATTTCTTATTGTTTAGATTACTATTGTATGTGTCAAGGCGTCAGCTAATGCAGATCCTTTAATAAACTTGACTAAACTAATAAAGGTCAAAACAATATTTACATTACTTTTGGGTATTATGATAATTTTTTAGACAGACCTTTTTGTGCTCTCCACGCCTGGTGCAGCAATTGTTTTAGTTGCCCTGAATCGTCCCTGCTTTAGACTGGTTTTGTAACGTGGTGGGCAAGTGGTCCTCCTCTTAACGCCTGCCACAAGGTGAAGATCTGGGCGCTCTCTTCCCCAGTCAAGGCAAGACGATGTTCTCTGAGGCCCCGTTCTGCACGGCTCCATAACCCTCAATAGTAATAGGTCCAACACAATCCTCCAAAGAAAAATCATTTTAGAACTTTTGATAGCAGCAATGAACGCTTTTAATCCAATAAGAGCAGTCAACCATAATTTCGTTTCCAAACAAGCTTGTCTCCGTCGTAATGCAATCTTGTTTTTGATCCGGATCAAACCTTGAGTCTGGGTTTTTCAAAACTTTTTGGTAGGATTGAGATCATTTTGATCCTAAAAATCAGGATTAAACTGATCCTATCAGGAAGGTGGATTCATGGTGGAAATCAGTAATAAAACTAAGTAACTAAAAGTGGTTAGTTAAATAATACAACATTTATATCATGCATTTTACAGTATTTATATTTACTTATCAGTTTCACTGGGCAATTTATTCTTAATCTCAGCCCTGTAATAGAGGGAGAAGGTCAATCACAGGTGGAGCCAGAAGGCCTAGTTCCCACATAGAGAAAGAGAGAGGCTCAAAGCACCCAAAGAAAGATGACGCCTATAAGGTACTTCTGCAAAAAGAGACTGAAAGGGAAGAAGTACAGATCCATCTAGCAGAGGAACAGCTTATTCTTGCCAGTTTAATTCAATACATATTTGTTTGAAACCTGTTTGAAACATCCATAATGCATGTGAGTAAAGTATGTATTTATTTGTTGTAGGTCTCAGATGAGCGGACTGCCTGTTTTCAATTGTTTATTGTTTGTTTGCTGTTCCATTCAGTCCTTTTTTCTGTTCAAATTAAGCATATTGGAGTGACCCCACAATATTCCACCTGTTGTTCTTTACATGACTACATTGTGATCCCATTTAGACCAAAGGTAATCCAGATTTAGTAATCCTGAACAGATTGAATCCGGATCAAAGTAATTCATTCCTACATTGCTTTGAAAAACCAGCATCAAAATTAGATGGATTACATGATCCTGGATAGCAGAAAAAGAGATTTCTAAATCTGGATCAGTTTGATCTAGATTAAAACTTTTGAAAAACCGGCCTCTGGTGAGGGGGCAGAGCGTGAAGACGGGTGGGTGCACCCATATTCTTGGCAGGTCACTAAGGTAGTTAAAGAGCTCCTTGGTGACAAGGTGCCGGGGGTGGATAAGATCCGCCCTGAGATGCTGAAAGTGCTGGACGTTGTTGGGCTGTCTTGGTTGACACGCCTTTTCAGTGTTGCATGGGGGTCGGGAACAGTGCCCATGGACTGGCAGACAGGGGTGGTGGTTCCCATCTTCAAGAAGGGGGACCGGAGAGTGTGCTCAAACTATTGTGGTATCACACTGCTCTGCCTCCCAGGAAAAGCTTTTGCCAGGGTGCTGGAAAAGAGACTCCGACCGCTTGTCGAACCTCGGATTCAAGAAGAGCCGTGCAGATTCCGTCCCGGTCGTGGAACAGTGGACCAGCTCTTTACCCTTGCAGGACTACTGGTGGGGTCATGGGAATTTGCCCAACCAGTCTACATATGCTTTGTGGCCTTGGAGAAGGCTTTCAACCGGGTCCCTCGGGGGATTTGTGGGGGGTGCTGATTGTCCACTGCGCAGACTTTGTGGTTGAATTCTGGTTGAATTGGGGTTGCAGACGTAAAGGTGATTGGCTGTCGCAACCAAGAATTACCTTGACTCGCGAGTAACATGTTGCGCCACAGTCGCCCAATATAATAATTGCTCAGTGGATTTCTTCACACCAAGCTGCTAACCTATTGTAGATGCTGTCTTCCCAGCCAGGTTCAGGTCTACACTTGTGTTTCTGGTGTCCTTTGACAGCTCTTTGGTTTTGGCCATACAGGTGTTTGGAGTGTGACTGTTTGAGGTTGTGGACAGGTGTCTTTTATACTGATAACGAGTTCAAAGAGGTACCATTAATACAGGTAACGAGTGGAGGACAGAGGAGCCTCTAAAAAAAGTTACAGGTCTGTGAAAGCCATAAATCTTGCTTGTTTGTAGGTGACCAAATACATATTTTCCACCATAATTAAAAAATTAGACTGATTTTCTGGCTTTCTTTTCTCATTTTGTGTCTTATAGTTGAGGAAAATTATGATGAAAATTACAGGCCTCTCTCATCTTTTTAAGTGAGAGAACTTGCACAATTGGTGGCTGACTAAATACTTTTTTGCCCCACTGTAGATCCCAATGAGCAGGTTGCACTTTGCATTGTAGCCCCAGCCATCAGTAAATGACATGTAGTATTTAAGCACTTTGAGTGGTCAGAACACTAGAAAAGTGTTATATAAGCATCTTAAAAAAGAAGTGCCATCTCAACTTGTCAACAAATGCACAAATAACCCATTAACCATCAGAGTACGAGCTGTGAAGCAATGCTCCTCTTTGGTTCTGCCATCATGAACCGGTTAGTAGGCGTGCCCTTTTGGCTAACGAATAACAGATGACCAGTACGTTTACATACAAGAGTCATTTTTCCATCAAAATGATTGTTTAATTCAGGAGCCTAACCAACATGATCTTTTGGTATTATTTAGTACTACTGTACACATTGTTGAAGCTACTCAACTTTTAGTTTATGATATTGTTGTCATATGGTATCAGACAGTTGTCATCCACAGGTGCTGTTAAATTAGTCAAAGTCAAACAGAGGAGGCAGCATATGCGTAAACCACCCACAGGAAAATAGATAGACAGTGAAAACATACACTAAAGAGTACATTACATTTCATCCAAGGTGACTTACATTTCTTCTATACACTGTAGACACAGCAACGGGAAACAAATCGGGGTTAAGTGTCTTGCTCAAGGGCACATCGACATAGACTAGTGGAGCCAGGGCTCGAACCACTGAGCCACAGTTGCCCATCGCAGGTTTATAGCAGAGAGGTCAGGAGCAAAGGTCATCTTCATTCAGACTGCAGGTGAGACTGGATAACAGGTTCAGCTCTCTGGTGAACGAAGCAGAGAGAAGGGGGGCTTTTTCTGATAAGATGTCTGAACTTCTGCCCTGCCCATTACCCTTAGGTCTGATATGAAATGCCTCTCTTGCAGTGCCTCCCCACATACACTCTATAAGCTTTCTCTGGTGGGATGAGCTGAGAAGTCCAGCAAAGCGCAGCACAGAGAAAGATTTAGATGAGGAGAGACATGGAGGGAAGAGATAAGAGATATGACAGGATAGAGTATGAAACAAAGGCCATGTCTTCAGTTTGGACTTCTAACCAAGTTCATCCCATAACAGTTCACTCCAGTACATTTCTAATGGACAGGCCAAATATAAAATGAATGATGTTACTCTGTCAGTTGGGAATAAAAATAATCAGACTTTTCTTTGGAGATACCAAGACACTGCCACAGCCACTTAAACTTGTTTCCTGTCTACATTTTCAGATAACCCTCGTATGGTGAGTCACGTTCCAGTCACCATCCAGGTCCTTGATGTCAATGATAACATTCCAGCCATCTCTGGGAGCAACCGTGCGGTCATAGTGTGTGACAGCACCACAAATGGACAGGTGGGTTGCTTATGTTCCAGCCAAGGAGAACTAAAGTAGCAGTCTGTGGGTTAAGGGTTTCACAACTGGATTTTGATGGCATGGCCTTAAAATGTAATATCATTTTTTTTTTTTTTTTGAGAAAAGTTAAAAGTAAAAGAAAACATGATACCCATCATCTATTGTGCAGGTGAGTTTGAAGATCTAACCTAAAAGCGCTTCTTTGAGGTTCCAGATGTAGCACAGCTTTAACCAAATGTCCCCTAAAATGGTGAAGGAAAATGAAAATGAATGCTTTCCATCCACTACTGAGTAATATTTATTGTGATCAAGATTAACACCTGATGGCGCTCTCCAGTTCACTGCCATTAAATTTTAATTCTAAATTATTAAAGGAGCTGCAGTCAAAACTCAAATGGTGGAAAATAAGATATAAAATAATCCCCAAACGTCAGATATAATATTTTTACTACAACATTTTACTAATCAATTTATAATACATTTACTTTACCTGAATTTAGCTGATTACATACTTTTACTTCAGTAAAGTTGTGAATACATGACTTTTACAGTTTGACATCAGTAATTTTACTGCAGTTAAGGATCTAAATACTTCTTCCACTGCTGAAAGGGTAGACTCACTGATCTGATAAATCAACAGCCAGAATGTTAAAAAACTACAGTGACCTGCTGTTTTAGGAATTATTGAGCCACTTTCACAATTTCACCATTGTCTAAGGTGGAAGAGAGCTGCTCTCTCGTCAACACGTGTAATGCCAGAATGTGATCTTCCTTTCATCCTCAAGGTCTTCATTGTATCTTAACCTCTGGACATTCATGTGTGTACGACTCAGAGGTTACCTGCCCAGGTACTAATTGCACATTAATTCCTGTTTTATGAACTTCTACCTCACTGGGACATGTGGAAGAGTAGTGGAAGTTTATGGAAGGGGGAATAGACCTGACGGAGGGTTTGTTAGCATGTAATAATTATTGGATGCCTGGTGTAGCCTCTGACAGAATTCAATTTGTCGACTTCTCTCGTTCTTGTAATTTATTTCCTTTGATCACAAGTAAAGTAACAAGTGCTGCCATGGCGATAGCAGGGAGTCGTCCAGTCAACACGCAGGTTGATCGTCCAAAACAACACTCTGAAGAGCTGGGAGTTCGGCTCTTTAATACACGGTTTCCGTCATAAACATATATATATAACATTTAATTGGCTCTAACTTGTCTAAGAGGAGGAGAATTGTGTCCTCATCTTTTCTCACAAGATTGGAACGTGCCAGTCTGCTTCTTTACTGATAACAGGTGTGGGTGTTGAAGTGTGCAGGCGTGTGACTAACTTCCCTCTGTGGACATTCCACAGACACAACTACAGCTACATAGCTGTGTTGTACTGACCTCGCTAACTTAAACTTTAATAGACATGAACAATATGAGGAATATCTACAGAATATAAGGATTTATATTATCAGTTCAAGGCTTATTCAGAGACTGGCTGACACATTGTTGGTTTGGGTAATTTAATGGAATTTGTTGCTAATGAATATAACTTTGAATAATGGCAAACTTAACCTTCAATTATACAAAATTACAATCTGCATGTGTCTTTAAGATTCAATTTAGTCAGCTTCAGAGACGTGCTCTCAACTTTAGGATCTGACAGTTATTGCACATCATGGACAAATCAAACTTATTGCTTTGGAATGGCCAAAGCAAGTGACAATTATTCTTAAATGTGAATATGAACTCCTGCTTAGCTCTCGAACACAGACACATACAACATGCACAACTATAAACACAACTGAACCTCTTTCTCTCTCACTCTCGCATGCAACGGTTGGCACGTACATACATTTTATGTTGACCTAGAGCCAGTTGTTGTGTGTCTGACACCATTAGCAGGGGATTTATGAGCTGAACTACAGACTTTGCAGCTTCTTGAACCCATAAATTATTCATAGGTGATGCTGATGTTTCCGCTGCCGGGCCAGATAGCAGCAGAGATGATGATATTGAACTCCCTGCCAGCCTCTGTGCTTCACAGCGGAGACCATTCTGAACCAGCCATGACAAAACACACAGATCTGCATCACAGCAATGACTGACCCACATGTCCATTCAATCACAAAGACCACACATTACACCACACACGTTCCCTGTCTCTTATAATTTGCTAATCACTTCATCTGTTTTTATGCAAATCTAAATGTGAGTGTACACGAATAACCGTGTAATAATTTAGCTTGCAACAGACAGCCCATGTCAGCGCAGTTAATGTCGAAGGAGGACTATTTTTTTCCATCTTCCTGGCATTGGATGAATTGTCAGAGAAATGTCCATGAATGGCACGTCCATCCAGCATGACAATTTATTTTGCTACATTTGTAAATTTAAATATAATAATAACCAAGTGCAACCTGAGAAAAACTAAAGAAAACAAGTTCTAATATTTGGCAACAATAGTTTTAGACTGCATATCTTTTCAAAATAACAAAAAAGATGCAATGTGTACTAAATCAAACAAAATGAGTGCAGATATGTGTCCGGTTGTATTACAATTAGTGGCTGCAATGAGTCTGCTTTCCACGACGAATCTTTTTAAAACGGGGTTGCAGATTTGATATGGCCACTCTTAAATCACCCCAGTGAATGCTGAAGGTCAAGGTCTGAGGACGCCATTAGGACCACATCATCTACAAACAGCAGGGAGGTGATCCCCCTGGCATATGCTTTTCCCAGTGAGGCTGAGTAGTGTGATATGCCGTTAGTTCGAGCACACTCTCCGATCCCCCTTCTTGAAGATGGGAACCACCACCTCGGTGCCGGTTCATAGGCACTGTTCCTGACCTCCATGCAACATTGAAAAGCTGTGTCAGCCAAGATAGCTCAACAATGTCCAGCACTTTCAGCATCTCAAAGCGGATCTCATCCACCCCTGGCGCCTGGGATATGGCACTGCCCCCTCTCCAGGACACATGTTTACCAGGTTTAGGAATTAAAGTCCCCTGTCCGGGTCAACAGTTACCCTCCCCACTGAGAACAGCCTGGAGTAGGCTCTACTTTCCCTTCCTGACCCGTTGAATGGTTTGCCAGAACCTCCTTGAGGCTAATTAAAAGTCCTTCTGCATGGCCTCCCTAAACTCCCAAATTGTGAAAGTGTTTTTACAAGTAATTTTTATTGACAAACTCAAAAAGTGCAATTAAAAAAAGATTCAAGCTTACAAAATGTACTTTTCTTTTGATTATCTTCTCAGTTCGTAAATCACTTCAAACTGAGGTGTACACTAACATAGACTTGAGTCTGGAGGAATTAATCCTAATCAAATTCTGGAGTTATGCTGCGTTCACGGCAAAAGCGTTGCAAACTTTTCATTTTTTTATATTGATGCTCTGTTTTACTGTTGTTTGTATCTTTTATACTTTTATCTTTTTATCCTGTATTGTTTTGTAAGGTGACCTTGGGTGACTTGAAAGGTGCCCTAAAATAAAATGTATTATTATTATTATTATTAAATGTTTCTGTGCGAGTAAATTACATGCAAAGTCAATGGACAGACACGTATGGATGTGGTTAACGTGACGTGAAAATGTACCTCATTCAGGGATAATATAATGAACCCGGACACAAGGGCGTTTGATAGTGCAATGTTTGTCGTACCATCAAACAAAATAGTAGTTATTTCTTCTAAAATAGTACTCACCCTTTGTTTCTTTATAATCCTCCTCTTCTTTATCACTTCATATTTTTTTCATTCCTCCACATTTTCTCTATTTTTTATCATCAGGTGATTCAGACCATCCGTGCAGCAGATCTGGACAACTTTGCAAATGGAAGGTTTTCCTTCTATGTGCCTGCTGGGCTTCCATCCAGTCCCAATTTTACTGTGAAGGACAATGGAGGTACGACTTTCATCAACACACATACCTGTGGCTAGGTTTAGGGTTTGAGTTTTGAGCTGAGAGAAAGAGTTGTTTTCAGTTAAATGATATACACTTTGTATCTCATGCTTCAGGTCACTTCAGACCATCTACAATTGTATTGCTTTCAGGAGAGCTCAGGTCTCTGTGGGGAAGCTTAGGCCCCACTGGCACTGTTAAGGGGAATTGCTGGCAGGAGGCAGGACCGGCTCCAGACATGATCTATGGAAACTAGAGAGGCGAGAAAGCACAGAGGCTCCCACCACGGTGTAGCCATGTGCCAGTGGAAGCCAGTGCAGAGCAGAAGTAATGTGGTCTATTTTCTTAGTTTTTATATTAGAGTAGTGATTCTCAACTGGTGGCCTTTATGTCTTCATAAGTGCCATGAATCAATACCACCCTATTGATGTCACATAGCAACAAAAAAAACGAGACAAGAGCATATAAACGTTTAAAACACAATTCAACCATAAATAGTAACATAAACCATAAGTAGGACTTGAGAGGACTCAAAAATGGAAATTATTTATTTTTGTCATGACAGCTTGATGCTACATGTGATTAGTGCACCTTTCTGTAAAGCTTACAACCTACAGATTCCGCCAAAAAACAAAATATGAAATCTCTTGACATGTGTCAAGAGGCTCAGACGCACAGACGGATGTATCCGGTCATTTTTCAAAATAAAACATCTTTCCAATATTAATAATCAATCAACATTTTTTTAATTCATTCTTTCTGTGTGGCCCTGTACTAAGGGACCCATGGACCAGTACCGTGCCGTGGCCCACTGATTGGGGACCACTGTGATATATCTGCAATAAAATCAAAACCAGTGTTATGCTCAAATTTCCTTTCTCCTCCCACTATTCTTTAATTCTCCTCTATCTCACAACACAATTCTCTTCCCACTCTTTACTGTGTTTTGTTAACGTCTTTCTCCTCTTATTACTCATTCCAAAGTATTTACACTTCTCCTGTTTCGTGAGGATGCAAGACACCTGCTGTTTCATTTTTGCCCCCTCCCTATTTGACTTCCTTTTTTTTTTAGCAATTATTTGCTGTTCACTGAATCAGTTTCTGTCCTTTGGCCTTCTCCCAGCGCAAGTACTTTATCCTCTTCAACATCCCACATCATTTGTTGAGTGCACACAGCACTGCAGTCGTACAGAGTGGACAAAACATCAACAGCGTCCCCACTGAGCTTTGACAGTTTTTACTCTATTCATACACCGCATAGGCCCTACATGTCTTAGCTAAGCACTCACATAATAATTGACATGTCAGTGACAATATACAGGTTCTGGATTTTTTTCTATGACACAAAAGTTCTTTGTACGGTGATTTTATTTTGTTAAGACTTTCCTGAAAAAAAACAAAATATGTACATTACAACCCAAAAACTTGGAGAAGGATAGGAGATTTAAAAAGTCCCTCAATTTTATGTCAGGGGGATCCGTAAAGTGGTTAAACAGCAAAGTAAGCTGAAAGTGGCAGTCCAAAAAGCTTAAGGGTACCGGAATGTATGTAACATGACCAGTGGTGGAGTAAGTACTGAAGTTTAGTACTAAAGTAAAAGTACAAGTACCCAGGAAAATGAAAATAAAAGTAAAAGTACTACATCAACAATCCTACTTAAGTAAAAGTAAAGAGTACTTACTTTTAAATTTACTTTAAGGATTAAAGTAAAAGTACTCACGCAATGGGTTGTCTCTCAATGTTCAGGGCTGTACCATTTTGATAAAGAATGCAGATATAGCTACTGGTAATACTTTGCCTCTACAGAAGTCTTTACTAGGAATAATTATAAGCAACCGAATTAAGAATTATATATATATATATATATATATATATATATATATATATATATATATATATATATATATATATATTAACATAGACAGGAAAGGCATTGAAACCTCCACGAGTCATTCTTGGGGCCTTTGAAATCGAACATGTTTTTTAATTGGGGACAAAGGTGGCTCATATCTGAGAGCTCAGAGGAGGCTGACTATGGAGCCATGTTGTCTGTCGAATCCCTGATTACGTCTGTGATTGACATATCACAAATACGTTGATTATATGCATATGCGTTGCTTATACAGGTAGTTAGTTTAGTTTTATGGTTTATTACAAATATGTTTGTAATCGTGTGCTTGTGTTATTGTTTTCTTGCTTTCTCGCTGAATTTAACCATATATAAATTTCTAAACGTTGCGGAGGAAAGAAAAGAGGCGGTGTGAGGCCGATAACGGGGCCAGTCTGAAGACCGCTTGGCCGGAGGTGACAGTAACAGCCGGGGTCCGGTCTTCTTTAAGTTGGGTTTTTTGTGAACACAGCTCAAAGTGGGTGATGAACTCCATCTAGTGCAGTAAACTCACTGCAGTATAACACAGACGTATAATCAACGTATTTGTAATACCGACGTAATCAGGGAGAAAATACTTTTCTAGTCAACGGAACTAAAGATGCGTTTTAGTTCTGGGGGAACGTCATTTGTAGGAGACAGCGTTGAAATAGGTCAGATGGTCACAAAGACAGGCGAGCCCGTAGCAAATAGGTAGCTAACTGTAGCGTAGCTCGGATCCCGCTACACGGACCGGTGTTGTTGGGCCGCGGTGTATTCTGGGAGAGTCCCGCCCCTCCTGCGGTGTGTGTGCTTTCATGTGTGTGGGCTTATGTGTTTCCGTTACGGTGCTAAACGCAATCCATATTTTTGTGTCGGAAATATTTTTGCGAAACTGTGTTCATAAAATGTAACGTATAACGACACATATTGTAGAAATGTAGTGGAGTAAACGTACAGATAACAGCTGCAAAATGTAACGGAGTAAAATGAAAAAGTATGCATTATTATTTTTACTTAGGTACAGATACGTAAAAATGTACTTAAGTACAGTCACGAAGTAAAAATACTTTGTTACATTCCACCACTGAACATGATTGAACAAAAAATGTGATTGGATGAAAGCTTCTACTTCAAACAAGCTGAAGGCTGTAGGCAGAGCAACAGAGAAAGATAGGAGCTGTGCAATGAGAACCTAAGCTAATAGGTAAACATAATTATAATAAATGTAGTGTATTTGTGAAAAACAATAAAATGATAAATTAGCTATAACCTTGTGATTTTGATTCCGCATCTACAATCTTGCAACACACTGTGGAAGAGCAGCTGGAATGTGTACTGACAGACGGACGAGGGGAAATGATAGGTGATGAGAATGGCACATTGCTATCTGGATGTGGGAGACAAGTGACAGGGACAGGTGGAAAAGGCTGAGCCCCTGGGCCTGTAAACGACTGTTGTACTGCTACAACTTTAAAAAAGTACAACGGCTCTTCATAACCTGGTTGTGTTATTATTGGATTATTCCCCAAAAGCCTTTCAAGTGCAGCATTAAAAATGTGATTTCTGAATTTGAAATGTTTTTTAGCTGTGTATCCAGAGTGCAGATCATTTACCTGTTTCTGTCTTTAATAGACAGTAGACTTTGAGTACAGTTTTTCTCAAACTCGGATTGGTCCACAATCAGAAAGAATGATGCCTGTTTACACTGACTTTGTACATTTTATAAGCATCTTTACTACACTTGCTTAAAGTACTGTTTTCTAGTTTCATTAGCCAACAACATTTTACATTTGTCCTTCCCGTCCCCCACCCTGTCCTCACTGTTCGCAGACAACACTGCCAGTATAATATCTCATCAGCAAGAGGGCTTCCACCCAGACAGACATCGGGAGTTCTTCAGCCTGGTGCTGGTGGTGGCTGATGGTGGGGAGCCTCCTCTCAGCAGCACGGCTACGCTCTCCCTCAAAGTGTGTGTGTGTCAGAGGAACAGCAGGGGGCGTAACCGCAACATCTGTCAGGCCCAGGCCTTCCTATCTTCATCTGGTCTCAGCACTGGGGCTTTTGTGGCCATATTGCTTTGTATTGTCATATTACTCGGTGAGTATGTGTATGACATTTCGTCTATCTTTGCCTTTAATTTCCCCTTCCAATACCACATGCATGCTTAGAAGTGGAAGTACTAATGATTTAAGCCATTATGTGTAGAGATGTAATGTAGTACTAGTAATTGTATTAGTATTCTCAATACAATAAATCACTTATCAATCTAGGTTAAAATTGGTGCAGTCTATATGTTGGTTTCAAAACATTCAATTAAATTCAGTTTATTTTATATAGCCAAAATTACAAATTTGCCTCAAAGGGCTTTACAATCTGTACACATAACATCCTGTCCCAGGTCCTCACATCGGATCAGAATAAACTCCCCTAAATAAAGATAGTAAAAACCCATTCACAGGGTAAAAAGGAAGAACCATTCAGGAGAGCAACAGAGGAGGATCCCTCTCCCCGAATGGATAGAAGCAATTGATGTGATGTGACCAGAAACACATCACATGAATATGACATGAGACTATGACATGAAATTATTTATAAAGTGAGAATAATAGGCATAATGAAATTGTTACAACTACCAAAAATAACAGTATTATTTGCACATGCACAACTTCCTGTGACGAAACAGAGAGCTGAATTCATACATCGCAATGGAGGGAGAATAGTGTCTTTTCACTCTGGCTCACAACTGGTCCACTCGGGGTATGTCCGGTTATTGGTCCACATCTAACAGTTTTCTGTCATTTTGGTGCTTTTAGTCAACAATCAACATCACAATTACATTTTGGTTATTACATCTCTTTGTATTAAGTTACAATACAATACATAAATGCATTAGTAAACTTTCAGGTTATACTTTTTATATTAATATCAGCTCTGTGTTCTTCGGCCTGATGTTTTCACTTCAGTTTTTATTACTTTATACTTTTACTAAGGGGAGCTCTTCTGGGATCAGCTGCACTTGTCGATGCACTGGATTCTTTCAAACTCTTAAAAGCCGACCACTAACACAATGCCAAGTATGAAATGGACCACAGGAATCCCTTAGAAAATAAATCTGTTAAATACAATAGTGGAATTACAGTTGATACCTGTGTTGTTAATGACAACAATAATCAAGGTGCTTTGCTGCTAATGATGCTACACAAACCAACCTTCACATTGTGGAGAGGAGAATAATCTAAAACTAAGATAGTGGAGCTAGATTTGCATCTTGCCGTGTCCCGATGCCACATGTATGACCATCAGATGGCACCAAAGGGACTTTGCGTCAAAGTTGTGACTCTTAGGACAAGATAACTCTGTTGAGATTAGCAAGTCAACTATACAGTCAAGCTTTCCTGAGTATAAACTCCCCAAAGGTAAAGAATCAACTGCCATGCTTCAACTCCTGAAGGTGTTTTAATCCCCTATGAGTAGAAGTGTTGCTATATAATTGACAATTTTGTCAACATTTTGGTCTTAAAAGGTTCAAATGTATTACTTTTGTTGGACAATGTCTACCTTATAGAAACACCGTGAATTCACTTGAGAAAAACAATGCTCTCCTTAATTTTGAATAGTTATCAAAGGAGGAACAATCTGCTTTTTAAATTTTTATTAACAAAATACAATGGAAGAAAAAACGTCCTGCATTTTTAATCAAATCAAGTTTTATTTTGGATTGTAGACATTGGGATATTTCATTTATATATATATATATATATATATATATATATATATATATATATATATATATATATATATATATGTGTGTATATTGTATATATATGTGTATGTGTGTGTGTGTTTATATATATATATATATATATATATATATATATATATATGTGTGTGTGTGTGTGTGTATATATATATATATATATATATATATATATATATATATATATATATATATATATATATATATGTGTGTATGTGTGTGTGTATATATATATATATATATATATATATATATATATATATATATATATATATATATATATATATATATATATTAGGGCTGGGCAAGTTAACGCAAAAACTGATTGAACTCCCTGACTGAACTCCCATACAAAGAGAATACTCTCGACACGCCTTGAAATATTTATAAAAAAAGGTTGTCATGAAGGAAGTACATATTATATTCGGTATAATGAAATATGTGTATTTTCCACTTTATCGTTCAATCATTTGGTTCATGTCATTGAAAAAGACCTTTGGATGTCCTTGGTTGTTCAATGTATGTCTATTTCCTCTTAATCCTTTCTTTCTTCATTTTTACTTTCAGCCATCGTGATGCTTTTCACCCAGCTACGAAATAAGAAAGCAAGCAAGGAGCCCTTGATTCTCTCTGAAGAGGACATCCGAGAAAACGTGGTAACCTATGACGACGAGGGAGGCGGGGAGGAAGACACAGAGGCCTTTGACATTGCTGCACTTCGGAATTCTCAAACATCTGAACCCCGAAGGAAGTTCCACACCCACTTTGGCTACGGACCAAGCCTATACGAAGAGGAGGATGAGAACGAGGATGATAACGTTGAGGACGATGAGGACGATATCATGGTGGTAAGGAGGAGGAAAGCACAGGATGTGGCTTATGTGAACTACAGCCCAGAGTTTGAAAGCCCATGGTTTGTGATTGGCTGTGTTCCTCGAGAGAGCACTCAGTCGGTGCCTTCGCTTTTGCTCGATGGTCAGGACATCCTTCAGAGGATCATCCAGCAGAAGGTGGCTGAAGCAGACTCCGACACAAGGGGACCACCATATGACTCACTTCAAACATACGCCTTTGAAGGCCAGGGGTCCTTGACCGGGTCAGTCAGCTCTTTGGGCCTGACTGCGGCACTGCCTGAATTAAACTATGCCCTGTTGGAAGACTGGGTACCAGAGAGGCAAACAGTGGAACGAAGTGTTGGAGAGCAACTAGCAACAAATCAATCTAACCTTGCCTCATGAAGATAATTAATAGGAAGTTATTGCTGTTGTTTTTTTACTTTGCCTAGATTTCCTGAAACAGATTGCATTTTACTTGTGGCAGTAAAACCTGGTGTCCCAAAAAGATGGCAATTAGAAACTGTGATACCATGTGTGAGACGATAAGAAAGGCCATTTATGTGAAGCAGGAGAGAAGAACACAGACTTTAACTTAAACATCCAAGTGTTTTTGCTGAAAAGAGGGACAGACTCCATACTGAGAGAAGACCAGGGTTTTAAAATGACAGCTCAGTTTGCATGTGGTTTCTCCCTCAGCTCTGCCTGTGTGGCTTTTGGGCCAAGTGCACCTCGTTCTTCTAGCCTTTAGCTTTACTGAGTGGTGTGACAGACACGTTAGAGGCGGCTTAAACAACGCGTTTGCCACGGGGCGAACAGAGAGTTGAATGTGGCGCGGATTGGTGCAAGTTAGAATTTTCCAACTCCAGCGACAAAATCGCGTGACTCATAGTTGTGTCAGCCAATCAGCATTGAGAAGCTCTGCACGTCATCATTACCACCATCCCGCCGTTGCTAAATCAAACTGCTGCCGGTCCCGCTGAAGTTGCGCTGATAGCGGCCGTCATTCAGACGCTGTTGTGGGACTAAGGATAATATTATGAACCCAGACACGATGGAGTTTGATGTTCCGACTTCCACAACAAATATAAAGCAGTGGTTATTTCTTTCGTAGTCGATAGCGGAAAAGATTGCTCTTTTACCGGAGAGAAGCGACGGAGATAAGCCATGTCCCCTTTGTCACGGTGCAATTATTCATGCTGCGTTTAGTGTGAACACACTTTTTTGTCGCGCGGTAGATGCGAAAAATCGTGTCACGTTTGGTGTGAACACGATGTATACTTTTCACCTCCATTTTGTTTTAAAACTTATCCACTGCTGGATTTTTACAAACCATAACCAAAACCATTATAAATAAAAAACTATACTTGTACTCCACAGTTTATGCAAAGCTTTTGACACTATCAACCACAGAATTCTACCCTAGAAACTCTTCATTAGCTGCAGAGATCATGCTAAACAATATATCTGGTGGGACTGCATAGAATAGTTGTTTTCTTACTTTACATAATAAAGTATTATCCACTGTGAATGATCACAGCGGATAATACTCTATTATACATTTCAATCAAATGTAATGACCCTAGGCTTGTCTACTATGCAGAATGGAAAGAACAACCATTTTCAAAGCTAAATAAAGACATTATTATTATTATATTCCTTGGCCACAACACAAAACATGACATAATATTTCAGGAGTTTGGTCAAATGTGAATCAATCTGAAGTGAGTTTAGAGATAATATTGTAATTATGAAATTAAACAGAAACTCAAACAATTCTGATACACAGTAGAACAATATAAATGGGCCTGACTGCTGTCAATTGTACTATATTGTTTGGTAGGTGGTTATGGGACAGGCAATACATGAACAAGGGCTGTAATATTGTTACACATTTTTTTTCACTCTTATGTGAACAAGAGATATACTGTAAATTGGCATAGCTACTGACAGCAAATCAGAGGCACTGCTGGGCTAAGACGATATTCAGTGTGACCGGTTTCCTGTTTCCTGTTCTATTGCAGTCGGGTCTGTTTGGTGTTTGTGTCCACATTTCTGTGGATGCTGAGAAATATTCTTTTACCACTTTTGGTTTCTAACCACGGGTTCCACATTCCTAATTAGAGCCTGGACATATTGGTTTGGACACTTGTTTTAGTAAAGTGTAAAATTATTAATAATAATATTAAGTGTTTGTTTGCCCTGGTCTGTACAGTGGATGCAGAAATAAAACTTTACAACTTGCAGTTAGTTTTTTAAAATTGTTTTAGTCACTCTTGTAATATATATATATATATATATATATATATATATATATATATATATATATATATATATATATATATATATATATATATATACACACACACACACACACACACACACACACACACACACACACACACACACACACACACACACACACAAAATAAAAGCCCAATATCAAAAAGTGGTACAGCATGCAACACCATTGATGCTATTGATTGCCTGAACAGTGTCCCCCTCTTTCTGTCTCTCATTGTCTTGGCACTCTTGAAGACTTCTGTGAATATATGCATATTTGAACTTCAATATGCATTTTTCAGTGGATTAAGATCAGTGAAAAAGGACTGTACCTTTTCAGAACTTTTGAAAAGTTGATTGACAAATAATCAGTCAACTTAATACTTGGAGAGCAGCCTATTTTCCCTGGTGTATGTTTTTTTTTATCAGTAAATAAAAAGATCAGTGATTTTATAAAAGCAGTTTGATGATGTGTTTTGATTACTTTGTGAAACATGTTGCAATCCTTTATTTTTTCTTATTAGGTCTGATGCCGAATATATTCGTTATCAGTTTGTCGTAATTAATGTATTTTCTCTGACCCTCAGCTGTCTGTAAAAAGAAAAACATTGTCTTTGTGCTTTTTATTTATTTCCAACTGTATAACTGGATTAACAGAGAAATAAATGCCTCACACAGAGAGCCTTAAATAAACCTTTTATTCGAGGCCACAGCAATATTTAAAGTCTCACGATTGACCGAACAGTGCAGCTTTTACAGCCACTGAAGGACCGGAGCAGAGTACCCTCACAGGAATGGGAATAATCCCTTATACACATGGGGAAATGTATTTTTCTGCATTTGACCCATTCTTAGTATTTCAAAGAGCAGTGGGCTGCTCCTATTGAAGCACCCGGGGAGCAATTTAGGAATCAGTGTCTTGCTCAGGAAAGGACAGTTCTACATTAACTATGGGGAGACTGGGGATCAACCGGCTACCTTGTGGTCGCGGGACGACCCTTCATCCCCATGAGCTAAAGCTGCCCAAAAGGTTATGACATACTGAAAGAGGCTTAACCTGTAGAGCCACTGCATATTAATATAACCCTAACACTGTTTGCCCTGTTGGTGTCCTTTGAGGTCCAATGACGGACATTATTGAATGTACATGGGACAATGCTTTGGTTGCCATTCATAGGAGCGAGTAAAATAATGGGAAAACCCCAAATCCTATTAAAAAAACTCAAGCCTCAAAAAGAACATGGGAAATCTTTTCTTTTCCAGTCTTCTGGCCACTCAAAGTAATTAAACACTTACATGTTACACTTACACTTACATTCACACACTAAGTATCACCTGCTCATCAGGACCCATGCTAACCTTTCACATTCATACACTGCAGGAACTGCTACGGGATCAAATTGGGGGTTAAGTGTCTTGCCCATGGACACATTGACATGGACTAGCGAAGCCAGGGATTGAACTGCTGCTCTTCTGTTTGACGGACGACCCGTTCTAACACTGAGCCACAATCAGCTCAAACATAAACACCATCCCTCCTGCGGCTTATTTATTGAAGAAATGATTGGGTATTTTGATGTACAACGCTTATTGTCTTTTAAAACAACAGCGACATCTAAATGTGGCCGCATTGCAGCTCTGGTAAAAATAATAATAGATTATGACAAATATAATTACACTAAAGAGGGTATTTTGTAATGTTTTAAATGAGTGAATTTAGGTTTCTCTTATAGATATTTAGAGAATACTCAAGACAATTTAGATCTCAGTATTTAGAACAGCCATAATGTGTCTGTCAAACTTAACCGCTAATTTGACTTTAGTGGACTATAAATGTCATATTACACCTCAAATCTATATACATATATATGCAATATATACTGTACAATAACACTAACAAGCTTAATATCAAAGTCTTTTTCAAGGAAACAGACACGCTGTTCAACAGAGCCAGTCATCCTCCTGAACATTCATATGCTGGATTGGTCAAATATCTGATGTAAAGATTTCACATAGAAATAGAGGAATTCAGACAGACCACTAAATTATTGCTTCTCGCCTTGACCACTCGAGGGTCTCTCTGGCCTCGACCACTCGAGGGTCTCTCTGGTCTTCCTGTCAGTATTCTCTCTCAGCTGCCAATCTGGTTAAAACTGACTAAAGCAAATCAAATTGCAGGTTTATAACTGTGTATTACATTTTCAATTCATACATTTACCCTTTTACATGTTTTAAAGAAAAACCGTCAAGGTGTAACCACTGTTGACCCCTAAACCTACTGGTCATGGGGACATTTTTCACGCAATTAACCTGGTTGCCCAGGAACTCTAATACAGTTCTGTATTTTGCATTGTAAGATGGAGAGACCAAACATACCACAAGTACATCATTTCTAACAACACGGAGGACACTCTGTTGCAGCCACTGACAATAGACTACACATCCCAGAATCCTCTCAGTGGAGACAGTGATGACCAGTGCATCCCACTATGTCGCCTGTAATTCCATTTTTTAAATTTATTTTCTTTCTCAGATCACTGTAGTGACAATGCAGGGAGGTCCAGTATGAATAAATACAGATCTATTTTATTGTCTTGTTGTTGTTTTTTACACAATAAAATACAGTTCGAATAAGTTTAAAATACATGGATCAGATCTGGCCAGTTTAATGAATCTGTAAATCATAATACAATCATGTGACTACCAATCTTTTATTTGGATGGGGCCGCCACAAACTGGACAACAACAAACTGAAAAACAATATGACACAGATTAGTTTCAATCATTGTTGTTCTGAGAGTAAAAATAAATTATTAAAAATAAAAATTATGATTCCAGAGCCCATCATTAAGTCATACAATATTACATTTAGTTATATACAATGTTTCTGTCAATACTGTCACACTAGCTCATTCCAATGAATGTCATACTCACATCATATTGCAAATGGTGGCTACATCACATTTCATATCTGATATGTCCCCAGCCTGGCATGCTCATCATGAGCCTTAACAAATAAATCAAACTGTGCAATGTTCCAGATACCATTTAGCATTTGGGGAAGCATTATTTTGATGGGGTGGGCAGCGTGAGAGTGGTTGTTTGAGTATAAGAAGTAGTTGCTTGGAGGAGATGCTCATCTCATCCTCATCAATTTTAAATTCACATTTGCTTCATCAAAATGACTACATTACAATGTGATGTAATCAGGTTGTTGGAGGTTCATAGTAAAAGTATTTAAATTCAGAGTGATAAGTATTGTCTTGAGACCCTCCCCTAAAACTGCTTCACCAACCCTATAATATCACAAAAAAATCAAACACAAGAATTGATCACGGAGGTGTCATCCTATAAAATGGTATTGCACATTCAAGCAATTCTCTATCTTTGATTGTGTGACACTAGATGATAAGTGTAAAAAGACACAGGAGGCTGAGGTGTCCATTACAACTAAACCAATAACACAGAGTTTTACAAAAGTACATTTTGGAGAGTCAAAGAACACTTTCTCCTAGATAATGTGTACCATTACATATCATAATACAAGTTAATTATTTTGTCAATTGATTATGTCCTACAGAGGCAACATGAGAGATGTTTGCTTGCTTTAATCGTCCCTCCTGTTCATACTGGAAAACTATAGGTACTTTACAGAGTTTACTTATATTATTCCTTTAATTTCCAGTATAAAGTTTCTTTAATGGTACTAAATACTGGACATTAAAGGTACTATACCAAGTTCACGTCTATTGTCCTGCAAGATGACAAGCTGAGCGGTGACAGACTGCTAAAGCCTCATATTACATTAAACTTCTGAGTCCCTTTCATGTAAAAAGGACTGTGAATATAGTTGCCCATCAATTACTTTGGAAGGACAAAAGAGATCTCTTAAAAATATCACCATGGACAAAGGGAATGATTGCAGCAACCCAAAACTAGAATAAATCAATACAAAATCATGAATGTGTGCATACACTTCTGATGAGATGATAGGGAATCGCTTTTGTTTGCTTGTTGATTGTTTGCTCATACTGCTTCAAAATCAGTTAATGTGTCTCTGATCCTTTGACTTCCTCTTTTTAAATAACACAACCCTCGTCAATTGAGTTGACAGGTGAGATTATTAGAGGGGCGGAGTTCATGCCACCATGATGAAGACCAGGACTGAAAAAGGGACTGAGCTGCTCAGTGAAGCAGCAGTCAGTGAAGGAGTAGAGATGAACGGCAGCGTCCACATCATAGAAGGACACCAGGCCTTCCTCGTAGCTCACAAACACCCCCACTGTCTGAGGTCTCGAGGTCAGACCCAAACTGACAACAGGGCTGGCGAGAGTCAGGTACTCGTTTCCATTCCTCAAGCCCACAGCCCAGTAGCCATTCACAGGGCTCAGGGGTACTAATCCCTTCCTGCTGACTGAGCCTTTGACAACTCCCAGGGTCCAGTCAGTCTTCCCTGTAACCTGGACCTCGTAGTAAAATCTTCCAGAGGAGAAACTCTGCTGTGCCAGAACAGTAGCATAAAGAGAAAACCTCTCTTGGTTGTCTGGCAGGTCTCTCCTCACCTCACCACACTGGACTTGTTTCCCATCCTCAGACAGGATGAGCCAGGGATTAGCTGTATGACATTCAAGAATCACATTCACAGCATAGTGCTGGACCCTCTTCAGCCTGGCCTCATGCAGCAGCTTCTGCTTCTCTCTGCTGAGCATCTCCTCCAACTCAGCCACAGCTTTCACCACAATCCCCTCGTATGACGGCAGCTGGAGGCTGACCTGTGTCCAGTTCTTGGTGCATACAGCACTGCTCATGGGTGTGAAGCTCTGCAGGAATTGAAGATGGTCTTGAGTTAGTGAAAGCTGTTTCACTTCAGTAGTTCTCTTCACCAATGCAGAGATTTCTTGTTCCAGTTCTCTGATGACGCTGTCAGCCTGTTCCTCTGTCGTCTTCTGCCTCTCTTCGATCATCTCAATGAGCTCGTTCAGGTCTCTCTCAGCCGTTTGCATCAGACTGGTAAAGATATGAACCCCGTCTGCTATCTCTCTCTCTGCATCTTCCTTACTGTGCATTTTTAACCGTCTAGTTGTCTCGATCTTGAGCTTTTTTTCCTCGATCATCTGCCGGATTGCAGCCTCTTCCTGCTCCAGCTCGGCCTTCTTTGTTTCATATGCATCTTTCAGAGCAGCAATGTTGTGTGCCATGTGCTCTGAAACCGTGCACAGCGAGCACACACATGTCTGGTCAGTCTCGCAGAACAGCTCAAGTGTTTTTTTGTGCGTGGTACACATCCTGGCCTCCATGTTGTCCACAGGATCAGTCAGTGAATGCCTCTTTAGGGTGTCAGCTGTCAGATGAGGCTCCAGGTGATTACCGCAGTAGGAGGCGAAACACGTCAAGCACGACTTCAGAGCCTTCAGTTTGGGGCGGGAGCAGATGTCACAAGGGACTTCTCCTGGTTTGGCGACTTCTGAGTCCTCATTTCTTTTCTTTCCAGCTGACTGTCTGAACTCAGTTGCCATCTCAGATATGAAAGTATTGACACGGAGCTCAGGGCGGGTTTTAAAATCTTGTTTACACATGGGACACCGGAACTGAACATTGTTAACGTTCCAGTGCTGTGTAATGCAATCTTTGCAGAAGTTGTGTCCACATGGTATAGTGACTGGATGAGTAAACACATCCAGACAGATGCAGCACAGAAACTGCTCTTCTGACAGCAGACAGCTGGTCGCAGACATGCTGATACACTGAAAACAAAAGTGAAAGTGAACACTTTTTCTTCACATTACACAAATCTTCTATAATTTTTAAAATATTAATTAGATTATAGTTATACTTGATGAACTAAAATATATTTTTTTGTACATGTATGCACAGTAGATACTATATTTCACAGTTCCTGTTTATGCAAATAGTGCTTGCTTATACTGGGTAAACACGGTTGACTTTACCTGTAGAAGTTAAAGAAATGTTGGAGTATAGCCTGCTGATCCTTTTGAAGTCGTATTAATCCTCAAACACAGACTTGTGTCAGCCGCAGCTCACCAGTTGCTCTGAGCTGCTTTGACTTATAAACAAGGAAATGGGTTGCTGAATCCTCCTCTTTCCAGTACAGCACCGCCTCCTTCCGCTGAACTGAGTGTGTGTGTATGTATGTGTGTGTGTGTGTGTGTGTGTGTGTGTGTGTGTGTGTGTGTGTGTGTGTTTGTGTGTGTGTGAGAGTGTGTGTGAGTGTGTGTGAGTCATTCAAAGTTCCTGTCTGTCTTCCTGATTTGTGTCAGTTCTGTTTAGCACATTACTCTGTTATTACCAGGACAGTCCCTTCTCACTGCAGGCAGGGATTTCAAAGGATAACATCACAGTTTTTGGAAGAAGAAGAAGAAGACTCATAATACAGTTGCAGCAGGGGTTGAGCCAGACCATAGGGACTGGAGGTGGCTTGCAATCCAGATTGAGGGAGAAATAGCTGTAGAAAGAAATGGGAGGGAGGAGACAGACAATGCTTAGTAAAATGCCTTAATGGGATTAGAAAGTGAACAGATAATAAGGAGGATGAAAGAGCTCATATGCATTAGGGGAAGTCTCCCAAAGTCTAGGCCTATAGCATCATGGTTCAGGTCTCACCTGAGCCTGACGTGATGCACAATCCACTAGACAGGCGGTTAGACAGATACTATTTTACATTAATGAACAAACTTCTGTGGGTGATGATAATGCATTGAGTGCATGGCCAACGCGTAGTGTCGTGTATTGAGTAGGCCAGTCTGACAGGAACTCCCGGCCCATTTTTATCCCCCCAGTCCGCCCCTGGTGGGAGTGCAGGATCGAGTGGATTGAGTAGAAAAGGACATACGGGGCTTAATAGTTTCCTCCATATTATAGGTCTCAGACTCGCAGCCTGCGAGCCGATACTTTGTGGCCCCCCACGTAACATCAATTTTCTCACATGCACCTTTTTGCCGAGCTGTTGCACGAGTCGTTGCTGTATGCATTTTATATTTCCAACAAGAATTAGCAATTAGCATCCTTTGGTTGAAACGTGATTCAAGAGTGACAACAAGTGAAAGGAAAATATATCCTGTCACCCAGGCACAGTCAGGTCTTTTTTAAAACAAGCCGTGAAGAGAAAGGTTGGAGATGAGCAGAGACAATGTCATGAAAAGTGGGAGACAGAATATTTTTTTGTTGAGCACTAGGACACTCCGACATGCCTTATATGCACAGAGAAAGTTGCGGTGCACAAATAGTATAAAATCAAACGTCAGAGTATTCTGAGATCGCCAAAAAAGCTCTGAAAACCCTGCCTCCATTTTGTAAAGCAGGGTTTAAGTTAAACAATAGACTGGACATAAAGGTGGCCGTCACACCCCTCATCAGCTTATTTAGTG
The DNA here is from genome assembly GCF_023055335.1 of Clinocottus analis. Lineage (NCBI taxonomy): Eukaryota > Metazoa > Chordata > Actinopteri > Perciformes > Cottidae > Clinocottus > Clinocottus analis. Next base: position 12,965,373 of record NW_027175832.1, on the reverse strand, counting down.
CACCTGTTAGTCACACCCACCACATCAGCTTAATCACTCTCACCTTCCCACTCACATGCACCTACTCCCTTTAGTATTTAAACCCCAGTCTCACACACACTCACTGCCAGCTTATTCTCTGCAGTATGCTCGACTTTCCTGCGTTTACCCTCTGTCTGCCTTCTCCCCTGATGTCTTGGCATTTTACCGAGTTTATTTCTCCACAATAACTGAACTGAGACTTTTGCCTCTTGTATCTACTGTCTGGAATAAAGCTTTGTTCAATATTACGTGTCCGTCTCCTGTTTCTGGGTCCTTACCACACTCGTTTCAACAACATTGTTGTTGATCTTAGTTTATGCTAAAACCAACAGGAAAGAAAACCTAAAGAGCTGGTAACAGGATGTTGTCATAGTAGAATGGCAATTTGTTGGCTATTTTCTTCTTTTCACAATATTGGATAATATTATTGGAAAGTAAGGCAATAGTCTTCTTAGTTCGCTCAGTTGTTTTTTTATGCGTCACCGTGTTAAGCCATTACATGCAACCCTGTCACTTCCGTATGAACCCTGTATATGTGCAACCGCATTATACTAGCGTATATGACATCTCCCCCTCTTTTACAGTGTTATGTCCATAACATCAAAGGAACACTTTTACTGAAAATGGCTATTCAAACAGAACATAGCATAATCAATATTAACTCAAATGGAGACATTGCAACATACACGGCTCTCTTTCTAATTCACCAACCAATAAATATTAACATTAATGTAAGTCATTTTAATATTTATTGGTCCCCAAAGGCCATATGATCTGTACTTTTCTACAGGTCAAGTCTGTCGACTTGCTTGCACACCCGACCAGATCTGGTCACAGTCTAATCGGGGAGAGAGGTTGTGGATGTCGCCAAACTTTGACTGACAGGAGCAGTCTCTAACACGGTGGCTGCGTCAGAGTGTATTTATGTCTAACTGCAACAAATCATCCATCCTTCCACCAGAGCGGGGGTCGGCAACCTGCAGCTCTAGAGCCACATCTTTAGCGCCATCCTTGTGGCTCCCTGGAGCTTTTTCAAAAATGTATGAAAACGGAAAAAGATGCGGGGGAAAAATATATTTTTTGTTTTAATATGGTTTCTGTAGGAGGACAAACATTCTTAATGTTTTCCAATTCTGTAAAAATGTGTAGAAAAATTTAAAATGTCAACACTTCTGTCAACGAAGATTTGCGTCATAGCCTGCGACACGTTTGTTTCAGCTTGGCACTGTGTCAGGCAGGTGGCTGTCGCAAACAAACCTGCACATGTGTGATGGGCTATAGATCCCAAAGGGAAAAAGAGAAAGTTAGCTGAGGAGAACAGAGGATTCAACAGTTCTTGGACCGAATCATTTGCTTTCATTGCCAATGTGGAAGGATTGCCTGCATGTTTGCTTTGAGGAGATGATCCGAGTGTCTGTTGAGTTCACCGCAGTGATTCACTGCAGTAGATGGAGTTCATCTCCCCCTTTGGGCTGCATTCACAAACAACCCGACTTAGAGAAGACCGGGTGCTACGCGGGCCATTATCGGCACCTTCGGCCCCGTTATCGGCCTCAGACAGCCCCTTTTCTTTTCCTCCGCAGAGTTTAGAAATTCAAATATGCTTAAATTCAGCGGGAAATCAATAAAAAAATAACACAAACACACGATTTTAAAAGTATTTGTAAAAAACAATTAAACTATTTTTGTCGCGACGACGACAAGAAATATGCGCTGCTGTGTGCCGGGAGGGAGTGACTTAAGATCCTAATGAGTGACAGTCACGCTCAATACGTGACACTTGAGAGCCCCGATACCTCAGTCTCTGCCGGCGGTCGTGCGAGTTTCTTCCATGACTGTGTCTGTTTGGGGTAAATAGGATGTCTATGCAGCGAATAGGTTTACAGATGCGCTCCTTAGCGCCATCTATCATCGGGGAGTTTAATAAGGAACGAACGCGCCTCAGACTTTATTTTGCCGTGAGATATTGGTTGTGTGGCGTGTGAGCGTGTGAAAACATGAAAAAGCGTGTGTCACACGGCGGAACCGTGAGAGTTGGTAGCTCTGTTATAAGGCCTATATAAGGCTTTTATTTTTTTGCGGCTCCAGACAGATTTGTTTTTTGGGTCCAATATGGCTCTTTCAACATTTTGGGTTGCCGACTTCTGCACTAGAGTATAACAGTTGGGATGGGGCAGCCCATGCACCACCTATCCCTTTTTGCACCGATGTCATCACTTATTTAGGAATAAATAAATTTAGGAATTACGCCGTCAGACATGTTCACACTCAACTTCACTCCGCTACTTAAAACAATAACTGATTGCTCCTCCGATGGATGATACCACTTTCACTTATGGGCAGAATAGCTACAGTTAAAATGACAATAATTCCTAAAATAAATTACCTATTCACAATGATCCCATACCAGCCAACCCACTCATCGTTTAAATCTCTTGACTCAATCATCACATAATTCTACTGGCAAAATAAAACTCCAAGAATTAAACTGGCAACCTTACAAAAAAACAAAACACAAGGAGGTCTTGAAGCCCCTCATTTTTTCGACTACTCACTAGCAAATCAACTTATAGAACAAACATTTTGTAAGGACATTCAGATTTCAGACCTCCCTTTTCTCAGCCAGTCAATCAAACGCCATCCTACGCTTGAAATATTTCCCTCTTGTTTTAGGTTTGGTCGTGACCTGAATTTTGTCACTGACCAGATATTACTGGAGATTTTTGTTCCTTCTGAATGCTGGCATGATGGTAAAATTCTGTAATAATGTGGGGGCTGTGTTCATTCTATTAAAGTTTTTCCTGCATTTATTAACCAGGTCCATGGTGGATAGTGAGTAGGTTCTTATGAATGGGAGATATAAGGTCCCCAGAGTGGGTTTGCTTTTCAGAAAGTTCGTCAGGCCTCTTCTGCAGGACTTACAGTACCCTCTGGTGGACAAGCCTTAGAAGAGGATTTGGACCGCTTGTCTAAAATCTTCAGGTCTTGTGCAAATTCTATAAAAACTGAGTAATTGAGATTTGATGAGGCCTGCAAAAGTGTGCTTTGGATGAAAACTATTTTTGAAAAGCAAAGCACGAATGTCCGTCTCTTTAAAGAAAACTATTATGTCCAGTGTGCCAGATTCAGAGATTTTGTTTCCTTTTGGCTGTACGGTGGTGTAATGGCTAGCATTGATGCCTCACAGCAAGAGTTTGTTGTCTGGGTGGGGTTTGGATACTGGTCTGGCAGGTCCATCTTGTGTGGAGTTTGCATGTTCTCCCCACAACTCCCATTGTGCCATGAACATATTAGCGCAAGCCAGGGAAAACTTTTTGTCCATGGCAGTTCCCTTGATCTGTAAAAAGAATTCCTGAAAATCATTCCTAGTAAGGCTAAGTTTTAGGAGTTCTGTAATTTCTAGGTCTGGCCGGGATTGGTCGGGGTATTTGATGTTTCTTGGATTGCTTTTAAGCCCATGTTTGTATAAAGGCTTTCTACGTCCATAGTGAATAATGTGCAGGGTTCCTGTATCATAATGGCTTTTGTTTAGAAAGTCATACGTGTCTTTGAGGTAACTATTGTGTCGGTTAAAGAGAGGTTATAGGTAGTAGCCTAGAAATTCTGCTACTATTAGGCGTCCTGCAGGTGTTATAAACGGGGTTGGCCATGTTTTCGGAGGTATGTGGATTTTTGGGAGGAGGTACAATTGTCGTCTTCATGGTGTGGTCAGGTCGGTTAGTTTTTGAAAATTATTGTCTTTTGGGCCGTGGAATTAAGGCTGTTGTCTATCAGTTTGGTCGTTTCCATGTATATGAGGGTTTTTATACAGACATAGAAAGTGGTATCATTAAGTTGCCTGTGGGCTTTCTAGATATACTGATTTTTGTGGAGGATAACTGTAGCACCTCCTTTGTCCGCCGGTTTGATGACTATTGACGTGTTTTTCTGTAGAGATGATACTGCCTGTCTTTCTAATTTGGTAAGGTTATCTTTTTCTGGTTGTGGTCTAACATTACTAATGGTGTTTTGGTCATTTCGAAGAAGGTCGAGAAGTTCAGTTGGGAGGGCCAAAGGTTCAGGTTCCTAAGTTGGCTGGAGCATAGAATAACTTTATTCGTTGCGAATGCGGTTTGGGTGGTAATCTCAAAGTCTTCCCATCTACTAGGCCTGGAAGGACTTGGTGGTGTAGTTAGTGTTCTGGTTTGTCTGATTCATTGGGGTCATGGTGGGCTTGGTGGTGGCATTGTGGTAGTCTGGTTAAGGTCAATGGTACCATGGTTGTTTTCTTCTGTGGGGTGGTTCTTTGTTTTGCTCCTGAGTGTTAGGTAGTCCCTGTGCCACCACTTGTGCGTATGTTCTATCGAGGGAAGGGGAGGCTGGTGGTGTGTTATTGTTGTTGACCACTGTGGTCTGGGTCTCACTTTCTTTGTGTGTTTTTGTTTGGTGATCCTGGATCGTAGGTAGGTTGAGGAGTTTTTTGCTGGAGGAGGGAGTAGGTGGTTGTGTGGGGTTTTAGCTGGGTGGAGGTTGGTTTCTCTGGGCTCCACCCTGTTGGCTTCCCGGTCCTTGGTTCCTGTGTGGTCTTTGGTTGGGTCGGCGGTAGGGCCTGTATTGGTCCATATTTTTCATCCCTAGGGGGATGTTTCCATTCAATGGACTTCGGTCGGGGATTAGGTAGGGGTATCCTGGTCTTGGTGTTATAAGCCGGCGTGGGGGTGGTTGTTTGTGAGCAGGGGGGGTCAGTATATTGCATTGGGTGTTTAGGTTTGGTTGGGGCTGTTGGATCGTATCAGTTAGTGCGTCTGGAAAGGTGGGGGTTTGAGTAGGGTGGAAGTTTTTTTTCTCGCTGTTTTTTGCGGTTGTTTTTTAAACCGATCTGGTCATGGTCCTCTCTTTGTTGACTGTGACTATTTTTTTGAAATCCATTTGATAGTTTAATTATCTGAAGTATAGTGTAATTTTCTGTCCAAAGATGGGAACAAACATCAGGTTAGTCGAGATCTCGGTTTGGTCAGGAGTCTTGGTAACTTAACAACGCATTGTGTAATGGGAAAATATAGTATTGCAATGTTAAACTGACTTAAATGTTACTCAGAGATGGTCTGAACAGATAATGATGGGGGAAATGGATCAAAGGACTGTTTTCCTTGTGCATGTACATGAGGGGAGTTCATGAACTGATGAGGGTGTTGAATTCCCAGGGCAAAGGAGATTGGGACTTCTTTGATCTCAAGTACCAAGAGGCAAAAGGTCTGAGATGGGCGGGTACCCAGTGTTCCACGTGGTTTGAAGGTGTGAACCTCATCAGGTATAAAAGAGGGCTGTGACTGTTGGTTCCTTGAATTCCGTCAATTGTCTTTCAATTACCTGACAGCTCTTTGCAAAGCATACATTTTAAAAATAATTAGAAAAGCATCAAGAATGAGAACATTTACGCAGAGTTTTATAACATGAAGAAAAAACATGATGCTACAGTGGGTTATTCAACAGAAATATGCGTGTCATTCAGTGTCACACAGCATGCCATTACACTGAAGTGCCGTCAAAAGAATACAAATCCAATACAATCAAATGTCAGGATGTATGCCATAGTTGTGTAAGTGAGTAACACATTCTTGTCCAGAAACGTCATCCTACTTCATAAAAATCAAAGACAAAGTCCTTTCAGTCCATCCAAAGAGTAGCCGCCAACCTTAATGAAGAGGCACAGTCCGCAACGTGGCCACAAACAAATACTAAACCAATATCAATAAAACACTGGCGAATTGTTTCACAACACAACGTTATAATAGCAGTAGTTGGGGTAATTGTAATTCTTAACACGTAGTCAATAGAGGCTGATTACTTTGTGTATTAGTGTACTGGCATTTTGACAATTCACTTATTTTGCTTTTTAGTTGCTGTCGTGGAAGAGATGATCAATATCAATTTCATCTCCCATTTCATCATATCTTATTTAACCCCGAAACAAGTCACGGGTCTGTTTCCACCATGAAACAACGACTGGATACAGGGGAAAGTGCTTTTCTATGGCCATCACAAATAATCTATTAGTAATCTGTAGTTTTCTATTACCTCAGTCTGGTTCCACTCATCTGGATGTTTTAAATCGGTCTCTTGTCTCACCCTGTCTTTGGCCTCACCCTGTCTCCCGGCCCAAGATTAGGTTTTATATTATTTTGTGGACTGCCTACTATCTCAGACTGGAAAGGCTTGTCTGCTGCCTGTCAGCGGCCAGATCCCTTTATTTCTTAAATTATTTCATCTGTCATTTACAAGTCCAGATACTGCAAGATATCAGATCTTTAACGATAGCTTGTAACTCAGTGGAATAATATTTCGACACAAATATAAAAATGTTTGTTGAGTTGTTACTTTGGAAATTGTTTCCTACTACTATAAAATTTCAAACTTGTTTTAATTAAAATAACTTAAGTTACATCAGTTGACTGTCACTTAATGTAGCAGTACTTTATTTCTGTCAAGTCCATTCAGATTATGTCTTGAATTGCACTCTACCCCCTTGTGGACTTGATATTGAATTTGTCTCTACCTTGTTAGGACTTGGACCCAATACTTGACATTAATGGGCCTGGCTAGAGGCCTTTCACTCCGAATGCCAAATGTTCACCCAAGCGTCTCAGCTGAAAAGGCGCTGTGCCTCTAAAGTGCTCACAAGCGGTTCCACCTGGGAGCTAAACAAAGTACCTGGCATTTTCAGCTGGAAGAAAAAGCTTTGGTAGACTGAGCAGTTCTTAAGCAACCAGAACACCACAGGTCCTCTCTTCATAGTGGGATTGTGAGGTTTGGTTTTATCTCTACTATCGACAAACATGGCTCCTGGATGGGGCTTGCTGGCCAAACAGTTGTTGGAAAATGCATTGGTTCCTCCTGCATCCAGTCTTTGTGCTTACCAAGGCTAAACTCGTCCCTTCAGATGGCACATGAGAAGATTGCCAAATTGTTGTAATGAAACCTCAAGTGTTTTTTCACACTGGCATTGCTAACAAAAGACAACCTCAAACAAAACAAACCAGTGAGTCTCACTCATGTGGACTGACAGGACTCAGTTAATTCTTCAAAAGCTGAACTCACCCCTGAACTAATTTGGCATCAGAAACAGTAAAACATAATATTCAATTATTAAGAGTTTCAGCAATCAATGCGCAAAAGCAATCAAGAGATGCTTGTCAGTCACATAGATGCAAAAACAAATAGAAGTGTGACATTTACTCCGGCCTTAGTCCAAATGATGCGGACCAAGTCATGGCTACATCTCCTTTACAGACAAGCAAGCCAGTCAGTGCGTGCACACGCACGCACACACAACCATACACACACTCAAAACTTTACTTTAAAATTAGGCAAATAATTAAACATGAGATTTAATATTGAACAAAAATAATTCAGGAGCAAACGTGGAGCATTAGTGGGACTAATTGATCAATCATACCCCATTGGCATAATATTCTGTAATACCAGCACATTGCAAGAAGGCATTCAACTGTGAATCTATAAAAATAAACCTGTACAAAATAAGAACTTTTATGAAAAAATAAATGACTTAAATAGAAATTAATAAATGAACAAATAAAATGTATAAATGCTTAAATAAAAGCTAATACACACTCACTCAGCCAAAGCCTACAACTTCATGGCACCATTCTCCACACCATCTAAAGGCCCACAGTTCATTGTAAAGTTAAAATTAACTGCTCCACATTTCCACACAGGCTCTGCAAGACAGCCCTGTGGCCTGTGCTTTAATACCCACGCTGTAATGCCATGGTTGTCTATTGTCCATAAAGTTCTGAAATAAACCACTCTGTAGTCCTCCAGGTTCCACAGGCAGTGACCTCCCTACTACTCCCTATGCTTAGAAAACTACATACATCCTAACGTCATGTGTCCATGTTGTTGAGGGGTTCAGATAAACCACTCCTTTTTGCTCTCGTCGATAGTTTCGGTGAAGGCCGGGTCATTGACGATAATTGCTGCGTCAGCACAGTCTGCTGACTCTGCTCCCTTTGCCTCATTGGTGTGGTAGGAGCCTTTATGACGAAACATATGACGGATCACAAACACCATTATGCAGAGGACAGTGAAGATCACCATGGAAATGATACCTGGAAACAAAGCAAATGAGCATGTCATTTAATACACTCGACTGGGATCGGATGTTCTCAAGGCGTGAGACACAGGGATCAAACAGCATTACTATTCACCAACAAGAGCCATTGCTGCAACTACATTAGCCCTTTTTCTTTTATCCATTGACCTGTAGAGTAGTCTCAAGTGTAGTACAAGTCCTTATGTGATCAATAAAACCCCATCTTTAAGGGATCAGAGAAAGAACCTTCCAGAACTGGTTGTCCATAAGCTTTATGCAAACCACTTCCACACATCGAATCGCCCTGGTAATTAACCCTGCTGGAGACATAGATGAGGCGTTTGGGTTGCTTACTTGTGATGTAAGAAACAGCTGTCATCTCATTGATGGCACAAACAAATAGACTGAACTGTAAAACAATAGCTATTTTTTATAGATCACTCTGAAATTCTTTATCCTCTAGCTGCAAACTTTGCAGTTGTAAAGACTGAAACAAGCTTTTCCTTTGCCAACCAACCAGCAGAATAAATAAGCCAAGACAAACTATCCATTTCTGTCTGGCTACTGCAACATGACATTGACGCATCCTCGTGGGAATTCGGATGTTGCTCGGATTTCTTTAAGTGTATTGTCCGCTGTATTTCAATACAATGTATTTCTATGTTTATAAATTCTATTTTTTCTATTTACTTTTAAGATCGCTCCTGTCTGACTGATGTACTGTTTGTGGTGTCTGGTCTTTGGAGGTTTCAAGAGTTTTTAGGACCGTTCTCAGCCGCTGCTCTCAGGTAGCTGGAAGTCAAATGAGATTTACCTCCAATTATGGCAGAGTTGCGATCCACTCCATCACCACTGGTCTTGTCCTCATTAAAGGGGGAAACCGCTCCAGCTGTGAGAGAAAACACTTGTTATGATTCAATTCTAACTACCCAGACTTTTGGATTTTGTCCAATGTCCATTAAACTCTATTTATTCATTCTATGTAACTTTATTAAAAACCTAACCATGTTGCCAAAGCATCAATATACAAAAAGGCGCAGTCATATTATTATGAATATTAACATTATAATTGTTATATAATAGTGATATCTAAATATAAATAAACTTTTTTTTTTGGTGTCGCTACCTGCTTCTACGTGCCAGGGGTCACTAGCCGACGCCATGGGGGAGATGGTCAAGGGAGAGGCTCCACAGTTGGATGGGACCAGAATCCCATGGGTGCTGACGGGTGCAGCCACGCCGGAGCGAAGCGCAGCTTTCAACGGTGCCACACTGTTCAGCTGAACTCTTGACAGACATCCACCGAAGCCCGGAGTGTTGTAGCGCTCGATTAGGATGGGGTCAATCTGTCCTGTTTCTACAAGAAAGACACAACAACACTTTTAGGCCATTACAAAACCAACCAACACAAGCTCACACAAGCTCTTTTCAGGGCCCAATGGTACCTTTGACAAGATTGACTGTTGACATTACAAAGGCAATGCAAAAAATGGAATAGAAGTGAATAAAAGCAAAATTCAGCAAAAATTCAGCCTGAGTAACAGGAAAGAAGTGAATGTCACTGTGTCGCAAAAGACTAAATGTTGAGATTCTCCTTCTGTCAACACTGACGTCCTGACATTGTTAAATGTGCAGGCTGTTCCTGCGTTGTATGACTGTTAGGTAGTCCTGATGGGCAGGTGGCACCTTGCATGGTAGCTCCTCCCATCAGTATAGCAGTGGAGTATAAAGTACTCAAAAGCCATACTTGAGTAAAAGTAAAGATACCTTACTGGAAAATGACTCCAGTGAAAGTAACCTATTAGAATACTACTTGAGTAAAAGTCTTAAAAGTATCTGATATTTTCTATACTTAAGTATCAAAAGTATTTTTTTGTTATATAGAATGTACTTACGTACTGAAGGTAAAAGTAAATGTTGTTTAATAAAAATCATCAGAATCAATCAAAATTTTGAGACTGATGAAGTTTATTCTTTTATGTGCTGTGGCCACCATGACCAAAGACAAGGAGTTGTGTTGGTAAAATAATTGTATTGGCTGTGATCAATCCAGGAGCAACAATGTTCAACATAGTATATTGTACATACGTATACTTTTGCATCTCCTAAATTTATCATCATATTTCTCCAAAAAGCACAATGGTTTTATCTGGACCCGACACCTACTGCTATTATCATCATCATTATTATTATTAGTTGCATTGGTATTAGTATTGCCAATACCATTACTGCTTTTATTATCATTATTATTTGACTATATCCATTGTATTATTGGTAGTTGCAAATTGGCGGCTGTAGCTCATGGGGATGAGCGGTCGTCCTGAAACCGCAACCTGGCCGGTTCGATCCCCCGGTCTCCCCATAGTTTGCATGTCAAAGTGTCCCTGAGCGACACACTGAACCCCAGTTGCTCCCTGGACACTTTTCAGCAGCCCGCTGCTATGGATGGGTTAAATGCAGAGACCAAATTTCATGTATGTATGTCATATGACAAAAAAAAATGTTCTTCATCATTATATGAATCATTTTTGTCATTCATGTAATGTGCTGGAACTCTATTATGTATTTATTCTGGTCACATGACATCTATTGCTTTTGTCCATCCGGGAAGAGGGATCCTCCTCTGTTGCACTCCTGAAGGTTTCTTCCACTTTTCTCCCTGTTAAAGGGTTTTTGGGGGAGTTCTCCCTGATCCGATCCCGGGAAAAGAGGATGTCGCATGTGTACGGATTATAAAGGCCTCTGAGGATAATTTGTCCTTTGCGATTTTGGGCTATACAAAATAATAAAAGGATCATGTTTTAAATCATCTATGGGACAGCTAAAATAAATACATAAATAAACAGCTTTATTAGCATACTCGACATTATTTGGTATTTTCATTGCATGCAAAATAATTAACAATATAATAAAGATATTCTAAGAAAAGGGAAAAGGATTACCTTTAAACCGACCCAAATGGTGGTTAACATGGGATTTATTCTGAATCTCTATTGCCACTGTAATTAGGAAACTACTGGATAAATTCTTAAAATATATACGCACTTTGGTATAAACATATGACACACTTGAAATTCATAAATTAAAGAACCATAACTTTGTAGCAATTGCAAATAAATACTACTTTATACTAAATATGTGTATTAAATACTATTGTATCACTATACAATAGTATTTAATACACGTATACAATATCCAAAGACATATATATATATATATGTATATATATATATATATCTATATATACATATATATATATATATATGTATATATACATATATCTATATATACATATATATAGACATTCATATATATCTTGTAACGGCCTGAGGGGAAGGGTTGCCGCAGGAGTCTACATTCCAGCCAGAAGGCTCCACCCACGCATTAGAGGAGCATCAGGATCAGGTGGGGAACGAGACGCACCTGATCCAGATCTCTTCATCAGAGGCGCTTATAAAGGTCAGGGAGGGAAAAGAAGAGGGGGGCACATGCGACGAGGAAGGAGAGGCTTCTCTTCGTGCCGACGGAAGTGAAACCGGTAAGCCGGGTAGTGGCCCGGTTAAGATAGTGCTAGACAGAGCTACCTTTGAGTTATTTTTGTTTATTTCAATAAAACCCTTTAAAACCTGCAGAAAAGACTCTGCCTGTGATTGCTGCGCTGCCCGACCGTCTGGGTCCTTCCTCCCATCCTGTTACAATCTATATATATATATATATATATATATATATATATATATATATATATATATATATATATATATATATAGATACCTATCTATCTATCTATCTATCTATCTATCTATATATGAATTTGAATATTTATGGATCGTGATCAAAAAATTTAAAATCTAACGGATAGAGGTCAAACACACTGACCATTTTAATTGAGTCAGCTCTCCACTGTCTACTGTTAAACACATTATTGTGAGATTAATATCCCAGAACAGAAGGAGCTGGGTAATAATCTGACGATAAGTGCCCAATTTTAATTACTCCCAAAACACAGTTATTAGTTCTGTAGTAGTCAAGAAAATTCCGTTTAGGTAAATGATGCTAATGCTCAGCGGTGGGCTTCAGATTCTCATTAAATAATAGGAAAAACTAAACTCAAAATCAGTTTGTAAATGGGACTGTAATTAATAGTAATGTAGAAAAGAGGAGCAAAATTGGCGGTTGGATCACATCAGTGTATGAATGGGTGAATGATTACAAGTGGTGTTAAAGCTGCTGAATGGTCAGAAGACTAGATAAGTGCTGTGCAAGTACAGGACCATTTACTCATCTTCACACTTACCAAATATCTTTCCAAGAAAGATACTTTTGACCAAGTTGAACTGGGTGTCGGAGGCCTCAGGTAGGGTATATGTGGACACTGAGTAGTGGTCCAGCTGAGGAATATGGACAGAGGAAAGTTACAGGATTGTATTACTACGAGGAGCTACTCGTTCTTTTTCAGGACTAAATAAATAGTTTAAAAAAACATATAAATTGATCCTATCCTGTTCTGTTCGTTTTTTTAAATTCTATATATTTCAAATATACCAGTCAATTTCTACAGCAGTTAAAACAATATTTATAACAGACAACTGTAAACAATTCTAAATAAAACATAGTTATGAATATTATATTCCATTTCTGCCAATAAATCCCCTGAAATGGTACACACTGTTACTTTTCTGCAACCGGACACACTTTGTTCTACTAATCTGTAGCATAGTGTATTTGTTGTAACAAGTATTAATAATGTGGCAGGAAGCACTGACCTGTAGTTTTATCTCCCTTAAGCTCCGAGTGATGTTGACAGAGTGTGGCTGCCCATTGGCCATGTTACGATGGTCAACATCTATGGTGTAAGGCTCTGTTAACCCACCAAGACTGTAGCGAATCTGGAGAGTGCCTGGACACACATACATAGAGGGTTATAATGTAACAGCAGCTTATAACATACATATTTTAAACTAATAAACCAATAAAAGAAAATTCAATTGATCAATTAATATGTTGATGAGCTCACCATTGGGTCTGAGCACCACAGCTAGGTAGTCCTTAGTTCTGGAGCTAATGTAGACAAGGATGCTGGGAGCACTGGAGGTGCTGAAGCTGAACACCAGCTCCTCTTGAGTCAGGTTGACTTGACGAGGAACCCCAACACCTGATATGCTCTTCACCCCCTGCAAGGGCAAAGTTCCCCCTTCTGGCAAGAAGTCATAACGCACCAGGGTTCCTGTCTCAAAGTAGCCACCTACATCTAAAACACATCGTAGAAAGAAGGGTGTTGTGTTAAATAGTATTTATTCAATAAAAGTGTCGATCACACTATGTTGCCGCATCTTATCTAATTTCATGAAAGATGGCATAATCTAAAATGTAGTGTACTCGAAGCCCCCTCCAGTGTTGGAGGCCGTACCATCAGTGCAGAAGGGTCCATCGTACGCAGTAAGGGAACAGTCACAGGTGTATCCGTTGTACTGCTCTACACACTTCCCTCCATTCTTGCAGAGCATCCCGTAACTGCTGCAGTGGCCCTGGCATCCTGCATTCACCCCTGGAGTGAACTGTGCCCTCTCCTCTAGGTCAAAGGTCACACCATTTATCTTCAGAGCCCGCATGCAGCCCAGAAAACCCCTCTGACCACTCGAGGCACCTTAAAAATAAGAGCATTGCACCAGTTTAGGCAGAGCACTGATATCTACTGATGTTTCATTCATTGAGTAAATCACACTCATGCATATGTACAGCACTTTCCACTACTATCTATACAATTCATTATTGGTAAGACTACACACATTGTTCTACTTAAATAGGTAGCTACAGTCAGGGCCATAAGTATTTGGACTGTGAAACATTTTTTAAAATTTTGCCTATTTTCACAACTGCAGTGGATTTTTAATGACGCAGTTAATATGTGGTTGAAGTAAAGAATCTTAGAACGCCTTTTAGTGTTTGTGAACCTGTACATTCCTTCTCTTTAGGAATATACCAAACTGTTTATCTGGTCAATCTTTATGTTTCTGCTATCTGCCTGATAGGTTTGTGTAGTTTGTCAGTTTGTTTAATGGCCTCCTTCACTTGCATTGAGCTCTTTGGTTCTGATGCTGAGAGTTCCCTGGACCAGCTACCAAATGCAAACTCAACATGTTGAATCACCTCAGGACATTTTTATCTGCTTAGTTTGTCATGAAAAAACAATGCTCTCTATCATTAAGTGCTACACACTTTGTTCATCATGTTTTTAAGGTAAGTGTCATCGGAACAACGAGGATCATCCTACAAGTATCCAAGTGGGAATCCCTAATGTGGTTGTGGAACATCTAGTCAGAGTATTTACAGAACATTCAACGCTTTAACACCTTTGCTGACACACCCTAAATACAGGAGGAACACCCAAATAGTGTATGACATCACATATGACAGCTGTGGAGAACAGTTCAGTACATAAGGCATATGTGTGTCTTACCAACATAAAGCTCACTGTAGAACTCCAGTTTTGTGTGTCCCTGTGGAGGCGTGGCTCTGATGTCTTTGTACTGTCCGTTAAGCTGCAGCACTGCTTCCTTGATGTTCTTTTCAGCCTCCACACGATGCCATTGGTCGTCATTCAGTGGCACCGGCGAGTGGACGCTGAGCTCCACTCGCTTACTGCCCACATTAAAAGAGAAGACGACCATCGAGCCTCCTGGGAGATGTGGAATAAAGTATTTAAGTATTTATTATTTATTTTGATCAACATGCCTGAAGGACTAGTCCTTCAATCAGTCCACAGTTAATTGTCCTCCAGAATATTCCGAAACACACAAGGACACACCTCTGAGTTCAATGTGAAGGAAGTCAGAGGTTCCCAAGTTCTCCAGAAAGACGCCATGAGTGGATGAGGTCTTGAAGTAGAAGGAGACATCGGTGCTGGTTTCTCCTCTGAAGGAAGGGAAGTGAAGGTAGGAGGCAGGGCTGGTGAAGGATGCTGCATTCCAGAAGTTCCCTTCAAATAACAATAGCAGGACATGAATACAAAATACTAAGGTTCCTCTGATGATATATCATATCTGGTTGATGCATGTGTATGTTTGTAAGAGAGGAACTCACGGTCCCCCTGGCATCTCAGTGGCCCTATTGTCAGTTTAGCCTCAGATCCAGCTCTGCTTGTATCCCCAACCACAACTTGACTGACTGGCAAATGGTCTTTATACACCAACAGGCCTGCATCCTCCCTCCTGCGTACACACACACACACACACACACACACACACACACACACACACACAAAATATCAAGTCTGAATCATATTACACTCGACAATATCTGAAGCAGTTTTAGACTATATTACAGATTTCCAAATCAACAGCTTATGACTTCCATCCATCCAGACATTTTCCGCCGCTTATCCGGGGGCAGGTCGCGGTGCCAGCACACCCAGCAGACCGACCCAGGCTTCCCTCTCACCTGCAACATTTTCCAGCTTATGCTAGGGGACCCCGAGACATTCCCAGGCCAGCCGGGAGATATAATCCCTCCAGCATGTGCTGGGTCTTCCCCGGGGCCTCTTCCCAGTTGGACGTGTCTGAAGAACCTCTAATGGGAGGCGTCCAGGAGGCATCCGGATTAGATGCCCGAACCACCTCAACTGACTCCTTTCGATACGGAGGGGTAGCGGCTCAACTCCAAGCTCCCTCCTGATGTCCGAGCTCCTTTCCCTATCTGTAGGGCTGAACCCGGCCCCCCTACGGAGGAAGCTCATTTCGGCCGCTTGTATCCGCGACCTCGATCCGCCTGTCGATCTCCCGCTCCACCTTATCCTCGTTCGTGAACAAGACCCCGAGATACTTGAACTCCTTCGCTCGGGGCAGGCATTTTGTCCCCACCTGGAGGGAGCAATCCACCGGTTTCCTGCAGAGAACCATGGCCTCAGATTTGGAGGCGCTAACTCTCAACCCTGCCGCTTCACACTCGGCTGCAAAACTCCCCAGCGAATGCTGGAGGTCACGGTCCGAGGAGGCAAACAGGACCACATCATCTACAAACAGCAGAGAGGCGATCTCGAGGCCCCCGAACCAGATTTCCTCCGCCGCCTGGCTGCGCCTAGAAATCCTGTCCATGATAGTCACGAACAGGACTGGTGATAAAGGGCAGCCCTGGCGGAGGCCAACACCCACGGCGAACGCGTCTGACTTATTACCGAGCATACGAACGCAACTCCTACTACAGGCGTACAGAGACCGGATAGCCCGTGCCAACGGGTCCGTCATGGCCACACATAGCTATGCGCAAAAATTGTCTACACCATTCAACTGTGCTCAGAAATAATTACTTTAAATAAGTACATTTATTTTCACGTATTGAAGTGTGTTCATTGCTTTTGCATAGAACAACTTTAATCTTCACTTGATAAAGTGATTTGGTAGGCATGTTGTTCTGGGGCATTTGACATTTTACTCATTTGACAAAACGTAATAAACGGGTTTCAGAAGTAAATCATCTTTGTCTCATGTTGAATTTCCAATTTAAATTTGCGAAGCATTCCAAAATTGAGCAAGTTTGCAAAAACAGACTCGGAGGCCCAGTGCAGTAGTTAGTACCTGTAACTATAAATATAAGTAGTACTAAATATAGTAACATGTAATACAACATACAGTGGAAAGGAGGTATGCAATTATCATACTATAGTCACGTGTGAATATATAAACTGTAACTTTACCGAGGAAAGAACAAGAAGCAGCTCAGGTAAGCAGCGGTCTACTCACCAGGAGCGCAGGTCAGCGTCACAGTGGCAGTAGTGTTTGGGGTCAGTACAGTTGTGTTCGATACCGCAGGAACACTTCTGTATGCCTGGTCCTGAACCCCCCCAGTAAGAATGCCTTTCATTGGCTCTTCCTACCCACCAGGTAAATGGGACACCATCTGGGATTCAAACCAACAACTTGGAGTCAGACTTAAAAAACAGGATAAAGTCGGTAGTCAGCACTGTAAATTGTTTGCAGAATATCTCTATACCAGGAGTATTGAGCAGGCGAGACATTCGGCAGGCATAGGCTACATACTGGTCACAGTACTCTGCACTGCTGGTGACTGACAGCACCTGGAAACACACATAAGAAAGAGAAAGACAATGTACATCTCACACACATCATTTGAGACGCCTTGCTTTGTGCAACAACACATTAAGTGTTTCTACAATTCTCTTGACAAGCCATTTGACATTGGTCAAAAATGTAAAGAATTTTTTGTAAACATTGTTCAGGATTTAGCTAACAATATTCTGGCTTGTCATGGGAATCCACTGAATTTTATTCCAACAAATATTCCTATTATTTTTAATTTCATGCCCCCAGATATTCAAGAAATAAGTGATATAATTGATGATCTCAAAACCTCTTCAACTGACCATGACAACGTTGCTGCATTTCTTGTCAAACAGGTGAAACAGTCATAACTGCAACCACTTGTTCACATCTTCACCTTGTCTTGGAAAACAGGTGTTGTGCCAGATTTCAAAATTAATTGAAAGTTATCCCTTTGTTTAAAGCAGAAAACCCATGTTGTTTTAACAACTATAGACCCATATGTATATTGCCTTGTTTTTCAAAAATATTACAGAAGATTGTACAAAAAAAGTTATTGTTTCATATACAGTCTAATTCAATTCTTTACATACACCAGTATGGTTTCCGTAAAAATCATTCAACATATATGGCTTTACTTTACCTTGTTGATAATGTTATCTCTGCACTTGACAACAATGAATTTATTTGCAGTATTTTTATAGACCTTTCCAAAGCCTTCGACACAGTAAACCATAATATTCTATTGGAAAAGCTGCATAAATATGGATTTCATGACATTGCATATAAATGGTTAAAAAGTTATTTCATCAACAGAAGACAGTTTGTTTGTGTTAAAGGCTGTTACTCAAACAAAGCTAGACTAATATGTGGGATTCCACAGGGGTCCATTCTTGGTCCATTATTATTCCTAATTTCTATTAATGATTTGTCTAACGTGTCCAAAAATACTTTTCCTATAATGTTTGCAGATGATACAACCCTAGTTCTCTCTCATTGAAATTTAAGTTCTCTAATTATGGAAGCTAATTCTGGTTTAACTCCCTATGCTACATGGTTCAAATTAAATAAGCTATCTTTGAACATCAAAAAACCTAATTTTATTATTTTCAGAGGCAAAAAAATCTCTTGAGATTCCTACTCCTTTGACTTTTCAGATTGCAATCTGGGGTCGACGATTTCCTCCTTTTTTTTCTTTTTCCAAATGCGTCACACGTCTTAAGGAGGGATTTATGCAGATTTTGATACCCAGCATGCTCCAATTCAAGCATGTTTTGGCATAAAGCTTATAACTTTTCCATTTTTGAACCGAACGACACAGTTTTTTGACTAAAATCATTGGTAAGGGACAGAAGAGGGGTGTTTCAACTCTGCAGGTTGTTGTCTAGGCCTTGCACCATGGAGTTGAAAACACTCGGAGCAGTTCGTAAACGCATTGTCGGGAAATCTTGTTTAAATAATGCTAGGTGTAATCAAAATGTAATACTATTTTAAAAAAAAAAATCTTTTTACAAATAAATTCTGAAAAAAAATAAATAAAATAACACAAGTATTAGAACTCATTTGTGGTTCATAACACTACTTGAACAGACCTGATGAAGCCTTGAAGAGCTGTTATACAAACTAAAGGCAACAGAGTGGTGAGATTAGTGTACTGATGGAAATGGAAAAATGATGGTGTGGAAAAAGGAAAATTGTATGGAAATGACCGTGTGTGCCAGTAGACGTACATTAGTGATTGACCTTTTTCTGTTTCAGTTCTTATGTTCTGTTTCTGCTGGCACTGAGCCAAGCTTTTGTGACGTTTATGTAATATTATACTGGCTTTTATTCAACAATTTACAGTAAACCCAACATACTGAACAACAAACTCAACATGCTTATAGAATCTTCATTCATTCTGTTTTTACTTAAATTATATCCTATCACTATTAGTACCAATGCAACACACAAAAAAGTCATCCACTCTGAAAAACAGTACAAAGTGTGCAGCAGGTGAACTGGGTCAAAGTAAGTGCGTAGTCATTGTTTACCTGTTCATCAGTCACATTGTAAGTGATCTGCAGAAGTGCCTTCCCCTCCTGGTCTGCACTGGTGACTGATGTCTGAGGAGATAGGTTGTTCTTTAGCGTGGTCCAAATCTTTTCCTCTAAAAGACCAGAAGAAATGCAGCAATCAGTCACCAGCAAAGATTAATTTGCACTATGCAATACGTTAGCAGATGCATATAAACGTGTATATTCAGGAAAGAATAGTATGACAGATGCATGAAAATACATCTGAAGATGAGTTCACATTTCTCAATTAAGAGATTACCCGGCATGTAAGTACAGCCGTGGCCAGGAGGCGATGTTGTCAGACAATGTTAAACGCTCATCAGCTGTTTGGGACCTAAACCATATCCCAGTCACCGGTGGGTCGATATCCATGCTTGCCATTCTTTCACCCTGCTTTCCTTGCGGATCGTCCCTCATGCCCCACTAATGCAGATGTGTTAGAGTTAGGAGTGAATTGTAGACTGACTGCAGCAGGAAGAAGATGTGGAAGGGTTCCAGCTTGCATTGTGACGTTGGGTCGAGGATCCGTGGGATGCAAGCTCGGCGGAATATTGACCTTTGTTGGACATCCTCTGAATGCCACACTTTCAGTCTGGATCATGGTTCTACTCTCCTTTGTGTCAGCTGTTTAGACTTTATGTACAGTCCTGCTGATGTGAAACTCAGGAGTCCAAGCCCATACGAAGGTGTGTGTTGAAGGTGTGTGTATTTTCTCCACTCCTTCGCTACATGACATAGGAACCTCAATAATGGACAAGATGAAGTGTTTACTTCATCTGCTTTCTTTCAAAATCCAGCATCCCATAGGGCTGTGCAGAGATGTGGGTGTGTTTGTTTGTAATTAGAAGGTAAAGAATGCCTTAAATCCCACTTTTCTGAAAATAAGTGTACTCATTTTCAATTGTGTACGAGGTCATCCTCCGAGCCAAAAGATGTTCTTGCACTCTACACTTAGGAGGGAATCGTTCTGAACTCGCCAATGGTTGAAGAGTCATTTTGTCATGATGTGGTGTTTTGTGTTCCTATTGTATGTTGATAGTCTTTGCCTCTTCTGTCCTCTGTGTTTCCTGCACCTACTGCCCCTGTGATTGCCTGTTGTCCTCGATTGTTGCCAGCTGTGTCTAATCACCTGCCGCGCCCCAGTGTGTTTAAACCTTGTTTTGTCTCCTGTCTGGTGTGGAATTGTACTGCATTTTTGGATGTCTGGTTCCTCAGTGTTCCTCCTCGTGAGTGAGTTTGTCCACCGTTTATGTTTATATGTTTAAATAAATATACTTTTTTGCACTGTTGCTTTGGCTTTTGGCTTTTGGGTCCTCCAGGACTTCCAGGACAATTTGCATTCACATGAAAAAATTATTTGATCTGGTGACTGCAGCCTGCGCTAGAGGCTCTTTCTGCTGCCTGTTGATGCATATTTCCATACCACAGTAGCTACAAGAGATACAGAATATTTGAGTGAATTAAGCACAGCTATTAAGGAGAACTAAAATGATGGAAGAAGCATTGACAAAATCTGTTCTGGTCAAATGACTTTATCGTCTTACCCAGAGTTGCTAGAAATGGACTAATCCTGGGACCTCTCACCTGCCATGTCACAGTTGACTCTGAAGGGGGAAATGGATCCACTGCCGTCTGGGTCAATCCAGTAGCTCCCTGAACTCTTCCCCTGGTGCTTATACTCCTCACAGGACTGCTGATACATCGCTACAGATGAGACGCGCACACACACAGCTTAGCAGACACAAAGTGTGAGTGTGTATGTCAGTCAGTAAGTGAGTGGAAGAGCACACTCACATGTATGGCAGGTCGCTCCAGTGTATCCAGTGCCGCTACAGTTGCAGCTGAATGTATCCCATGTCTGAGAACAGCGACCGCCATGCTCACAGTGATTAGGAACACACCTACCACGCAGATGGAATAAAAGTCATGTAAACACAGATAGAACACAGCAGGTTCCAACCCACACTATTTGTAAGGCCCCATAACTAGCTACTGATCTGAGCTTTCTTTTATTTTATGAAAATGTTATGTTTATTTCCTTGACTGAGTTGCATACCTGTCTATAATGGCACACATATCCAGGCTGATATTTTCAAAGGTTCCAATGAGGCCCTGCTCCAAAGCCCTGAAGTCGGCCAGATGGTCATCTATGTGGATCATCTGCATGCATCCCTGGAATGACCGCTGAAGAGATCTGGTGTTGGTGTGCAGAAAGTTACCTGAAGACAAGCGCAATAGGTCAAAGGTCAATATCACAACCACAGGAGAAATTATACTAGAAATAACGTTTTTTACTTCATTGTGTAGAAAAGTGAGTACAAAACAAGTGCAGACAAGTCCATGAACACATATTACGACCCAAGAAATTACACAATGTAAGACAGGGACAACCAAAACAACAAAAAAATGCAGCAAAGGGGATAAGCAAAGTCTTTTTTGTACACGACAGTGAACAGTTTGTTGTGCTACAGCTTTCATCCACTTCCTGTAACTTTCCCGGCCGTGCTCCGGATTTTTAAGAAAGGCCGTGAACCCAAACCCAAGCCCCCCACCTCAGAAAACGTTAGCCACGACACACTGACCTAACAGGAGTTCAGAAGTCATGCACAGGCCTCTGTAATCCCAAATATTATCAACTCTGCATCTCAAAGGTGCCTAATTCATCTAATCCAATCAATTTCCCCAGAATGACTTAATATCATTAGTTTCTGTCCCTATTATGAATTGCACATTTAAAAAATATCAAAGTATTGGAGTCCTGGGGGACCCGAGTCAAAAGCCCTGAAATGTAGACTTTTCAGTTATAATAGATACAATAGAAAAGATCAAATGATTACCATAGGTCCTAATTTAAAGTATCACGGACCATCAGGCGGGTAGTGGCACTCTGTCGGGTATTTTGAAGGCAACACGCAGATGTAGCAGACACAGATTTGCTAATGTAATCTGTCTATTTTTAATATATAATATGCAAAAATACAAATACTGGAAAATATTTTATATATTTTCTTTCTTATCCAGACTACATAAACTATGTGTTTTGAGAAGAACCAAGATACAATTCAGCTATGACTATAGTCCTTTACTCTTGTGTCCTATTTTTTCGTAAAACATGAACATTTCTTTGGAAGGATAGTCATGTCTTTGAATCACCTCCAAAGTAGTAGGTTCCTCCAGTCTGAATCTGGATGGGGATGGCTGTTCTGACAGTGGAGGCCTCGTCTCCATCAACTGTCAGCATAGCATAGTTCTCCAATGCATTCAGATGGACACTGTGCCACTGGCCATCATTCAAACCAGAACCTGAAAGGTAAAACACACTTCAGTCTATAAAAAAAGAATAATTGTGTAAAGCAGCAAAATAAAAATGAAATGTCAATAGATTGGAGTAACCGAGGGCTCCTGAACTTTCATTCTGAAGTGCATTGAACTGAGCTCACCTGATGAAATGTCAATACGTGTGTTCTTCTTTTGTGTCACATTCATGTAGACTGTGACCTTGCCCTCTGTCATTCCCACCTCCACCCAGCCGTCAGTCAGGGGCGTGAACATCAGCAGCCCGTTGGGGTTCCACGTCCTGAAAGATAAACTGACTGACAGCGTGTCGCTGTCACTCTGACCCGGCAGCCGCAGGAAGGACGTAGAGTTGAAGAAGACGGAGAAGGAGTTGGACTCGGCACAAGAAAATGTCAGGTTACGCTACGATGGGAGAGGAAGAGAGAGAAAAGTTTTTGACCTGTCTTTAAGCACTTCAGTCTTGCAAGTCTTAAGTTCTGTAAAAAAAAAAAATTGTATTATATTGAAATCAGCTCACATAGGTTATACATGCTCACCTTGTATTTAACTTTCATAGGAGTACTCATAATTTTAATTAGGAATGGATCAAATTATTATGGGTAATATAATACCCATAATACCCATAAACTGGTGCAAACCAACCAATGCCTAAACTGTGCAGTTTTAGCTTTTTTTTAGCTCATTGTTTTGGTTTTACAGACATCATTTCACTCTTATAACCTTATTATCAACAGTGGAGGGCAGCTGTTTTCAGAGGCCTAAAAAGACAGATTTACGTGTCTGCACTTGTCTTGTTACAGAGACTCGATTAGTTGATTGGCATAAAAAGGTACCACACTTAGCTGGTTTAAGTCCTATTCATCAGATATATGTAAACTATTAAGCCTCAAGACCACCAAGGGTAGTCACAGAGTTCCACAAGGTTCTTCTGAGCTTGGACCAATTTTATTCACATAATATATATACTTCCTTTAGGCAATATTATCAGAAAACACTGCATACACTTTCATTGTTTCATCATTTACAGAACTATCGATCAAGCCAGATGAAACCAACCAGGTCGCTAAACTTTAAGACATAAAAACCTGAAAAACCTGCAACTTCCTGTACTCTTCTTCAGTTGTTCACCTTAGGAGCTCGCTGAAGACCTCAGATGCTTTGGGAATAAACTTAATTTCTGCCAGGATCTTGTCTTACCTTTAGGAAAAAATCATGATTCTATGATGTTTCTTAGAATTTTGACCAGAGGAGCAACTCTTTACAAAAGGAGGGTTGATGAATACGGTCCCTTGTCTCTGTTAAACACACACAGACTCCACACACACTCCAGCAAGAAAAGGTTGTCTTACAAAGCTGGAGGTGTCCACCTTCTTCCTGCGGACCAGGTTAGTGATGTTGTCTCCGTTGTAGGTGATTCCCTCCATGCAGCCAACAAAGTTCCCTCTGCCTCCTAAACTTGGCTTTGCTGATACAGGCAGCCCTCCAAAACTGATCTGAGGATAAAGTAGAGCAGAGAAATATGGACTAAATGACAGTGATCCAACTGTTCTGTGATGTTCATAGTACTACTATGACCAACACACACTTACTGTCAGGAACTCTAATCAGATAATTCGCTTTCAATTCAGAAAAAGGACCATTGCAATAAAATTAACCACTGGTGATATATATATATATATATATATATATATATATATATATAGAGAGAGAGAGAGAGAGAGAGAGAGAGAGAGAGAGAGAGAGAGAGAGAGAGAGAGAGAGATTCAGTCAGACCCAATATATATATATATATATATATATATATATATATATATATATAGAGAGAGAGAGAGAGAGAGAGAGAGAGAGAGAGAGAGAGAGAGAGAGAGAGAGAGAGAGAGAGATTCAGTCAGACCCAATACCTTTCAATATTGTACTTGTGTACTCTCAAAATTTGGATTTCGAAACAATGGAGTACTTGGAATTGCATTGGTCTGGCACTGTTTAAGTAGTATGTTTGTATCATGACCGACTGGTCATTAGAAAGTTTAAGGCACTTTCACATTGACTTGGAGGTTTCTGCCTGGGGTTATGGGTTTTGAGGACACATCACTAGCAAGGTACCAATCAACACACAGTCAGATTGTCTACATTATCTTTTTCTCACACACATTGAAGCAATAGTAGCAGTAGTTAAGGCAGTTGTATTTTCAGTGTTATTTATTGCTAATATCAAATAATAATCCTGTAGGGGACTAAGAGAACCGAATTCACGACGCCCCATTAAAGAAGGGGCGTAGCCTTGGTGGCACAGGGGTTAAAGGGCACCGGCAAGTGAATGTTTGATGTATGTGTTGGGAGGTAAATAAACAGCCAAAAGACACGGCCAAAGAGAATACTCGCCTCACCTCGTTGTTTGTTTACACACTCCTACATTGGTGACCCTGACATCTCATGGACAGTTCCAAAGAGAAGATGACGACGAACGCAGTTTCACTCAAGTTGCCGGAGTTTTGGGAGTCGCAAGCATTGGTGTGGTTTGCTCAAGCTGAAGTGCAGTTCGCCCTCAGAGACATTACAGCGGATGCTACAAAATACTACTACGTCGTGGTGGCCCTCAGCGGTCCAACACGCAGTGAAGGCCCTGCAGGAGTTTTTAGGGTTGGTCAATTTTTACCATCGCTTCATTCCCCGAGCAGCGCAGTTTATGCGGCTGCTGTACGAAGCCCTGAAGGGCAAGACAGGCGGTGGACTGGAACGAAGAGAGGGAACGGGCGTTTGTGGATGCTAAAAGGGCTCTGGCAGACTCAACCATGCTGGCACAACCGTCACCTAAAGCTCCAATAGCCATCACCACAGATGCTTCGGACTACGCGGTGGGCGCGGTGCACGAACAGTGGGTGAAGGGGGGCGTGGCAACCACTCGCGTTTTTCAGTCGGCAGTTGTGCCCGAACGAGCAGAAATACAGCACTTTTGATCGGGAGCTCTATGGCCTCTTTCTGGCCATTCGGCATTTTTGATTCTTGCTGGAGGCCCGGCAGTTCATCGCGTTTGTGGACCACAAGCTGCTGACATTTGCCATGGCGAAGGGAGCCGAACCATCGTCCGCGTGCCAGCTCTCTTTCGCATGTCGCAGGCAAAGAGAACCTGGTTACAGACTGTCTCTCCAGGGCCGTCGCCGGGGCTGTCCAGTTGGGATTGGACTACGACAAGATGGCCAGGGAGCAGGTGGCAGACCCAGGCATTCAGAAGTTGAGGACGGCAGAGACGGGGCAGCGGTTGGAGGATGTTTCGTTTGGCGAGACTGGTACAATGCTCCTGTGTGACGTCTCCACAGGCCCGCCACGGCCAGTGGCTCTGGGCCAGCATCAAAGACAGCAGTTGGGTGGACAGGCTGCCATGGGTCATGTTGGGCCTTAGGTAAGCCCCCAAGGACGATCTGCAGGCTTCATCTGCTGAGCTGGTTTATGGGCAACCGCTGCGGGTTGCCCATAAACCCTGGGCGAGTTCCCTGGGGAATTCATCCCAGAAGTCACAGACCTTTGGTCGGCGACCCAGCAGCGGGAATCACTCCTGGAAAAAGCCAGGCTGTTCAAGCCAGTACCCACGTCGCAGCACGGCCTTCCACGGTCGTATGTCCCATCCAGCCTCAAGTCAGCGGAGTATGTATTCGTTCGACAGTACTGCCACCGGGGAACCTTTCAACCCCCCTACGTCGGGCCATTCCGCGTTCTGGAGACCGGAGAAAAAACCTGCAAGATCGACATAGGCGGCCGGCAGGAATACGTGTCGGTGGACCACCTGAAACTGGCGCATCTGGACTAGCCGGTAGGGTTGGCTGAACCCCCACGGCGCGGGCGGGCTTGTGTCCTTCCACCTCCCCACGACAGGACCCGGAGGGTTCCTTTAACGGGGGTCTGGCCTCTGGCCCCAGAGACATGGAGTCGGGCTGGTCGATTGGTGTGGCCTCCAAGTTTTTTGGAGACTAGGTGAATTCTGGGGGGAGGCATGTAGGGGACTAAGAGAACCAAATTCACGGGGGCCCTTTAAGAGAAGGGGTGTAGCCCTGGTGGCACGGGAGTTAAAGGGTACCGGGAAGTGAATGTTTGATATATGTGTTGGGAGGTAAATAAACAGCCGAAAGACACGGCCAAAGAGAATACTCGCCTCGCCTCGTTGTTTGTTTACACACTCCTACAATCCAATAATTCCATAGCTAACATGACCCTACACATTGTACATCCACACAACATTGGATAAAAATACAGCTTTGTCTCTCCATTGCTGGTCCCCCATCCAAGAAGAGGTTTTCTCACACAACTGAAATTTTCAAGTGGAAAAACTCATGGTAATGAAAGCCATGACAGATTTGACAAACATAATCTGATCATCCTTGTTCTGTTACAATTGTTAAGTCACTATGTTTTACGTTTTATTTTGAAACAGGAAATGTCCTGTAACGTGTCAGGTGAATTTTTATCAAGAAGTGAAGGAAGAGCATGGTCCAGAGCCGCTGTTTTCAGTAGTTTTTCAATTTAGTTGAGTCTGCCTCTTCTTATGCTTTTTGATAGCATAGTTGGTATGGATTGATTTATTTTAATGTTAGTTATGATCGCAGATGATTATTTTTGTGACTGTTTAGTTTTGTAAAGTTTTATGCACAAAGTCAATTTATTTCCTGGAAGAATCTGTATACTTACCTTGTGTGTATGTGTAAGTACAAAGAGAAAGCATGTTATTTGTATTCATCACGTCCTTTGTGTGTTTTAGTTTTACTCTCTTCTTACATCATTAAAAGCTGTGGACAATGGACAACTGTCTTCAGGGTTGTGATGTCAGGAAGGAGTTTATCTAACTGCCGAGGTGTATCTCAGCACATATACTGAGGGCAGCATAATGATTCTACTGTTAAGATGATCCAAAGTAAATGGACTTGGATCTTCTTTACAAAGATACCTGACAGCATGACCTAAATAAAGTATTCACCTCATAATCCAGGTCCAGGTGGTCAAAGTCTCCATTTGTCCTGAATTGCTGAGTGTGATGGTCCAGAGTTAAGTTGACATTCCTTCGGTACCGCTCTATGACAACAGAGTGCCAGTGGTCGTCATCCAGTAAGCTCCCGCTGGTCACGGAGGTGTGACCCTGAATGGAACCGTACTGGTTACTGCCTGCGGAAAAGTGAGCAAATCACATGGAAAGAAGCAGGTTATACATGTTTGTCATGTCACTTCTGACGGGAGATAAAAGAGTCCTTATAATTTCAATAGAACAGAATAAACTTTCTCTAAAAAAACACAAGACTTTATAGAGAGCTACCTAAGTTGATGCTGAGCTGCAGTGTTGCCCTGCGGAGCTCCAAGGAAATGTAGTCTCCCTGTTGTCCCTCTCCATGGAGCAAGACCCCATCTCCAGCTGTGGTTCTAAACTTAAGAGCGATGACATCCTTCACAATCTTAATCTTCTTACTCCTGAAGCGGTAGGAGATGACACCATGGCCGTCAAAACTGATCACATCTGCCCCTGGAAGACAACAAAAAAGGGTATTGAAGAGTTGTACAGTCCATTCACAAGAGAGTAGGCCTAAATCTGCCACACATTCTGAGTAGTTGGTTGGCTTGATGGCACAAAAATGTGGGGTTCAGTATCTTATTCTGTGAGCCATACAAATGCAAATCAAGATGATGGAAGTTATATCTTTTTTTAAAAAGTATTTCATGAAAATCTGCGGTATAAATAGATAAGATATGTATATTTACAGATTTAGACCAAGGGGGTCTAGATCTGGTCCTATTCAACTGTCCGTGGATTACGACAATATATAATTGGCGTCTGGTACAAGCTCGCTGCCAACATCACTTTGGCGTGACTTCTTAGTTGTGATGACAACTATGGTGGGGTGTGTTGGGCTGCCACTGCATCCTTTCCTGCTTCCATGCATATGCCCAGTCAGACTTCCTTGTCCCGCCATCTCAGACTAACATTCTGGACCATTACATTGGCCAAATGCATAATTTGATTCAGGGAGTTGCAACAGCAGCATGCTGTGTGTTATGTCTAACTGCCATGGGCTTGTGGCTTGTGGGGCTAGGACTTATGCCACTCCAAACCGGGATGCTCTCTTGGGAGGTGGAAAACATTGCATCTGCCACTCACTCAATCTCAGGGGAAAGCCAAGACAAATAGGATGAACGTAACGTGAAAGGATAGAACTTTAAAGAGTTAGAGCCCCCTGGCCTCTGGCTGCACTTGTGCAGCTGTGGTGAGCAGATTCAGCTGAACACGGAAACATAAACAGCTAAACAGTTATACATCAACAGAAGAGCCCTGCTTGGAGCCAACATTTTTTGATGTATCAAGCAGCACCTAGTGTGATGTCATAAGAGGAATGGTGATTAATGGGAGGTACATTCCTTCCCGGTGGTTGCAGCAGGGACTACAACCAGCATGACATCCAGTGAAAAAACTACAATTCCCACTCAGCAGTGCAGGCAGGCGAAGGCGGCTGTACAGCTGAAAGGGATGAGGCTGATGAGCATGCAAAAAGCTGGTGTGAGGGTGAAGACAGGACAGGAGCTCAGCAGAGTTCTGATATTTTGTTAAAGACAATGAACCAGGAGAAGACTGAAGCACTTATGTTTGTTTTGTACAACGACTTTTGTTGGAGTTAAGTTTACCTTTTTGTTAAGAAGAATCTAAATACAGAAACTTTGAGTTAAAGAAACCCTCGCCTGTCGTCTTAATCTGTGTACCAACGCCTCACCTCACGATCACGTCCTCTCGAGACATCACACTAGCTACTTGCTGCTTGTGAGGAGAACCTGTGGTTTTGGGCCTCTGAGCACCTTTTGTCTCTCCACATTTTGGGACTGGAGAACAGGGGTTCCAACTACATAGAGAGTCGGACGCCTACCAGTCAAGTGGAGGCTTCACTCAGAGTTGTTAAAGCACATTTGGACACAAGTGGAATTGAATCTTTTGGCCAATTGACACAACCCCCAATGCCTGCTATGGTTCTCCCTAGTAAGAAAGCTGCTTCAATCATTTACTTTGGGGCAGTAGTCAGTCACTCTGGTTGTCTTTGCTCTGCACCATGGTACGCAGAAGTGACTCGGATGATAGCAGGAAGAGAAAATACAGGAATTGAAGATGAACTTGAAAAATTATCATTTGATCAACACAATGTCAACATTGTAATCCTGGTGTTTGATTGGCAAACGACTCAAGGAAGAAGGTCTTTCCTTAGAGGGTCATTTAATGTATTTTGGCCAACCCCAAGCAGTTCTTGTGATCAATGACACAATGTCACTGCAGATGTGCCAAAAT
The DNA here is from genome assembly GCF_023055335.1 of Clinocottus analis. Lineage (NCBI taxonomy): Eukaryota > Metazoa > Chordata > Actinopteri > Perciformes > Cottidae > Clinocottus > Clinocottus analis. The sequence continues at coordinate 12,935,547 of NW_027175832.1, read as the reverse complement.
CTGACATTCTAAAGGCCTGCAGGTGACACTCCACTGGTTGTATAGAAGTCTATATAAATGACTTCACTTGTTGTGTCTCGATGTATTCCCTCAGTAAACATTGTAAACATGAGTTTATGTCTCAATCTCTAGTTTCAAGTCTTCTTCTTTTTTATCACTGAAATTTTTAATGATTTTAATATATTGACATTAAACATAAATACAAATACAATATAAAAATTAGCATTGCCATACAATAATAAAGTACAGAAAGAAAAACAAGAAAACAACAGCAGACAGACAAACATAACAATACAAAAACAAAATACAATTACCCAAACACCCCTTTTTTATTTGTTACCTGTAAATTTGCATACACAGCTCTGCATTCATACCTTGAACACATACATCTGAGTAATGTTCTAATTTGTTAAAAAAGCTATTTGATTTTCCCATGCTTGGTCAGTTTGACTTGAACTATTTTTTACCCTGGCAATCATATTTTCAAAGGCAGCCGCTTCTGTCATAAGTTTAAGCCATTCTGTGAGCGTGGGCGTATGTGGGCTCTTCCAGTTTCGCAGGATAAGACTTGCTGCCACCATGAGACCTGTTAATGACAGTCTCGTTTCTGCTCTGGTGAGGCCTGGTGCCGCTGACGATCTGTCCCCTAGTAAACAAAATTCGGCGGAATCTTGTAGAGGCCGTTTGAGTCACACTTCTAATTCCTTCAAAACTACCTTCTAAAAAGGCAACACATTGGAGCACTCCCACATAGTGTGTAGAAAAGTGCCAATTTCTATGTTACGTTTCTAAGTGTGGCAGCGGCACCATGATGTTTTTTCGAGCTGAGCCCGACCGGGCCCCATGGGCGAAATACCCGGCCACCAGACACTCGCCGACGAGCTCGCCTCCCGGGTCTCGCTCCGGGAGGGTGCCCCTGTTTCCCTTGTCAAGGCGAGGTGACTGAACTCCTAGTGCTGCTCTCTATCTTGGACAGTGTTTTTTCTAATTCCTTAAGCTTGAATTCCAGATCACTTACTATTTTAACTTGTTCTCTTTTTTCTACTGAAGTAAGCTATTATTTTCCCCCTTATATAAGCTTTGGAGGCCTCCCATACCGTTCCAACCTTATCTGTTGACCCATTGTTCCACAGTAAGAAATTGTCAAGTTCCTTTACCATTAAACTGCTAAATCCTGGGTCCTAGAAAAGAGATATGTTTAACCTCCGTCTGCTTTTCTTTACTCGGTCTGGTTCTATTACTAATTCTAGCTGGACTGCTGCATGATCGGTCAATGCTATTGTTCCTATTGAACACTCTGATACGCTCTCCACCATATCCTTGATTATCAAAAAATAATCTATCCTGGAGTGAGACTTGTGTCTATGAGAGCAGAATGTATATTCCCTTTCTCTCGGCTTGACAAGCCTCCATATATCTGTCAATCCGAGGTTCTTCATCAATAACGTAATTGCCAGCCTGTCTTTTGGCTTATTAAATAAAGGAGTGGTTTGTCTAAAGCCTCATCCAAAACTTGATTAAAATCTCCAGTTATGATTGTGTGTTCATCAGCTATGTTGCCCACTAATTTATTTATTTCATGAAAAAAGTCTGGATCTTCAGGGCATAGATATTACGGGGCAGAGATATTACATAGATGAATTTTTATTTCATCAACGTTAGCTTCCAAACATATCATTCTTCCTTCCACATCCTTTTCTTCTCTTAACAATTGTAAAATTCAACTTTTTGTGAACCAAAATGGCCATGTTTTTTTACTAAAGTATGAACTATAGTATGCCCGGCCAACCCAATCGCTCCTTAATTTATTTCTGAGTCGATCAAGTGAGTCTCTTGTATAAAAGCCACATCGGCTTGTTGGGATTTTAGATATAAGAGGCTTTCTTTTCTCCTTTTTATGGGATTTTGTAGCCCATTTACATTCCAGGACACTATGCTCAGACCCCTAGCCATAGATTAACATATGGTGTTGTACTCTCAATTTCAAGATGAAAGCTGGTACATAAGAGCAGTAAGAAAAAAAGAACAAAAAACTAAATATGAGTTGCCACCCGGCTGCATGTCAAAACCCACGTAAACAATAACACACAAAACAACACAACCACACATAACACAACTTTATTCCCACCCATTGTCCCACTCTCACTTGGGAGAGATCCACCACCAAAAAAGACCATGGCGCACACTGAAGAGGTCACCATCAGGAATCCCGCCCCAACCACCACACCACTTACTTGTATTCTTTTTGTTCTTAACTATCTTGTGTGGTGTTCATTCCTTCATAACTTATTGACAGTCCTTCACTTCCAGCAGTACTTTAACCACCGTTCTCTGATATTTAGGATTTGAAAGAAAGTTTTGTTCAATACAGCATGATGTTCATTTCGTAAATGATGGTCATTTAGAGTCAAACAGACCGTAAAGTAGGGGATGCTTTAGGGTGGGGCTATGTTGTGATTTATAGATTGATACCACAGTGTTTTCCAGTCTTGGCATTTGTCATCTTTAACCCTTTCAAAATGTTTTTTCACTTCATGAAATTTAATTGTAACCGCTTTGGTCTAAAAATGTGCTATTAAGAGTTTTGGTTGGTCTTAGCTCAACCCTTTCACGTCACTTCTGGTTCCAAAACACTAGGGTGACAACAGCCAAAATGCAGTACTGAAGTCCTCTCTTCAGTTAATTGACCCAGACCCGAACTTAGTCCTGACTAAGGAAGGAGAATCGTCAAAAATAAAGTCCCAAACTTAATTATTCACCCATGTAAAAAAATCTATACCTGCTTCACTTATATATGATTTATATATATTCCCGCAGGGAATATATATCTTGAATATATACCTCGGGGAGCCACAGGGCTCCCCGAGGTGCACGGTTGTGGGCCTTCTCCAAGTCCACAAAACGCATCTCCAAGTACACAAAACTTCCATGACCCCTCTTGTAAGGGTAAAGAGCTGGTTTACTGTTTCACAGCCAGGACAGAATCTGCAGTGGTCCTCCTGAATCTGAGGTTCGACCAGACAATTCCAGTCATATCCACATCTATAAGTAACTTAGATTCTCAACCCCAGGCCGAAACCCATATGTACATCGTGAGATTTCCAGTATGGGGAAACAGTAATAACCTCTTTTGTCCAATCTTGTACTTACAATATGAGCAGCCGTGTAGCTCCAACCGTACTCCGATGCGTCCCTTACTGCTCCAGTCTACTGGTATGAAGCGAACGTAGTGAGCCAGGATGGCGTGCTGTAGTTCATGGCGAACAACACCTTCACTGTTCACATTCCCCTCAAATGTCTGAAACACACAGAAACAAAAATGCTTCAAAATTCTAGCAGGAAGGTACTTATAACCTAATCTGTAAATCTCTGCAAGATCTTTCTATTTTAAAGTTACTTATGGACACCTGAGCAGGGCTCCAGACTGCGACCAAATGGTTGCATTTTGCGCCAAAAATTAGACACAGTGGAGTAAATTTTGTATCTACTTGCGCATGCGTGACCAGTAAATTTCCAAACTGCTCCACTCTCTCTCTTGCTGCCTGCATGCAGAGAGTGCATGGAGACGGAGCTCAAGGGGGCGGGGCTTAGGCAGTAGGGCTCCAGCTCACACACACAGAGCAGAGCAGGCAGCGCACTCACAGCGAGTGATTAGGGAGACATGGCCTCGAGTTCAGGAGCTCTTGCTGACCGTCCTCTGCTTGTAGAAAAAAAAGATGCCAGGACTGGAATCTGAAGATACAGTGCAGACTGTGAGGGAAAGCCCACTGACACCGATAGACCCAACACAGACAAAGGGAGGTAACACGTCCAACATGGCCAAGCACCTTTCAAGCAGACAAACCAAACTTTTTAAAGAGTTCAGCGAACGACTAGTAAGCAAATGTGATTATAAACATGAAAAACCCCAAGCTCACCCATATACAGCCACGAGTAGCATTAGCCGAGTTTGACCAAAAACATTTATGATCACGAGGTCAGAATGCACACAAAAGTGTACCAAATAAAACACAATTGATGCAAAATGGTGACATGCTGGTGGAGCCTGAGGGTGGATCTTGAGCTAATTAGTTTTAGTTAGGGAAAAATAATTATCTGTAAAATTATGTAACTCTACAATTGCTCATACTTATGGAAATAACTACATAGTCATCTGGTCAGATAGGGACAATAGGCCACATAACCGTGTATAATCAATGCTATGATGGACCCATGTAGTTTTCATTAATATATTGCTGTATGCTAATACTAATATTAATGCCATTAGTCAAGTGTTCAAAAAGCTAGGCCGCAACTAGCTGGTAAAAAAGGGAAACATACAGATGTTTTATTTATTACTATTATAGATAAATATACCAGTATTGTATCGTATTTATGGTATCGTATCGAATTCTGGTGTTGTAAGTATCGGTATTGTGATATTTATGACAGGTATCGTATCAAAGTCATAATTTTGATATTGTGCCAACCCTACTATTGACATGTGGCTCAATCAGTCTCAACATACGAGGAGGCCGAATTACAAGGGCTGGCCAACACAGGCACCTTACCCCCCGTCGATCTTTTGTAGAAAGTGTTAATGCACAAGTAATGTCTACACTCTTGTTCTGTTGTCAGTAAAGCATAAATATTCATTTTGTATTTTTAAGCTGTATAACTGGTGTATGTTATTAAAACTATTGCAAAAGATTGTAGTTTAAGCATTTATTGTCAAAGTATTTATCAGTGATACAGTGAAAATGATAGGAAAACTTTGCAAGTTGATTTATAGTGTGCGCCCCTAAACTTTCTGTTAGTGTTAAAATTTTAAGTTAGGGGCCATTGTGCTTACAGTAAAAAAAGATATTCTGGAGCCCCGCTGAGAAATCATCATTGTCACCGCCATTCAAAAGACTAAGCTACATTGACCCCAGCAGTCTCTGAATTACATCTTTGTGCAATTTTTGATGCAAATTACATCAAATGGTTTTAAAACATTAAAACGTTTAGACAACATAGTCGAACAATATATGACATACGATTCCTTCCTTACCCAGATGTTTCCATCCTGTAGATAAGGCCTCCAGTTTTTCTGTGTGTCACTGTAAAGCAGCCGATATTTGCTTGTCCAATCCGAGCTACCATAGCGACCCTGTGTCACTATGGCAACCACCTGCTTCCGAGAACCTAGGTCCACCTGTAACCACTGGTAACGGTCTGTATCCAAGGGGGACCAGCCTCCAGCACCTGGCGGTATGAGGGTGTAGGGTGGACAGGATGACATATTTAAGGAAAAGCGGCAGAAAGTTGATCTGAACATTCTCTCTAGTCTTCAGTTTGAGGTACACGAGAAAATAATCTGTAATTTTACAGAATTTTCTTGTTTTGTAAAAAAATGAAAACATAATTATATTTTTTTAAGAAATTGACAGTTAATTTAATGTTGAATGCAAAACAGAATTGAAATATATGAAATATATATATGTATGTATGTTAAATATATATGAAATATATGTTTACATATTTATCCTTATATCAGGAATGTAGCACAACATGGAAGTGAAGCAGTGCTCTATATCTAAATATGAAAGTGCAGTAAATTATTTACATAGGCATACCTTGTTTTCTATTGAGTTTAGCATAACCAGCTCCATATGCTCGGCCATACACTGATGAACTGGTGAAGGAGCTGTAGGGGAGAGGAGTGGCCAAGCTGTCCTCGCACTTTCCTAAACCAGAGGGACAAAAAACAAACACAGAGTTCAGCTAGTCATCAGCAAAGAAGTCTGTCTGCATCGGCACACCGACTTTAACTCCAGCACCACACGTCACATTCTAGAGTTTTAAATAATGCGATACTTTAACCAAAACCAGCAAAAACTAATGAAAGTCAAATTCATTTTTTGTTAGCGCTAATTAGCAAAGGTTAGCATGTTAACTCATCTAAGATGGTGGACATGACAAATATGACCAAACCCCTAGATGTTATTATTGTTACTGTCACAGATTGGAATCAGATTCGATCAGCACAAAAGAATTAAGGGACCAAATATAACTTTTAGATCCCTGATCACATTTCTTTGCTGAAGATAGCAATTGCCGATCATTGATGATCCATATTTGCAGATACAGATGCTTTTGTTATTTGACTATACCAGCTGGTTCTCACTAACACTATATTTGACAAGATTACATGTATATATCGTGATAACGTTATATTCTACCAGTCAAAGCGCTTTTACACCACATAATTCACACACTGGTGGGGCTACCATGCACGGTGCCACCTTCCCATCAGGATTCTCTACAGGCACACATTCACCGTCTGAAGTGAAGGACACATCAACATGGCAAAGCGGATATGAAGATGGAGCTGGGGATTGATCCGCCGATCCTCTGATTAAAAGACTACATGGTCTTGCCACATGGACTTGGTACTATAACGGATAACCTATATAGGATATCACAGCATGATTAACTAAGGAGAACTAATTGACTTGACATGTTGGAATGTTTTGATTTGATTTAATGTTATTTACAGCTTCATTGTTGTAATGTGTGTTTAGTGATACTCCACATGGCTCTTTTATGCAAACTACCCATCCTCTTTGCTAACCCACTGCTCAGATCACAGACAGGCAGTGAATTGACCTATGGTATATCCAAACTTGATTATAGGAACATTTCTTAATAAAAGTAACTTCAGGGTTCACGCCAAGCATCCTCTGATCATCAAGCCAGAAGTATAACATGTTTAGACATCTTAGCATCCATAAACCATGACACATATCTCTTGTGTCATTAGATCTGTATGTTCATTGTTTGAATCAGTTTCCTTAAATTAGTCTATAGCCTGTATATTTTCTCAGTGGATCACTTATTGATCACTTCCTTCTTCTCCCACCTTTCATTATTAATATTTGCACCAGTGTTTTGACAAATCACGCCAATATATGACAATCAATGAAAGCTCTTTTTTTGTATTAAACATGGTTATCTTGGTAGGATCCTTCAGTGACTAAGCCTCACATTGTATCTTCTCTGTGTTCATTGTACTGTAAGTGTACATGATGTAAATACATTCCTGTGTATCTGAAAGGAGTGTGTAAATGATCTAATCCCATAAACTCACAAGAAATAAAATAGCAATTTAACAGAATATATAAATACTGTATATCCAAATCATGTTTGCTGTGAATCGTATGTTTACTGCATGTGTACAAGCACAAAAGGTTTTGCTTCACTATTGTGTATGTTGTCACATCTCCGACATATTTTTGACAGAAATTGCTTTTTTTACCCTGAAATTGGACATATTCTTAGCATAAGGGTGTGTGTGTGTGTCCGTCTTTGTTCTCGACACATATTCACCAGAATAGATATGAGATGGAGTTTTGGGTGGGGGAGGGGTCCCAGCTCTGTATGCGCGTGCGACAGGTGCTGGCTATGCTAATGAGCTTCCTTATATGCATCACAAAACAACAAGCCATGCATGTCTCAAGCAGTTTAAAAGGAACAAGAAAGAGATTATCTGCTCAGCAGAGAACCTGGAAAATAAGCTCAGCCTTCTCATGTCTATGAGGAAAATACTTCTTCTTCTTTGGTCATTTGAACAATGTTGCCCTTTCTGTGCCTCCTGCCAATGCTCATATTACATTTAATGATGACCATTTATTCATAATATATCCAAATCATATCAAGAGGGTATTTTTTAGTTGTTTCAAATAATATGAATTGTATAATATTTGTACTTTTTTTTTGTTTTACCATTTTTTATTTTCATTAAATTCCAAAATCTAATTAAGAATGTGCTGATGCAGCAGTTGAAAAGCTTTTTAGGGCATGGGGACTGTGACTCCAGCGGTTTGCTTCATCCAAGTGCAAGATGATAAGGGGATTCTGCTGAGATGTTTGGGTACCATGACAAGAATGTCACTATTAAAATCAATTTTAAATTCAAGCTGACCACGGCTCTTTGTGCTCCACGATTGAGCAAACTATACAACTTTCACAGCCACCTTTCAGATCTACAGGGTGTGAGTTAGAGTAAAATATCCCTTTTTAACATTACTGCTTCCTGTTCACAAATCAGGGATCATGTGAGTTTTTAACCCATATATTTGAGTCATTAATGTGATTAATCAACGATTTATATCGGTTTGTTGTTGTGCTCATTGGCCTTTTTCATCAACGACACATTTAGTCTTTTTGCAAAAATAAGTACAAAATCAGACACATTATTAAAAGTCTTTACACTTACACACAAAAATGAAGACTATAAAACACCAGGAGATTCCCATCATGCCAATAAAATGACATTAAATTGATAAATAACACCTAATCACATTCTCGAATGCTGAACTGTATAAAATGAATAGCAAGCTGTCATGTTATAGATTAACTCTATGCATAGAGATCAGTTTTTCTGAAAACCGAATCTCAAACACGCATCACCTTCAGTTCTTCAGACACCGCCAGGTCTGTCTACTTAAGGGCAGGTTGGGACACACAACATGTAATGAATCTCTCGGTCTCAAACATCTAATTAAAAAAGATTGGATGGCTGGAATAGAATATTGACGTATCAAATCACCAACTCAACGTGAACATCTTGTTGGAAGAACTTCATCTGTGACTCTTAAACTGAACTGTAAACAGCAAGGCTCGCAGAGACGAAGCTACTGCTGAAATTGTTCATACACAAGAAATAAACAAGAAAACCATCAAACAAAATTTGCAGGCAAACCCTCCAACAGGGATTGCAAAATGTGCAACTGTAATAAACTGCATTACATCTGCTCTACGATATAAAACATTTGTTTTAGAGAGCTGAAAATGGACCTTACAGTATCTGTGATCTTGTAAACGCTGTCGTCCGCGTAAACAACCGATCCATCTGTGCACCTGGAGGCCCTCCGTTACCACGGTATACGTCAAGATTCATACTGCAGGGCGTGCGTTCCTGACACACAAGCTCATAAAAGAGTTGGCCCATTTTCCAGAGTCTGTGGATGTACCTCCCACACCAGGCCCAGGATTCCTTTTACTTCCCAATAGCCTCTACCATATCGGGGTCAGGCTGGTCCTTGACTGTTGATGACAAGACCCAGGTACCACAGCAGGCTCCACCTGAGGGAGATTGTCTCCTTAATGAGTCTCAAGCCAGCTGACTCAATGAGTCTCCATCAACAGTTCTCTGGACGATCTCAGGCATGCTGGAAATCTCAAAATGTGGGCTTTCAAACAGTACTTCCCAACCATTTAATGGACCAGCTGTCTGGATGCAGTGAGAGCTAAAAACCACCGTCGTACCACTTGGCTTGGCAGTTGTCTCATTTGAGGTTATGTAGAATAGATCTCTCTTTTCACTGATCTGTTCTGCATCTTCAGGTCCTCACAACCGCTTTCATCAGCACACAGCATCCTGTAGGCTAGGGCTGCGTTATATTGTAAAAAAACAAAAAAAGACATTGCACAGATTCTGGAATACTGTATTCACCCTAAATAATTCACAATGAAATGCATCAATTTGGTGCAAAGAAGACTTTAGTGCTCTAAAAACAATTGAATTATAATCACTATGATTGCATAGATAGGAATGGTAATAATGTCATGTCAAATACATTCACACCCACAAAGCATTGTAGATGAGACGGACCTCTGCTGACCTTACCAGAAAACAACACAGCAGCATCTAGTGGGCTGAAAAAGCAACTGCTTTTATTATTCTAGGACCAAAAAGTTTATAATGTATTTAATAACAGATAGATACTTGGCTTCCGTGTATTGATACAATATCGCCCCGCAAAATAACCCGATAATTAGCTGACTCAGTTATATATATGTGATTAAATCAATTAGTTAAGTATTAGTTAATTAGTCATTAGTTATTTCTTCTGTCGATTTACAATCAATCAAAACACAATGAAAAGACGTTTTCCTGGATTTGTCTTCGATTGTCATTACATATTATACAAACTTTACTGTTAAGGAAGCAATTACCCCAAGATCCATTTAGTCGCTGTGCTGCAGATTTTGTTCTTTATCTTAGCCCACAGCACGCAGGCCATTCTTTTATTCACAATAAAAAAAATCATGTATTCACAATGGGAATGTTTTTTTTCTGTGGTACTTTTATTGTAAGGTGCGAGAGTCCATAAACAGGCATACAAAAGACAAATAGAGCTTGTTTATCAATTCACTAGCCACTTGCCTCTTGTCATTTTGAAACATAGCCCCTGGGAAAGCACTTTGAGTACGTCCCTGATCTTAGGGCTCTCAACTGTTAACACACCAGCAAGTGCCATAATAAACACTTCAAACACGGCCTCCACATTTGCTGACAATGTAATGCATTATAAATTATTCATGTAGTGTGTATACACTGATTAGACCTGCTTAAAATGGGGATAATAAGTGTCTCCAAACAAGGTAAAAAATTCCTTGTATTTGTGGGCGCGTGTGAATAAAATGGTCAGTGTGGAGAGTAGTGATATGTTACTTTGTGTTATATACAACTGATATTGATATGTTCGTGATATGCACCTGCACACATTTTACCTCTTGCTTTCTCAATGATACCTTCTATTTCAAGTGAAGGCTCATAAATACACCGACTCCTGATGTGAATGTGATGCTGATGAGAGATAACGAGATAAATATGCTCTGATCCACAGCCCTGCTGTTTATATACTGGTGCTTTGGTCTCATGCTGAGTCCTGGCTGTAGTCCAGACCACAGACTGCACCGAGACCTGCACTGGACCTACAAGAGCTAGCTCCCACATTAGCTACGGCTACGCGCGCGCGCGCGTGTGTGTGTGTGCGTGTTTGTGTGCGTGTTTGTGTGCGTGTGTATATTAGCCTACTTACGGGATGCTGAGGATGCAGCACTGCAGGTGATGCTACACAGCACCGGCAGCAGCCACAGCGCGGTGAGAGCAGACATCACGCCGTCAATCAGAGACAATGAGCGGGTCCCGGCGGCTGGGTGTCGGGGTCGTTCTGTTGTTCCGATGCTTTCTTTATTAGCAGTGACGCTTACGAGCAATGGCCCTCCGCTTGCTTCGCACTGAGCGTCTCGTCTTCTCTGTCCTCTCTTCCAAACCTGCTCAGAGGCACTGACGCGGGGTTTGACCAACAACCTCCGGAACTAGCATGTGAACCGAACTCGTTTGTGCTGCGGGCCGTGCCTCGCGCTCCAGGTGCATGGTCAGACAGACGGCGGCTATTCAACCGCGAAGTGCCGAACCAATCAACACCCCCGCTCTCGCCCACACTTGGTACGGCCCGATAGGAACAACAATACAGGTCTCCCTGCAGAATGCTGACGAATAGGAGCAATAGAAACAAGAGAGTAAAAGCAGTCACGTAACCTCATACGTCTGAGTGTATAATGTGAAAGGATGAAACACATTGTTTGAGCACACTTAATATGTAAGGTCAGGTCGAGGATGTTTGATAGCAGGGCTGGTCCTCTGTGGTTACCTGGAAAAAGAGATGTGTAAACAAACTAACCCTAACCCTAAAGCTAAAAAAAAAAGAAAAAGACATGAATTTGAATATGAAATTGAACACATTACCTGACAGCGGTATGCATTTACTTGTACTTACTTTTTATTTGAATGAGCACCATCAGCAGACTTCAGGTGACCCCCGGAACAGGCGTTACGTTCATGACGTAATATTCTAGTGTTTTTCTTATTGTAGTTTTCATAAAACTAGAACAGACTTGAGACAAACGGAAACGTGTTGAAGTGATTTGCCTTGGTTAATATAAGGAAGAAAAAAACAGCTGCCCTACTACTAGAACCGATCGTTAGAAAACAATAGCCCTCTCAGCCCCCTGACGAGCTGGGATATCCGAACGTGGCTGGCATTGTGCATATTTTCCCCCAACTTATTCTCCAATTTTGCTTTCTTTTGTTTGCAGATCCACCTGTCCCAGATAACTTCGTACAAATTGTGTCCAATTTGCAACAAAAATGTGTATGTTTGTTGATGAACAGCTATTTACATTACGTTACATTAGCTGACGCTTTTAGCCAAAGCAACATATAATAAGTGCATTCGACCATGAGACAAATTCAGAACAACAAGACTCAAGAAAGTACAATTACTTCAGGAAAGTTAACTAAACAGTTCTATCAGTAAACACCATTAAAGTGCTACATTTTATTTTTTATTAAAGGTATATTAGTTACATGCATGCAACACTTACACTCCGGGTCCAGACATATAATATAACTTTCGACCTTTTGAAAAAAAAAGAAAAATGCACTTGTGTTCTTAAGAATATGTTGTTTGGTGAAATGATGCAGAATAATTGAGCAAGAAGGAAATGATTCTGCATTAATTCATAAAGTGGGGTTAATGGAGTTCATTTCAGCACCAGGAGCTGTTCACAGAATGCCTGTCCACAGAATGCCTGTCATGGTTTGTCGTTCTCTTCACACAATTTTTGTTGTGTCAGTTCCAATACATTGTCACTGCAAAGGGTAAAATCGTGAAGGATTGTCAAAGACACTCAAAACATGCATAACGTCTTTTTAAAAGGAATTTCCTTCTTCACGATTACCTAGTGACTAACAACAACTCACATCACGAGCGACTCAGAAGATTCACACTACTAATAACAATATGACTCATGTTACCAACGACTAGAGCAAAATGTCCAGGTTTACTTTTTTGCACAAGACACAAACAATTCAATTCAGTTTATTTTGTAAAGTAACAGAATTACAATTTACAAATTGGCCTCAGAGAGTTTCACAATCTGTAACACTATGACATAAACATAACCAGGACCTCATAAACAGTGGCCTCCTGAACAAATATCCTGTTTGTTTGACCCATCCACTATCTTACACTTTACTATGTCACTTGCTTTGAGCTTCTATGTTGGAGTGAGTTCCAAGCCCAATGCCCTGCATACACTAAACAGTGCATCCATATGTTGGTGTGAGGCACAGAGGAGCACTGACCATGCTGAACGGGTTCAGTTCATTCACTGAGTGTAAGCAGGGTTTACTTATTCATAAACGACCAAAATTAAAAAATATCCACCCGGGTTGAGTTGATTCTTATCCGTGGTGATGCTGTTTTGCGTCCTTCCACCACCCGTTACAGATATCCCATAATTTACAAGTTGCAAACCAACAAAAGTGAAAGTATCCTTGTCACAGTGGGCTCATATAACCAAGGAATTTGCCTTTTATATAAATATATATATATATATATATATATATATATATATATATATATATATATATATATATATATACATATATATATATATATATATATATATATATATATATATATATATATATATATATAAAGAGGGGGATAATAACAAACTGTCTGACATATAAGTATTTAATGGGACAATTTGATGCTGTAAGCTTCGGTAAATTACATATTTCTACCACTATTTATACACACGGTAATTACAGAATCATAAAAATAACAATAATAATAGGCCAGGCCTCAAACAACTCGTCCTTTTATGCAATGGAAGAATGAAGACGAGATAATTGTCAAGTAGATGTTAAATGTAAGGGAGTCTGTAGTTGTGGACAAATACTGCGATGACGAGAGTAATGGCGAAGATGTTCTTAGCACAGTAAGCCTTGTGTTCAGAGCATTTCCATTATAGTTTTAGAATCTGCTGCGGGCCAATAGAGTAACTATGCCGTAGTTTGGACAACCTGACCTGAGGGCTGAAGTGAAAACAGCTGAAAATACAAGCAGAAAGTGTGGGTAGGAGCAGGATGCTCTGGATACGCGCATAGATTTGAACATTACAATACTATATTTTCCCATTACAAGAGTCATCTGACCCGGCCCAGAAGAACCTTGAACCCTTCAAATCTATGCGCATATCCAGAGCATCCTGCTCCTACCCACACTTTCTGCTTGTATTTTTAGCTGTTTTCATACATGGGAGACAGTCCTTTGTTTCAGTTCCCCTCACACTGTCTGCTTCCAACATCACAGAGAAACATTTAAATCAGTTTAGAACATTACAATACTATATTTTCCCATTGTATTGGAACTGACACAACAAAAATTGTGTGAAGAGAACGACAAACCATGACAGGCATTCTGTGGACAGGCATTCTGTGAACAGCTCCTGGTGCATATGAGGGGGGTCGTAAACAATTCGTGAACTGATGGGGTGTTAAATTTCCAGGGCAAAGGAGATTGTGACTTCTTTGAAATCAAGGACCAAGAGACGAAAGGTCTAAGATGAGTGGGTACCCAGTGTTCCCTTTGTTCTACGTGGTTTTAAGGTGTGAACCTCATCATGTATAAAAGAGAGCTGTGACTGTTGGTTCATTGAATTCTGTGTCACAGACTGCTTCGGGTGGCTGTGGCAGACCTTTCCTTTTTGCAAGAATAAACGGACTAAAGACAATTTTGTTTCAGAGATTCCATAACTCCTTAGCAGATCAACTGAGGAAATCTTCCATTACACTCTGCATGCAGTGTCTTGTGGCTTTCGGGATTTGCCAATTATAATAAAAGATAGTCTTTTTGTTTTTAAAAAAATATGACACTCACTAATAATATGTTTTAATATGTAATTTTAGTGTAATGCCTCAAGCCAGAAGTTCAAATCAACTTTAAATGATTATACATTTGTGTTGTTTTCCCAGATTTGACAACTCTGACTCACCAGAGGAACGTGCTTAGCTGACAGGAAATGGCGCCAGATGTTCGCTCATAAAAGGGAAACGATCTTATGCCCTCTCTTGCTTATATAGTTGTTGCTTCACTTGTTGATTTTTACCACGTAAAGTGCCTTGAGTACCTAGTAAAATAATATACAAATATAATGTATTATTGTTATTATTAAACATTCATCTCTTCCCACAAAATACAACACTGGAAAGAATTAGGAAAACAATTGTTTCCATAAAACAGATATCACACTGGATTGATTGTCATATTTATTAAAGGGTTAGAACACAGTTCATGTTCAAGAACTTATACAAGATGTGTCAAATACATCACACTACAAACAACATTTGGAAAACTCAGTATCAGGCAGATGCCTGAAACCTCTCAGCTGCAGATAGAAACATGACTAAATGTCCACAAGAAAACCAACGCTCAACAATTACTTTGCACAAAATGATACGGCCTTCACCAGGTTGCTGGAGGTTCATTCACTTTGACATTAAAGTTTCTGGACAAATCCTGGTATGGGATGGCAGACACATATCATGTAAGACATTGTATTGTTTATTGCTGTTTTGTTGAGACTCTGAATCCAGTATGTTGCACCTTTTAATGTTACAAAATTTGATTGTTTTTAACAGAAAATTAGATTTAAAGTGTTGAAGAACATGACAGAAAGTAAACATGGATGAAGTCTGTCTAGTACTCATAAGCAGAGTGCGGTGTCCTCTGTGACGTGGTTTTGGTGCTCTGGCTGCTGAGGTTCATGTGTCTCTTCAGACAGGGGATCCTCTTAGCCAGCAGCCTTCTGAAGTGGCTTTGAAACTTCTTTCCCACAAATGTGTAAAACACAGGACTAATGCAACAATACAAATAGGCTATGTTTCTGGTCACATACAAAGCAAAGTCCAGGCTCTCTGCATCAGAACACAAGTCAGCATCCTCACTAGAGCGAGAGATCTGAATCGCTCTCAGGAGGATCACAATATTGTAGGGTGTCCAGCAGGCAAAGAAGGTGAAGATGATGACAAATATGAGTTTGATGGCACGACACTTCTCCTTCATGCGGATAGATAGGATGCGGACAGTGATGCTGATGTAGCAGCACATCACCATAAACATAGGGAGGAGGAAGAAGAGCAGGAATTGTTGGTAATAACTCACCAGACGCCAGCGGTTCATGGTGCTCTCAGCGTATCCTGACTCCTCACATATCAGGCCATTCAATGGACTCTTCCACACATTTTGGAGAACCAGCTCTTTCACACTCGCTACAATACTGATGCACCAAACTGCCACTGAGGCAATGATAGCATATGCCTTCTTCCTGCTCTTAGCGGCTGCCACTGCGTGAACCACTGCAAGGTATCGGTCAAATGTCATGAGTGTGAGGAAGAGGATGGAGCTGTAGAAGCCGATGAAGTAAGCACTGCTGACCATCTTACACAGAGCCATGCCAAAAATCCACTCAGACAGATGGTAGGTTGCCCAGAAGGGGAGACTGGCAGCAAAGAGAAGGTTGGAGAGGACCAAATTCAGGAGGAAGATGTTTGTCACCGTGCAGAGCTTCTCATACTTGTAGATAATGAAGAGAACAAGCCCATTACCAAGGTAACTCAGAAGGAAGTTGGTAAAGTAGATAACTGGGATGAATCTCGCTCCAAACTGGTTGACAGCCTGCTTTGGGCAGAGCAAGACACTTTTACTGACCACATAGCTTGGGTCAGTCGTGTTTTCGGATTCATCTGAAAGTTCCTTAAACAGCAGATATTGGTCCAGATATTGGTCCTCATAGCTCATGGCTGGGGTTTGACCTGTGAGGAAATAAGACCCATGTTAGTATGTTGGTTGGTAGTTAAATAAATTGCTTATAAAACTCAGATGTTCCTTTTTATAACATTTACTGGACTTCAGCTAAACTCTCAGACACAATATAAAAGACAGATGTCTATTTTTCTTTCTCCCAAAAATGTAAGTGGCTGCATGTTGAAATGTCATGCAAGTTAACTCTAACTAGTAAATTAAGCTGACCTTTAATAAATAGTTCAATCTTTTGGTCCATATGTTACTGTTAAGACTGTATCTTTCAACATTTTCAGGCTGATCCATAACCTTAAACCTTTATGGAGCTCAAAGGGTAGTTAGACTTTGCACTATTATTTTTTGTACCCATATAATAACTGTATTGTTTAAATTCTGAAGAAGTCTCTCCTGATTGAAGTATTTTTATACGACTGTATTTATTTATTGTCAAACAAACACTAGGGTTCTTACGGTCTGGAGAAATGTTACCATACTCAAAGTTCAAAGATAACGTGTTGGAGATCTCAGCCAAAAAGAACATAAGATGGGGGCAGCTATTAGTCCCACTAGGCTCATCCCCCCAAAAACAACCTCAAGAACGGTCTACAAACATCAAGCTGAAGTAAGAAGCTGAACACCTAGCTGCAAGGAGCAGCACCTGAAGGTTATACATATTTATATATTGTTTCCGGCATGAGTAGGTCAGCTCTGTACAGCTTTTCTATTTCTATAGCGGAATATGTGTTTTACTGGTTTAACTATGCTTCTTATTATTGACTCTATATATTGTATATTTTATTTTCACCTACAGAAATTAGGAAGAAGAGCTGTGAATACTAAATAGGAGCCAAACAATATATAACTGCTTTCAGAGATAAAAGTCCAGAGCAGTGTTGTGAAATATCAGTTAAACCTATGAATAATGCATTTCGTCTCACGTTGATTCCTTATTTTTCTCAAAATAGAGAATAGAAACTGCTGACTGAGCAGTAAAAACTGGTGTGTAATACTTTTTCTCAGAAATGAGTCATTATCAGCTTAACAGGTTTGAGTGTTAAATTTTGTAACTTTGAAGAGTAGAATGTCTGTAAAGAATTGAATTTTTTTTCTTGTTTGTTTATTATTTATTTTCCTTCAGCTCCTCATAATTTGCCACCTCCCCTCTTTATTTCATCCATCTATCCTTGACCCTCTACTCACCAGAGTTTAACATTTACATCTTTTGAACCTTCCCCCTCAACTTTGGCATCTCTAATAGTCTTCGAACCATTGCTCGTAACTGTTTTTACTTTGTAGTTAAAAGTGCTAAAAGAGCTTTATCTATTTCCTTTTACTTCCTGTCTAGCTTCCTGCCTCCTCAAGTTCCGCCCTGTCAAGATGCTTTGCTGTCACTCAACTGCAAACATGTGCATGTCAAAATGAACCACAGCTATACTTTATGTGGAACATTTGTGTCAATCGCAGCTCAAGTGAATCCTTTGATCACAGCAATTCCACTGGGAGAAGTGATTTATTGTGACTTTGATGAACTTACTTTAAAATCTGAATCAACTAGTTACAGGAAACAGGAAGCACATCTTCCTCTTTACAGTTAACATAGTGCAAGCAGAACAATTTATAGCTCAATTTATTTCTGGATTAGCTCTCATAAAACTGTGAGTTTATATTATTAGACACCTGTTTAAGATTGTTTATTACTATTTATAACAGGGATGGTTTATATTGACATATGATGTGGTGATTCTTTTTCTGATAGCTTTCAGTGAGCCAGTGGTTAGCTAATAAAATAAATATATACAAACTAGATGTACATTTGGTTTATTCATACTTGACTATGTATTTTATGTGCTGTTGCACAAATGAATCTGTCCTGTGTATTCTGTGAAAGTTAATTAATGGAGCACTGTGGCTCACTTCCTGTCTCCTTAATCTGGTTTTATCAAATATTTTGGTAAAAGCATTGGTATTGTTGATATTCCATCAACAAATAATCATCAAGATTTAAAAACCATCAATCTGTAGTTCTAAATGTTATTAAAATATTTTTTAAAGATCGTACAAACTGTTTTTTATTGAATGATAAATCAATAAAAGATATATTGTTGACTTATTCAAAAATAGCTGATATTTTTTTTGCTATACAATATGTGTGGTTGGTTAATGATTTTTGTGGATTTGTCTTGAATTTTAACATATCTGTAAAACTTGACCATCCTGCTTTTAAATTACCTTCGGTATCATTAGGAACACATTTCCAGACATTGTAATTAACAATCACAAGATTCCTAATTATTAAAAGATTGAAGAACTATATATAATGTGTAATAGTATGCCTTTGATCTTGTTCTGGTGTGTGTCTTAACAACTACACAACTGCAGTTTTGCCTATTTTAGAGTAGAAAGTAGAAACCTGCATTTCTGTAGCTTTACATTAGCTGTAAAGACTGTAAAGTTTGTTTGAACACAACTATTGTCATCATGACAGACTTTTATGAATTAGTTATGTCATGAGTTATTTCAGTCATTTATATGAGGTTGAAAGTTTATCTTACTACTAGTGTGGATTAATCTGATAAAAAAGTATGTAGAGACTTTTCATCTTCACCAGGGACATGATATTAGACCATGAATATGTTTTAAACCATAATGAAGTGTATAGTGTTAAATACAGATTATTTGGGGAAATAAAACAAGCAAACAAAGAAAAGCTCTTGATATCAGTGTGGTGAAGGCTGATGGAACTCACCGTGCAGCTGTTGAGTTGAGCAGTGAGAGGAAGACAATGAGGAAGGAGACGCACTGCAGCTGCCTGAGTAGTGAGGGGCAGTCCAACAACATACCCATATGTGGAACATTTTAAGGTTTGGATACAGTTTCTATGTGATCTATAGATAGCAGTTGAAAATGTGTAAATTTGTGGCAAATTCATTCATTTGAATTTCCCAACATTTCACAGAAAATGTTGAATATAAGTATAAAAGGCATTAACAAGAAAAGCAAAAGCCGCCATGTCACCGTTTCATTGTATGTTTAAAAAGTAAATAGACATATATGTGTGTGTGTATGTGTGTGTGTGTGTGTGTGTGTGTGTGTGTGTGCGAGCGTGTGTACATAAAAAGAAACATTTAATGCACACTACTGTACAACATAATAGTTTTGCATTCCGGACACTCAACGTAAATCAACAGAGGAGCTCGTATTGTTCTGTGATGTGCTATCTCAATTTTGATGAGTTTCAGGAGACTTTTGAGGCGATCAATGAACTGGTTTTGGCCTTGATCTTGATGTCACACCCTGATTCTGTTTAGCATGAGGTATGCCTTCAATGATGATTGCTTCTACTGACTGTTTTCAAGGTCCATGTTTATCCATGTGTGCAAGATCCCAAAGAAAGGTTTGGTCCTACATGTTACAATGGACTCTGGCTATCTGGATCGTGGTTCATGCCTACCGCACATTAATCTCACAAATGTTTTCTGTATATTACACCTTTTAGAATTATTCAAATAGCCCTTGCGGTTGAGGAGATGTTTAGAAAACACGGCTGAGGCTAAACGAGTTTCATGACAGTCCAGGGTTCAGACCAAAAAGCAGAAGGAGAATTGTAGTTTTACAGCCTTCTTTGCATTTCTTTAGGTTGACCAACTAAACTCCATAGCAGTGGTTCTCAACTGGTCTGGCTCCGGGAGCCCCCATCACTCCACAATGACAAACCAAAATCGAGGAACACTCTCAACTTCTCAAATGTCTTTAATAAAAATATACAGTTTGAACCTGAGATAGTACAGGATGTGTAGGCAATACAAAAACAAGTTTAATGATAAACGAAAAGGACCAGCTGGTGGCGCCAAAGAGGGAACTATTCCCTTTTACACTCAATTAGCTGCAATTTAATTAAAAAACAAAAAGTCTTCTTGAAGGCAACAAGGTATTACAACATACATAACGTTTCAGAATGTTCTGCTATTTTTAAACACTCAACAGCTTTCATGCACAAAGTAAAAAGCACAACAACGAAGAAGTAGTTTCAAAAAGACTTAAATAACCTAACTTTAAGTGAGAATACACACTCACTGAATCTATGACCAACACTTTACTAAAGTCACTGTCTTGAGGAGCTTTGTTAAGACTTGAGTTGTTTCCTGTCATGCTGACAGTGCATCAGTTGTGAACGTTATATTCAGTAGCTGTTTAATTTAATTATCCTAAAAACCCAGAGTCTCCCCCATATCCGGATGGTTTGACCCAACCTGGCACACTGCTGAAAACATGGAGGAACAAGTGCAAAACAAGTTCAAACCAGAACTGGCACAAAAAAAAAAAAAAAAAAAAATCACACTCTGCTGCATAAAAAAGTCCCTTCAAAATAAAACCACAGGATGGGAAAAAAAGACTTTATTGAAGATATAAAGTAAAAACAAGGACTACCTTAAATTGAAATACTCAACATTGAATGTAAATTGTCTGAAGTACTAAAGGAAAAAGACATTTTCTCGGAACAACCACACAAAACAATCACTGTATTATATATTCTGCCTTCTTTGAATAAAACTAATAAGTGATGTCATCTCTCCTGTTTACATTGTTGTTGCTTCTATTGATTTCCTTGACCATGTAAAGTGCCATGAGTACCTTTTAAAGCATACACAAAGCACGATACAAATAAAATGTATTAATAATATCATTCAACTGGTTTGCATGCCTGGACTCATGGCACGTCATACTTTGTAAGGAAATTAATCAATTCAGTGCAACCCCATGCCTGCATCAAGTTATTTAATCAAAAACAATCGTGGAGAAAACCCAACATTTCAGAGCAGTTGGTTAGAAGCAGTGCCCCTCACAGAGTAGTACTCTAGAGTTGAGGATTTGCCATTCGGTAAATATACTAATATTTCGGTTACTAATTAACACCTTTCGGAGCAGGACAACCTCCACTGTCATTGTTCTCATTAGCAAAGGGAGATGGTCAGTGCCAGCGGCTGCTGTCCAGCCCCTAACTGAGCTCTGCTGGAGCTGCTGCAGGAGGATTCAGCAGGTCAATGGTCCGTCCTTCCCGGAGCTTCAGGATTGCCTGCTTCAGACTCCACCTGCAGGGGAAGAGAACACAGGTCAGGAATGGTGGACACAAAACCTTTACAATGCTAAATTGACAATGTGACATTTTGATCTTCAAAAGAAAAAGTACAAGATAGACAGGAGGAGTTGAGATTGTTAGATTTCCACACAACACATGTTTGTCTTTAAAATGATCCAACAGAGCAGTTTTTTGTTTTTTATACAACATATGCATAAAACACATGATATGCATAAAACTCCCAATGTCATGAATACGTGTCACCCTAATTAGCATTTAAATATGTATGTCACTTTACAAGCATCCTCACAGTTTGCATGATTCCTCATGTCACCACACAAGTTGTGACTTTGAATTGAACTCTGTGGCCCCATTTCACTGCTGCAAGTGCACTTGCTATTTGGTTCATACAGCTGCATCAAAGTGGAATATAGATGAGAGGATGTAGGGATTCCTAAATACACTCTTGCTAGTCACATCACAGGTCTTTTAGCTCTCAAAACTGAATGGTCACATTATGTCAGCACTTTTGGAACCTTTTGAGCCCCAAAGTGCCCCGCACAGGCATTGAGCTACGAGGATTTAGCAGGTCTATGTTCAAGTAATGATATGAATCCCAATGAGTTCTAATACTTTGGTTATTTTATATCATTTTTTTCCAGAAAAGATTTTTTTTTAAATGTAAAAAAATGTAACACATTTTAATCATTACTATAAACACCTGCATAATCTAAAAAAGATTTCCCGACAATGTGTTTGCGAGCCGCTCCGAGTGTTTTCAACTCCACGGTGAAAGGCCTAAACAACAACCAACAAAGTTGGACACCGCTCTTTGGAAAGATAATGACTGAAAGAACCGGAATCTGCAAAAATCACAATAAACAAAGCCTTGGCCTGTGACCAAGGATTTCAGTCAAAAACTGTGTCGTTCAGTTCAAAAATGGAAAAGAAGCTTTATGTCTAAACATGCTCTGATTGGTTGAAGCTTGTATTTAAAATCTGCATAAATCCCGCCTTAAGACGTGTGACGCGTTTGAAAAAAGAAAAAAAAAAAAAAGGAGAAAATCGCCCTGACCCTGGAAAAGATGCAGCGATGCACATGATTAAATCCTTAAATATAACATCTAATCAAGGGGTAGTGGAGGTGGGGATAGGATGGGACCTGATAGAACAGTACAGCATCAGCTACCTAAACTTGCTGTGACTCACCTAGTGTGTTTGAAGAGAAATACTTCCTAGTGCCATTCAGCAAGGCACTCCAAACATAAATGTTATTTCAAGCTTGGTATTTATGGTCTTGATGTTGAGTCTAAAAGGTAAGTCACAGATAGAAAAAAGTCAAAAGTACTAGCAGAGTGAAAATGTTGCATCACACTCAATGATCACACACAATAAAACATAAAACATGTAACAAATATATACACAGACAGACTTTATTAATCCCACAAGGGGAATGTTTTTGCTACAGCAGCATTTATACATCCAGGTAAAACAATCAAACAAACAACAGTGTGACGGTGTTCAGGTTGAGTGATTGATTAGATTGATTTTTATATATTATATTTCTCTTTATTTTATTTTCAAGAATTCACTCAGATTCAAAGTGAACACATTATGTACGAGATAGTGAGAGTTCAATCCATTGGTATAAAAGCATACATACAACAACGGGATATCATGGCAGAGTTGTCAGTACTGCTGAGAAGTCAACATTAAAGTTTAGTTCAATGTACCATCACATAAGTCACTTGCATACTGCCGTATTGATGATCCTGCTTGAACACATGACATATTTACTTTTAGACTTCTGCTGGAGAGCATTCTTTATTAAAATGCTATATTTACACTGTATACATAATTCAATAAATATGGGAAATTGTCTAAAAGTATGCTCTCGTGGACAGGATTACTAAAAATTGTGTGACGGGTTGTCAGGGCCGGCAAGGCCTTCTCTGCTGGCCTAAACATAATCATAAAGTTAAAGCTAATTTATTATTAAAAAAATATAACTCTTAGATCCCTGATCACATTTCTTTGCTGCAGATAGCAATTGCCGATCATTGATGATCCTTATTGGCATATTCAGATCTTTTGTTATTTGACTATACCAGCTGGTTCTCACTAACACTATATTTGACAAGATTACGTGTATGTACCATGATAACGTTATATTCTACCAGTCAAAGCGCTTTCACACTACATCATTCACACACTGGTGGGGCTACCATGCACGGTGCCACCTTCCCATCAGGATTCTCTACAGGCACACATTCACCGTCTGAAGTGAAGGACACATTGACATGGCTTAGCGGAGATGAAGATGGAGCTGGGGATTGATCCGCCGATCATCTGATTAAAAGACTACATGGTCTTGCCACATGGACTTGGTACTATAACGGATAACCTATATAGGATATCACAGCGTGATTAACTAAGGAGGACTAATTGACTTGACATGTGAAAATGTTTTGATCTGATTTAATGTTATTTACAGCTTCATTGTTGTAATGTGTGTTAAGCAGTGGTGGGCCATCAGGGCCAGCTGGGCTCTCTCTGTTGGCCTAAACATAATAACAAAGTTCTGATAAAAAAAAAAAAAAAACTTTTTTTTAAAAATAATTTAAAAATTATAAATATTTTATAATGTAATTGTTTTTTACAAATACACTGCATGTATTATAATATTTTTTCCCTATTAGCTTATGTTCTCATTAAGCAGCTTCTGTCTCCTGTCTGTTCCTTATGGCTTGCTGGCTTTAACGCTCGTTATCCAATCACATCTCACCTCTGTCTCTCTGTATGTCTCGCTCTCTATTATTCCTCTCTTCTCTCTCTCTCTCTCTCTGCAGGTTAAACAGTAAAGGTTAATGGCCTGGCCGTCACTGTTTAATCCCTGTGTATATCCAGGCGCTGTGTTTTTTTTTCACGGCCCACCACTGCTTTGCACCAATGTCCATCAGTGACTTGCTTTGCACTTCTTCATTTAAATCAACCAGACAGCCATAGTAAGTAAGCAATTATTCTAATTACATTTCTATTTAAATGCTGTTCCAATCAGTAACACAACACATGTGTGGACCGACCTGCATTGCTATTTTGACTACTTTGACAAGAGAAAAAGGCGCGGCCACTCCGTGGAGCAATTGTGCCGTTACACAGCGCTCGCAATCCTGACTGACGGACTGGACCAGCCTAAACCCGTCAACAATGCATGTTGTTCGAATAACCACCAAACAACCAGTCACATTTAGGAATAACAAAACTATCCAACAACATTAAAGCAGGGCTCTCAAGTGTCACGCATTGAGCGTGACTGTCACGCACTTTGGTCTTAAATCACGCCCTCCCGCCACACTTCGTATTTCTCACGCTGAAAAAAACTCCAGGCTATTTAATGTGCCGCAGCGCGCAGACATGACCTGGTCGCGCGCTGCCCTCGCCACGGAGGAATCAAGCCCCCCTCCCCTTGTGAGGAGCCACTCATCAGCCAATCAAAAAACGAAATGGGCTACAGCCAATCAGAAAAACGTATCTTTTGTATCCGGGTAAGATGTAATGACAGTCGGGACTGGAGCCATCCGGCGGCGCGTATTTGTCGTCGTCATGGTGCGTCATGGTGCGTCATGGTGCGTCCCCACCCACGCCCCCTTTGTGGCGCCGCAATGTGTCTCCCCCTCTGCTGACTGTCTGCCGGCAGTCTGGGGCCAACCTCGGGTTGGCCCACCCGGAAATCTTTTTTAGGGCGCTGTTTGGATAAATTATCTATCCATCCATGTCTCTCATTTATTTCTTTGATCAGTGATTAGCTGAACTGTTTCTTAGACCCGCCTTTTTTGGGCCAAATTGATCTGGCCCCACAACCTGCACTAGCAGCAGAGACGTGCACTGGAGCAGCTGAACAAGGACAAGCAGGAAAAGCAGATTTTTTTTGAGCAGATACCTATTTTATAAATATTACCAGATGTATTTCATAGCTCAAAATACTAATATTGACAATTTGTATTATTTATTAGTATTTTTATAATATATATATATATATATATTTAATTATATTTATTCATTTTTTGGTGGCTCAAGGCGGGTGGTGCCAGGCCTTGTGGCCCTCTATTGACCGGCCACCACTGAGAACACTGGGGGTCTGGAGACACACTTGTGTTAAAGCCATGGAAAAGGGCATTTGCATTATAGGTAACCATCGGTCATCATTTCACTTAAAAATATAACTCACCTGTTAGTGTAAGGGTCTTGAATTGAAGAAGTATA
Source organism: Clinocottus analis (assembly GCF_023055335.1). Lineage (NCBI taxonomy): Eukaryota > Metazoa > Chordata > Actinopteri > Perciformes > Cottidae > Clinocottus > Clinocottus analis. The sequence continues at coordinate 12,909,741 of NW_027175832.1, read as the reverse complement.
CAGATAACCTCCAGTTTCTGAACCAGTCACAGGGATCTTTATCTGCAACACAATGTCAATTTAAATTAATCTCTTGACATAACACACATAATAACACTTTTGTTGACTTACTAAAAGACAATACCTGTGCAGTGTGTTGATCGATGCGGTTGTTTCTGTCAGTCAGATGGATGTTGTGGACTTTTAAAGGGGGAGCTCCGAGGCTTTCCATGGCAACTGGACATGCTTCCAACTTCTGAAGAGCCAGCCGGTGGTAGTCTGACTCAACAAATCTCTCTAATTAAACAGAAAGGTAAAAACTATTTGGCAGAAATAAGAGGATTATGATATATGTGTGGCCGTGTATTGACAGAGCAGTTTAACCACTATCAACTAGTACTTTTAGAAGATTAGTTGAAAAGTTAATTTACATGAAGCAACTCAGACAGAAGTTGAAGAATAAGCCCTGTTTTATCCCGATTCAAACCCCAGAGGCCTAAAATTCTGTCCTTCACTGGGAAAAGAAGCTCGAAATAGTAGCCTGGGATTACAGGGGCGTATTACAATCCTAGGACGGCTACAGCTACAGGATTCTTTTAGCAGATCAAAAATATTTTAGAAGTTTATTACCAAATTGTCGATAGTGTCCAATGATCTGCAAGCACAAAATCGATCAACGGCAATCGGCTCACAATGCATGCTGGGTAGATTTGTGTCCGACTTGATCCCAACTTGCTTTGACGTCCTGCGCACGTGATCAACGATAATCTCATGAGAGCGAGGCGGCCGCAGGTTTTAGAGCCAGGCACTGCAGTAGCTCTCTATTGACTGCGTGGCCCAGCGCATGATGGCAAACGCCTGGCTGTTGTCACTGAGCTGATTGGCTCTTAGATCTGGCAGCAAACGCTACTTGTTGTACAAATCCTTTTTTATGTTGTAATATTTAATACTTGATTGTTCACTATTAGTCTTGGGTTTAATCTAAAAACATATCTTGAGTAGTAATAATAAATCATATTTATTTAACACATATCAAAACCAGTAGTAATGTATTTCGCAGGCAGACATAAAAAGAACGAAGGATGCAGCTTCGCACATATTTCTACAAAAATATTAAGGCTGCAACTAACGATTATTTTAATAATTGATTAATTGGTCGATTTTTTTTCACGATTAATTGATTAATCAGATAAAAAAAAATTATAATTTTAAAGCATTCATTTGGAACCTTTTATTACAAAAACAGAACTGACAGTGCAAAATCACAGTGCAACAAATTTTAACAATAAAGAATTTATAAAAAATGAAGAAATACAAAATCAGAAAACTTAACAGGATTTGTTTGAACGTCAGAACTTCTTCTCTACACTCACAGGCATGCACATTCATACACTCACACACATGCACACTCAGACGCACACACTCACAGACACACACACACACTCACACACACGCACACACACTCACAGACATGCACACTCACAGACATGCACACTCACAGACATGCACACTCACAGACACACTTGCACACTCAGACACAATCCCAGAGATGCACACTCACAGAGATGCACACTCAGAAACACACACACTCACAGAGATGCACACTCACAAACACACACACACTCACATACTTACAGACATACACACTCAGAATTCAGAGAACAAGAGATGAGAATTCCGCTCCACTCAACTGTTTTGTTCAATACTTAAACATCTCTGCGATTTATTGAGTGGTGTAATAGTCGCACGACACAACAAATTGATAATGAAATTTGTTGCCAACTTTTTTAATAATGGATTTTTATCAATTTTATCGATTCGTTGTTGCAGCCCTAATAAATATATATTTAGAATCACATATGAATAAATCCAAACGTGATCTTTAAACAATTAACTTAGTAGCCTAAAGATTGTAACTAACAGAAAGTCATTTTTCCTGTGTATACTTTGAAGGCAGCTGCTGCCTGCTCTCATGTACATTCCGGGCAAGAATTTCTCCTTGGAGATTAATAAAGTACTTTTCATTCATTCAAGCAGCTCTTTCAAATGAGCCTATTCACACACTGATAGGAGGAGCTACGATGAAGGTACCACCAGACTGTTAGTTACCCCTGATGGACAGGTGGTTCCTGTCCATCAGGAGTAACTAACATTCATACAATGATGGAAGGAGCTACCATGAAGGTACTACCTGTCCATCAGGAGTAACTAACATTCATACACTGATTGGAGGAGCTACCATGAAGGTAACTAAGGCTAGGTGAGGCACTAACTGCTTCTTCCCTGGAGACTATGTGCTCCCTCTAAATACACACGGCTCATTTGTACTCACTCTGAAGCAAATAGTACATGGTTTCAATCCCGCCTCCGGTCAGCACAGTGGTGAAGATGGTGAGCTGCTGCAGTTTACTGGTGGAAACTCTCATGTTTTCTTCCCTGTAAAGTGTCACAGACACAAGTTTGGTCCATTAAATGGAAATAATGCATACAACACAGAACATGCATTTCATTTCAAATGTAAATCATTTGCAATAAAACAATTCTTCTGCTGAAAGTACCTAGAAATACATATTTATCAGTGTAGAAGGAACTGTAGTTATTTTATTCATATTGAGTTTGTGACATTAAAAAAGCAACTCAAGGCTCAGTGGAAGAATAAAAGATGTCCCATCTGTGCCATAACGGCGTGATCATTCTCGGTATGTTTTGTCTATGTAGCAGAGGTCACAAATCGGTAGACCAAGGTCCAGACTTTCACAAGAGATTACATGACCCCAGTCCTTCAAAAACACCACTGGCTCCCTATACAACAAAGATTCTCACTCATCACCTTCAAAACCAAGTCGGCAATTATACCCATTCACCAACTTCGGCATACAAGTCCGCATGGTACAACAGGTTCACTCTGTGAGGACAGTTTGTCTCTAAACTGAACAGGAAGCAGAGCTCGTGTTCAGCTCCATGCAGATCTTCTAGGTACCGTGTAGCCTACTTCTCAGCACACGTTCTGGAAACATCCTCACCTTGAAGATCAGCGGCAGGAAGACCCGGCTCCGTTTACCTCCGTGAACGTCACACGGATCGTCGACAATTGGATGTGGGTGGGCTCCATTAATACACAGGCGTATGCCGCTTATGGTCGGGCAGGCGGCGTCTGTACTACCATGAAGATATTAAGATATTCGACTGTATATATTGTAACGGACGTGTTATATATATATATATATATATATATATATATATATATATATATATATATATATATATATATACACACACACACACACACATGCAGATGCAGTTTGATGAAGGATACGGTACATTCGTATTACTGGGTTATTGCCTTTTTCGGTAATGCTCATTATTGAATTCATAAACTGAACCGAGTCCCCAGTTTGTGCTAAAACTCCGCCCCGCTCCTTTCCCAACGATAGGCCGGTGTCCCCCCTGCAGCACAGCGAGCGCGTCTTGTGGAGCGCATGCGCACTTTGCGCTCCTGACCCTCTTCGCCGGCTGCTTTAGTCGCTGCTACCTGTCATCCGGAGCTAGGAAGCAGCCACACTTCTTCTTGAGAGCAGCGAACGAGCTCCTTCACACCCGGTAAGCAAGCAGCAGCGTGTCCCGCTGAGCGTGTCTCGCTGAAAACCCACTGGTTTTCAAACCTGCTGGTTTCCCTGCGCGCGTTGTGTTCACTTCACAGCGGGTCTAGTCACCAGATTCGTCACACATTCATGAACATATTGCTGGAGATCTTCACGCCACATTTCATATCTATTGAGGCGATCACGATTGTATAAGTGAGCACTGCATCACAACCAAGTATGAAGAAATACATTTAAGAAAATATGTTTAGAAAAACATCGCAACGACCTGTCGAGCAAAATGATGACGTACTCAAGGACGGTGGATCAACTTGTAGAGCCAACGTTCAATAAAGAACTTAGATGATTTATGGTGTTACTCATGATGTCACATCTCTGTGTCTGGGGAACTTCTCGGTCTAGCTGAGCTGAAACAACTGGTTACCTCGGGCGGATACTAACACACGTCTCAACATATTTAGCGATGATTTTTCGCGAGTCTACGGCCAACACCACTGAAGCAATTGAACAAAAACAATTGTACTTTTGGGACGAATATACAGTGACGACCGTACTGTCATCAGATACTAAAAACAGGAGGACCCACCAACAATGTCTAGTTCGAGATGGGCCAATTTTGCGCAGAATCGATCGCCGGCAGTTGGCGCACAATGGATGCCGGGTAGATTTGTATCTGGCCCAATCCCAATCTCCACCCTGAACCCTCAGGGACTCACTGACGTCAGCTGCTAAATGGTTGAGTGTGAGGCTGCGGTCCAATAGTCAAATAATCACCTCCTAACGTCTAACCCTAAGCACTTTTCCTTGACCTCTGTGGAAACGTCACGGGGTCAAGGAAAGATGGTAAGGAGAATTCATGAGGAGTTAGGAAAAGACAACCGAGGTGTTTAGAGACTCCACTTTCACTAAGCGACGTAGTTATGATGCGACGGCAGGCGATGTTAGTGACGTCAGTCTGTCTGCAGCGGTGAAATTACAACGTTGTAGTCCATCTCGGACCAGAATAAAGCATCTTAAATACTTCATCTGTATTCTTACAGTGTTGTGTCATGCAGACGATTAAACAACCCGGTTCATATATTGCTTTATTAACGAGGATGGAATAAAAATTAATGAAGGAATATGAAAGTGAAACCAAGGCATTATCTCCTTTCCTTTCGTTAAGGAAGGTCCAGTGGTTCCTAAGCTAAAGGAGCTAAGTTAGGAGGCATGAAGCTCCTTTCCTTTGCGTTTAGAGAATTCGAACGGCACTTATCATGGCGGCCACTGAGGTACTTCCGGGTCATTTCCCTCAGTTAGGAAGGTTCCTAACCAAAAAGGACTATTGGACTGCAGCCTGAGTGTCTGAGGGCTTGAGCTGGTGTGAATATGAATGGGACAGCGCTTTACTGCAACATCACATGACTACATTAAAACTATTGTGTACAATTATGTCTTTATTTTATTGTTTTTATTCACTGGTTCAAACATCTTCGTCATAAGATGAGAAGTCATTTTATATTATTTATTCACTTGTTTTTGTCCAAATAAAATGTATGATAAATGTACAGAAAAAAAAAAATATATATATATATATATATATATATATATATATATATATATATATATATATATATATATATATATATATATTCTGTTTGCATTCCTCTAATTCATGTGTTCCATAATGTTGTAAAGGTATTTTATCAGCTAAATGCCCACGTGCCTCTTTGTTTACCTTTTTTTTTTTTTAACGTCTCTGTTCTTCCATTGGAAACTGCTTGTTAAACCTCACGTTGCAATGCATTGTGGCTAATTCCCCTTGGCAAAGTCAGCATCTAATGTTGACTTACAGAAAGGGTTCATAAAAGGCTCAAAATGTCCGCCACAGAGCCGTCAGGGACTCCACGATGTAACACTGGGACACCCTTAAGCCCTCAAGCACTTTGCGGGAGCGCGCCTCAAAGTCCGTGAGTCCGTAAGGGTGGAGATTGGGATTGGGCCTCTGACTTGTTCCCGACTTGCTTTGACGTCAGACTCGCGTGATCGACGATAATCTCACGAGAGGAAGGCGGCCGTCGATTTCAGAGGCAGGCGCCGCAGTAGCTCTACATCGGACTGTGGGTGCGTCCCAAGTCTCTAAATTGCATCCCCGTTTCCCTCACTTGCGTCCTTTCCTTGCGTCTTAGTCCCTCCTACGAGGGATGCATGGAGAGACGCAAATATCCAGCATCTTTAAAAAATGTGATTGCCAATAATATAATATTTTCTAAAACAAAAAAATCCTCACTCATGTTTATGAATACATTGTTTACTAGAGCACACAGACCTTCATAGCTTTATCATTAAATGTAGCTCTCAAAGTTCACTTTAAAATGTTCATCTTGGGGAGTGATGCCCAAAGAGGGTCAGAGAGATCCACCCCCCATCCACGTCATCCTGTGGAAGACACTGGTCCATGAAACCAAGCGCTCAGCTGGGCATGTTCAGCTCAAGATTAAATAAAAGGAGATTTAAAGAAATGTCTGATGCTCTGCTATACTTGGTTTCATTTCTCTGCTAGCTGTTCACATATGACTTACCAAATGAGGAAGTAAGAACACATAAAAGGGTTCACTTGTCTATCCATGGACCATCACCATGGTATATATTTTTGATATCCGAGACACCCAATTTAATCCACTTCACTCTTGATGTCTTTTTCCAGTCACGATGCTGGGGGCGGTGGTTGTTGGCATCGGCACCGCAGGGCAGGTGAGGATCAGAGACATATCAGCTCCTCTACTTGGCAGTCCGGCAGAGAAACTCAATGTCAAAGGATTCATTTCCAGGTAACATGACTGCCAGCATGCACAGTTCAATACAAGCAATAATTGTCCTAGTCATGCAGAGGCAGTGTTATCCTTAGTATAGTCACCACCTGCAGCCAGAGTGAACTGAGACCCGTAAGACGGTCCGCTCTGCTCATTCCGCAAAACCCTGAGATAGAAAACTAACTTGATACAAACAGATGTGCAGACTTTAAACATTGTGATTATGGTCCAGTCTTAATTAATTGCAGGTCTGTTGGTTCAGACTTCATTCTTTTTATCAAGGTACACCAAATAAACTGCACGTTTCCGTCTTTGTAGTTTACGGTCCGAAAGAGCTTTAGAACTAGTACTTAAAACACATATAGTATATAGTATTAACACAGACCCACTATTTTATTTAAGGTGGAGCAATTTCACCATATAATGTTTGTAAAATGGTTGGAGCAGTTTGTAAATGCATAGTCAGATCAAGTCCACTCTATCTAGATCAGGGGTGTCAAACATACGGCCCGCGGGCCAAATCCGGCCCGCCAGGGTGTTCAATCCCCCCCAAAAAAAAGTTTTTTTTTTTTTAAAGAACAAAATTAGCAGAGCTGGGATTGAAACCTCCGATCCTCTGCTTATAAGACGGACATGAAAACCATTGATCCAGAGTCGCCATTGATGTGAGCACTGATATTATTGTGTTAGAAGTCGTTAAACATGGATCATGTCATGAAAGTGGCGTCACAAATGTGTCACAAAGCGAGGGAATCTGCAGAGGAGAGAGAGCCCAGGCAGATAAACAGAGGGCTGATGTCTGAATTTTAGGTCTTTATGTTTCTAGTTAATTGTTTAAAGACCTTAAAATAGAGTTTATCATCTAAAAACCTTCACCAATGATTTAAACATAGAGAAACACTGTCGTTAATTATGCATTATTATGCTGTGATTTTTCTGGTCCGGCTCACTTGAGATCAAAAAACAAGTTTGACACCCCTGATTGAGATCATCTTGATCAAAGGAGCATTCTTGTCATCAGGCTGAAATGCGTTTCTGTCAACAGAAGAAGCTTGGACCCTCAACAGGGTGTGAGTCAGATCTCCGTAGATGAAGCTGTGAGCAGAGAAGACATTCAAGTGGCGTTCATCTGCACTGAGAATGTGTCACACGAGGACAACACCAGGTAATGTGCAAGTCTGCAAAAAGTCAATAGTTTTAGTGGAACAGTTAATATTCCAAAATCTCTGGTGTTTAGTGAAGATCTGGTGACAAAAGTACTGAATGGCGACTCCTCTGGTTGTATAGAAGTCTATGCTTCATGTGTTGACGCTGCATTCTCTCTCCTGACCACCTCCTGATTCTGCAAACTGTCTTTTAACTTTGTTAAAAGACAGTTTGTCTTTTAACAAACAAGACTTTGTTTGTTTTGACCCGTCTCCTCACCACCCCTGGTGGTGAGGAGATGGGTCGAAGGGTTGCCGACATCGCCTCAGACCCCTGCGCCCTTTACGTATCCCGTTCCCCGCCCTGAGCCTTAAGCCAAGTTTATGCTTTTGCGTCAGGTCGGCGGCGTACAGGTCGACGGCTGTAGCTACGCTGTAGCTACGCCGTCGACGCACACCCCTACGCCGTAGCCTGACGTGCACCTCGCGTTGATGCGGACCGCAAGCGCTGTGATTGGTCCGCTCAGAACGTAATTTCCGGCAGTTGCTTTTTTTTTTAGTAGTCGTACAGACCACCTCCGCAAACGTCTTCTCTGTCGCCTGCGCTTCAACATTTGCAATATAAGCATTTGTCTTCAATTTTTCAACTCTATAATATATATATATATATATATATATATATATATATATATATATATATATATATATATATATATATATATATATATATTACATTAACACCTTTTGAATAGGGCCCGAGCTAATGCTGCTGAATGTGTCAATAGGTCATGTCGTGTTTTTTAGTCCCGTGTGGTGGGCATTCTGATGTGTACAGCACAACTTAGTTTTTAATCAAATTTCTTTATTATTATTTTTTCATACCAATTTTGATAAAGAAAAGTCCCTCTTCCTGTCTCATCAGAACTTTTCTGCAGGCAGGAAAACATGTCTGTGTCGAGTATCCCATGACCATGAACTACAAGGCTGCGGTGGAGTTCTGGGACTTAGCCCAGAAAAAAGGTGATTTCTAATAATGTGTAATCTCTCACATGTACTCATGCTGATCTGTGTACAATATTAAGTTTTCTTATGTAACGGGCCAGGGTGCAGTCTGAAGACGTTTAGTGTTTCTGCTAACCTGTCAGTGGGTACTTGTCTTCAGCCAACAGTTGAGTCTTTGTAGAGCGATAGCCGGGGCGCTTCATCCTGAGCTAATGCAAGCTGGTTCTGGTTGGCTGCAACACAGGTGAGCTGGGGGGGGTTTGACCAGTGCCGCTCTCAGCACAGTAGCACGTACCAGTGTCTTGAATCAGACTTCAGCAGCCACAAGCTACAGAAGCCGTAGGTAGGTTGAGGAACAGCCGGGCTGCAGCATTTTGAGGAGGTTGAGTGGCACATGCAGGCACAGCATTCAGGACAGTTCAGACAAATACTGTCAAATAGACCAGGCAATCACATTTTTGCAAATATGTGTGTGCGTGTGTATCAGGATTGATTCTCCACGAGGAACACATCGAGCTGTTGACAGAAGACTACAAAGTACTCAAGAGAGAGGTGGAGGGTAAAACTCTGCTGGAAGGTACTCTTCATTTTACAGGTAAGATCTGAATTTGAAGTATAAGAATATGGTTTAAGTGTTTTCCAGTTTATCTTATTTTATGCTGCACGCTCTTCACTAGTCAAATATGAAAGTTGTCATGAAAAGAACCATTTTTAGTTTGGAACTCCAGCTAAACCTTAATAAGGATATGTAATCACGTGTGTCTACTGTGATTTGTTGAAGGTGGGGCTCTAAAGCCCGGGTTTGGTTTCCCAACATTCAGTGGCATTGCTCGCCTCACTTGGCTGATTGAGTTGTTCGGTGAGCTGTCGGTAACTGCAGCAACCGTAGAGGAAGACTTGGGTAGCAACTACAGCAAGATGACTGCAAAGCTGCTAACGTCTGACAACAGGTGAGGAGGATGTCGCCGTCTCCCACAGCGATGGAAAAAATAGTCCTGAAGCAAACAATGGCCGCGTTTCCCAGATTCGTTAAGACGCTCTTAAGCGCTAAGAGCGTCTTAGGAGCGCTCTAAGAGCGCTGTGAAAGAAGGATGTGTTTCCCACAGTCGTTTCGTGTCCTATTGGCAACATGTTGAAGTAAATGTGTTCCAGTCTCCGCTGCGACTTTAAGAAGTCGCAATGTGGGTGTTTGGATAGTGTCCGGCGGCTAAGCGAAGGCTCCAGGTGCAGACATTGCAACAACACCAAAGAGCCAGTTGAGTACCTCTAGGAGTGCACAGATGTGGAGAGGCGAAAGAGTCGTTCACTGGGGGGCGACCGTGGCGCAGTGGTCAACGGGCCGTTTTTCAATCAAAGGATTAGCGGTTTGATCCCCAGCGCCACTAGCTCGTGTCGATGTGTCCTTGAGCAAGACACTTAGCCCTAAAATTGCTCCTGTAGCTGCACCTACGGTGTAAAAATGTTATAGTCCTGATGTGGCACCTTGCATTGTAGCTCCTCTGATCAGTGGGTGAATGATTCCTATGTAAAGCATCTTTGAGTATTTAGAAAAGCGCTATATAAAATCCAAGCATTATTATTGTTTATCACTCACTTCATCGGTGTCCTTGTAGACCTCTGACGTGGATTGAGGAACGGAGTCCGGGCCTCCCCAGGGCCAAGAACATCAACTTTCACTTTGACTCCTGCACTCTGACCCAGATCCCACCTGCACCTCGGGGGAACATTGGTCTCTTCATGCAGGACCTGATCCACTTCTCGTCCAAGCTGGCAGGCCACGTGAGCGCCGAGGAGCTCCAGAGAGAGAAACTCCGGATCCTCCGCTGCTTGCACTTGGCAGAGGAGATACAAAATCTTTGCCAAAGTTAAATGGGCAGTCTCCATAAAATGATGATAAAACTTTGTTCTTTAAACATTAGCTTATCTTCATATTCCATTACCATGCCCACGTTTTTTGTATCGTAAAATCTTTCAAAGTGTGACTTAATATTATTTCATTAAAACAGATTAATGCTGAGTAATTTATCTGATCTATTTCTATGTAAACCTGTTTTAGCACTGGTGCTTTTCACTAAAGATAACTGAAACATATCTTCCACGACAAATCAAAAGAGTTGCAATTGAGGCAACAGGTCCACAGTAAAAGTAAAACTGTAAAGGTGGTGGCGATACATCACTTATTATCCATGTGTGAATGAGGGTGATACACCATTCTTGTGGTGAATAAGGGTTTGGAGCATGGCACTCGAGGCTGATGGACACAAGCATCACAATGTTCATGATCTAACAAATTAATTTGATGTCAATTCTTTATCAGCAATACACCAGTGAAGAAATACAATTATAATATTGTCTTCACAACCCATGACATTTTTGAGAATTTGCTTTACATTAATCCAAGTTGAGTGACGTGTGGAGATCTGTGATAAGATTAAACGATTTATCAACCATGCACTCTGTTTACTCATCCAGCTACAAGGACCAATGGTCGGACGGACGGACGCAAGCACGCACACAGTAGAAAAGCAATCTTTTTTTAATAACATTACAATGTCTTTCAGTATTATTTGACAAAACATTTAATTTAGCTGAATCTAAATCTTTGAAGACGGTAAACCTCGTCTTATCAGTAAAAAAGGCAACTCACTTAAAACCTGTCAGAGCTTATACAACATGCATGCTCCGCTAGAACCACTGCACTGTAATGAAACACGGTTACTTGTTGCTTTTTGGGGGTAATTCGGGTGAACTGAGCTCACCGACATATTACAAACGCGTCCTAACAGGTACAGATATGTGAAGGTGTCCTGAACAAGTGACTAGTATTATAATTTAAAGGACAGCTTATGTTTGAACAGTTGTTACAAGTAGACCTTTACATCTCCTGAACAAATCAGGAACCAAACATAGCGTGTTGTGGGACCAAAAGCACACAGCAATGGTTTACATCAGGAGTTTGTTTTTCAGGCTGATGTACTTGGACGTTGGCTTTGGCTGCATCATATCAAGTCCTACAAACAGTCTTTGGAAGACTTCAAATGTTTTGGCAAGTTTGGGAGGATAATCTAGATTTAAGGCATAGGTCAGGCCAAGGAGAAGGCAGCAGGCTCTGGACATGTTATCCAGACCCGTCAGCACTGGAGTTCCATCGATGATGATGCCTACTGCATCCGGCTGGTGACAAACATAGATCTTCATACTCTGTGTTTTAAGGTCCTGCTGCACTTTCTCCTCTTCTGTCCTCTAGAAAACATGCAAACAGACTTTAAAACATGGATTCTCCAAATAATTCATGTAATCCAGTCAATCAGATCTAATTAAATCGTCAATCCCTGCTGCAGTAAGAAAGGTCAACACAAAATAAAAGTACATCATTGTAACTTTAGTAAGTTTAAATAAATTATAATAATTATAATTACCTGAATGGATTGCGTTTTCATATATTTTTTTCATGATTTGTAAAATAATTGAAGATATAAACAGTTTTTAGGACTTACTTTCATAAAAGATTAGTCTGCGTGTATTTCAAAATGTCACTTTCTTTATACGAATATTTCAGATGTAATTTTTAAATGACTCAATATTGAACATGGGCCTGCTGATGCCTATCCTCTCCACTTCCTTCTGCTTCATGGTTCCTGGTTATCTGGATCGTGGTCCATGCCTACTACTCATTTGAATTATTTCTGTCATATTCATGTAATGTGCTGTGACTCTGTTACGTTGCTCATTCTGGTCACATCACATCTATTGCCTCTGTCCATCCGGAGAGAGGGATCCTCCTCTGTTGCTCTCCTGAAGGGTTCTTCCTTATTAAAGGGGAGTTTTTCCTGATCCGATGTGAGGTTCTGGGACAGGGATGTCTATGTGTAAAGATTTTAAAACCCTCATAGGCAAATTTGTAATTTTAAACTATACAAAATAAATTAGAATTAAATGCATAAAATAGATTAATAGAATTATTACTTGTTTTCTAAACAAAAAAACTGAATGGTAACAGGTTGTATGTTGAAGTTTATAGATGTACTTTTAGATTTTTTTACCGTGGTATTGAATTGGTAATGACTGTTATGCAAAATCTCCGGTAGTGGTACAGCCTGTTACGAATAGTTCAAGTATCTCTGGGTCTTGTTCACGAGTGAGGGTAAGATGGAGCGGGAGATCCACAAACTGATCGGTGCGGCTGCAGCAGTAAAACAGGCGCTGCACCGGGTCGGTCTACGTTCCAACCCTCACTTAATGGTCACAAACTCTGGGTCGTGACCGAAAGAACGAGGTCGCGAATACAGGCGGCCGAAATGAGTTTCCTCCGTAGGGTGGCCGGGCTCAGCCTTAGAGATAGGGGAAGAAGATGGGTTTCCTCTGTAGGGCTCAGTCTTAGAGATAGGATAAGGAACTTGGACATCAGGAGGGAACTTTGAGTTGAGCCGCTACTCCTGTCGAAAGGAGTCAGCAGAGGTAATTCGAGCATCTAATTTGGATGCCTCCCGGACACCTCCCATTAGAGGTTTTCCAGGCACATCTAACTGCTAGGAGACCTCTAAGAAGACCTAGAACACGCTGGAGGGATTATGTCTCCCAACTGGCCTGGAAACGCCTCAGCGTCCACCAGAATAAGATGGAAAATGTTGCGGGTGAGAGGGAAGCCTCGGTCAGCCTGCTGCCACCAAGAACCGACCCTAGATAAGCGGCTGAAAATGGATGGATGGTACCTCCTGCTAAATGTATAGTTTTGTAACATCTGAATAGCAAATGTTTTTATATTTGTGAATGAGATCTTTTTTTATTCTATATTCCCAACAAATGCACTGTTTTGTGTTGCATTTTAGATTTTGTTATGTGTTATGTTTTTAAGTTCATGCAATACTATCATAGTCCAGTATTAACGATTGGGCTTAATGAACCCTGAAGCAGTTAGTATGCCACCACCGGAGCAGCGCACTGAAACCTCTCAAAACTACGAAAAGAATGAATACAAAGTAATTAGGACAGTACTTACAAAGTAGTCAGAGATGAGCTCCAATACATTCTCCCCCAAGTACTCAATTAGGCATCTCAAAGTCACATCCCTCTTCTTCACCACTGAGGCATGGGGGTCCTACAGTTAAGATTGGATCATGAATAACAAATTATCAACATCTCGTCTGTCCGTCATCTCTTCAATAAAAGCTTGCTTCCCTCTCAGCTCACAATTAGATTTGAGAAGACAGCCATTAGCAGAGAAGGACACGTGACCTGTGAATACTGCAGTGTGTGTTCTAACAAAAAAAAACAACATCACATTACTCCTGTATTAGCTGCTCTACACTGGCTCCTTGTAAGATCAAGAATCACATTTAAAATCCTTCACCTGCCCTACAAAGCCTTAACTAGTAATGCACCATCATAGCTTAAGGAGTTTATAGTGCCATACTAACTCACTAGAGAGTTGCACTCAATGAATGTAGGGTTTCTTGTGGTTCCTAGAGTCTTGTAACATACGTTGGGGGCTAGAGCCTTCAGTCTTCAAGCTCCCCTTCTGTGGAACTTTCAGTCCGGGGAGCAGACAGTCACCTTATTTAAGAGTAGACTCAAGACTTTTTTTTTTTCTTTGATAGTGCTTATAGTTAGGGCTGGCTCAGGTTTGTCCTGGTCCAGCCCCTAGACATGCTGCATAGGCCTAAACAGTTGGGGGACATTGTAGGATACACTGAGCCCCTCTCTCCTCTCCTTCTAGATTATGTCCTGCACCATTAATGCACATTATTAATTCTGCTCCTTCTACTGAGTATTTATGTTTTATCTCATCACAGGTTTACATGGATCGTGGTTATATCTGGATCCTGGTACTGCCCCACACTTCCTACTATAAAAATGTTATTCATATACACACACAAAACACTTTTTTGGAGTATTTATAATGCATCCAGATGATAATATTGTTGAGATATTTATTTTTTTCACATGAGACTAAATCATAGCGCACGTTAGACATTACTGTGATGTTCCAGACCTTTGCATGAGGACATTTTCTCTAACTGGACCATGTTAAACATTAGTTGAATACCCCGGGTCTAAAGGGATATTTGGCTCTTCATCTATTCTCAAGTGGTTAAAAAAAGCACCACTTCTGTGTGAGAAATGGTATCAACCCAGTAATTGTTGCACAATTTATGTGCATGGGAATTCCATCATATACTTCTATCATGTTTGAAGCTCCTATATATGTATTTATGCATTTCAGATGTATGACTATGCTGCATCATGCAATATTCAGGGTCTAAATATTCAGATAATGTACTCCTACATGCTGTTGACCTGCTTCCTCCCCCAAAAGACCCCACTCCCCCTAAGTAAACTAAAAAGTAAATTACCAGAGCTGGAACCACCAATCTTCTGATTGAAAGACGGGGATAACTAGTGAGCCACAGTCGCAATCAATAGGAGCACTGATATTACGCGTCACAAAGTGGGGGAATCTGCAGAGGAGAGCCCAGGCAGATAAACAGTGGGCTGATGTCTTAATTTTTGGTCTTTATGTTCCTAGTTTATTGTAGAAAGGCCTTAAAATAGGGTGCGTCATCCAAAAACCTTCACCAATGATTTAAACAGAAATAGTGTGGTTATGTTTGCATTATTATGCTATGATTTTCAGAGATCAGAATGGGTGACCCCTTCACTAAAATGAGTTTGACACCCCTGGTCTTGGGTAAAGAGGGATGGTTCAAACTAGACAAATCTAGATTGGTCTAAAGTTAACCTTGTTAACTTTAACCTCACCGTTATCAGTTCAATCAACACATTCTTCATGCGCTGTCCAACTGCTCCTCCCTTTGAGCTGAACAATTCCAGGAACTTTGGAGTGTACCTGTCCAGCTGGGAGATAAATGTCGACTCCAGGGGAATAGTGTTGCACCTTCGGAACTCTTCATTTATCTGGAAGGCAGGATTTTGTACAGAGTGAGTATAAAGTTACACAGGCACACTCACATTTAGTTCTGCAGTAGGAACAATCTTTGCTGAGCTTTATGTTTCTGTGAGATTGTTTGTTGCATCATCTTAGGAGTCAAGGGGACCTGATCCCAGCTAAGCCTATCTTTTAATAGAAAGTTGCTCCTCAGACCTCCTCAGTTCAACAGACTCCTTCGGGTGGGCTGGAGATAGAGGGGGGCTTTGACCCACAACAGGCCAGCCACCTCCCGTTAAGTTCTCAGTAAACAGAATAAATATACATTTCTCTTTCTAGCTTCCTTTGGTTAATGCATTGCTGCTTGTATTTTGTGCCCTCTCCTCATGTAGACCTACTTTTAAAAATAAACCATCATAACACTCAAAACAGGCCTCATCTATCTAATTGTGAGGATGAGTCTGTGAGTAATTTAATGTTCCTGACCAATTTGTTTGCCCTTTCTGCATCACCTCAAGTAACTTAAATAGGTAAACCATCCATTTCAAACTCATATGTTTGATAAATTACAACTTTGTTGTATGCATGCCTTATTAAAAATATATTAACGGGAACACTGTAGCTTTTTTATAATGTAATTGTTTAACAAATAAACTTCATGTTTATAATTATTTTTCCCTACTAGCTTATTTTCCCATTGCACTGTGCAGCTGTGCCTTCATCAGTTTCTCTGCTCCTTCAGGCCTCTTGTATGGCTTCTTGGGACGTGTTTAACAGCGTTTTTTATCCAATCACATTTCACTTATCTTTATCTATGTAAGATTAGCCTGGATTAAATACACACGTGAGTCAAAGGAGTCTCTGAAACCCCGTGGCGCAATGAAAGTGAGTGAGTCTTCTCTCCCTCTTGTCAATTGGAGCGGCTCCGCGGAGCCGTGTAGTGGAGCGGGTAGTGGACTGTATGAACGCGCCGTATATAGAGTGTGACGGTCTGTACCCCAATCTGCCTGTGTTGTGGACTATACGGCACTCATTGAAGGCCTAGGTCTCAAACCCACGGTCTGCCACTGATATACATACATATATATTGTTTATAGTTTGAAGTTAAAAAGTTTGATGCTGTAGTTTGAAGTGAAGTGTTTTGTATTAATTTATATTTATAGTATACTAAACAGTTAATATATTGTTCAATTTGAAGGAAAAGAATTGCCTTGGCAATAAAAAAAGGTATCGGTTCAGGCACTGGTATTGTTTTAAAAGCACCGGTATCAGAAAAAAGAAAAAAAAACAATACACATCCCTAGTCCTCGCGCTTAAATAGTCTCTACTTGTGCTTATATTTGCTCTGCCTCTACTCAGGCTATTACTGCAGTGTGTGAATGTTAATTAGTACAGATGGACAGGTGGCACCTTCATGGTAGCTCCGCCAATCAGTTTATGAATGTAAGTCCTGGTGGACAGGGATACCTTCATGGTCCCATTTTGAAATGTAACAGTGTTAAGATACATTTGAGGTAGACATTGTTTGGACTCAGCACTTGGTACAATATAGATGTGCACATTTCTACAGTTTCCCATTTCATGAATCCTTCACAAACCCCTGTAGAAATCCAGTTTGAGAGTCATCGTTCTACACAACCAGGTATGCATATCCTAAAGTGACAAGTATTTTTAGTTTACTTACTTGTAATGGATCAAAGAGGACAGGCCATCTCTCTTTCAATTCGGACACCTGCATGGCCTGGCCGACCACTTCCTTTCTTCTCCAGCTGTATGTTCTGGACATCATGTCGTTTATCATCTTACCATTGTCTTTGGTCCTGCTTGCTGCAATGAGCTCAAGTCTCACGTTCTCCAGGCTGTCATCTGTTTCACCAGCTGGATGTGGGGGCAAGTAGTTTACCTCAGCTTTCCTTGGTTTCTTGATATTTTTGTTTGGTTTCCTGTCGCCCTCCTGCTTGTGTTTCAATGTATTAATTAAAAGTTCAGGGTTTCCGTGTGCTTTAAGCTTGCTCCGGTAGTTGGCACATTTGTATTTTAGGCTTTGCTGCCATCCGTAACATCCGTTATAAGAGCCGGGCTCCCTCAAGCAGGGATGCTTCTCTATCAGTGCCTGTGCAACTGCAGCCTTCTGTGGATCGTTGGGATAAGCTGTGTAGGAAAACATGGCCTCCGCCAGGCGCTCCAGGATGTCCGGTTTGACACTTTGCGTCATCAACAGGATTCCATCTCTCAGAAACCTTTCATTGCCTTGCCTCAACACCATCTCAGTGTTGTAGGAGAAGGTTGGAATGGGAAAGACAGCAGGCCACAGGTTCTGCCTGTCAGCTGCAGAGGGACTGGGAAGCAGTGTGTCTGGTGAATCTAGAGAGAGCATATAATCTACAGAGGAAACATCCGAATTGTCAGGGTTGCGTTCCTGAGGGACTGTGGTCATCATTATGCCTGGAGGTACGTGTACTACTTTGAGTGTGTCTTTATCCTTTAAGTCCTTTGTAGAGGTTAGTGTGAAGAATTCATCAAAGTCAGTATCTTTGTACTGAAGACCAATTTCTGTGGTGATGGAAAAAGCTTGTTTAAACACTTTAATTACGTCCTCCACGGATGAGGGAACGCCATTTTGGAAAGTTATCTTCATAATATCATGATCGATGATGACTCGAAATCTCATTGCTTGTTGCATATCTGTAAAAAAAAATGTAAAATGAATTAAATATTTTGCTGGTTGCTTTTATTTTAATTGCTTCTTTATATTATATACCTCTTTCTTCAGAAAAACAGGAGTTAAAAATAGGTTTTTGGCCTTTTGAATCAACCAAGTTATTGACTTCCATCCAGACGACCAATCTGAAAAGAACCCCCCACCAGCTGACTTCACCATCCAATCAGCTTGGAGAAATGAATGGGAGTCCAAGGAAGTCCCAAACAAACATCTGGTTCCAGACCCCAACCAACAGGTCCCTGGCACCAACCTCCCAAGGAGACAGTGGTCTACGCTCAGTCGTTTCAGGACTGGACATGGCCCTTGCTTGGCAAGCCTACACAAATGGGGCAGTAGCCCAAGTCGACTGTGTGCTTGTGGAGAGGAGCAGACTATGGAGCACATCATAGAAGTTTGTCCTCTACAAAGACTGAAAGGAGGATTAGTCACCCTCCATAGAGCAGACCAGGAGACAACTGCTTGGCTTAAGAACTTTGCATTCGCTAAATAAATTGACTCACAAAGTTGGTGCATTTTATGTGTTCATGGGCACCTGAAAAACATAATTCCAATATTTATTCACCAAGAGCTTCAAATATCTGGTATCTTAAGTTGAGCTGCAGCTATTGATTATGGTATTACTTTAATATAACTACACACTATTTGGCATAAGTAAAGCATGAGTAAACACTTAATTCATCATGTATAAATCATTGTTCGAACATGAACACTCATTAGTAATCAACTTCGGACACACATTTACAGGAGAACCCGGTGTGTCCGCACCAGAAATAATGCCAGCCAAGTGATATGAGGCGATGCCTGTCAGTGGCACCAGTGGTGACCTGTTTATCAGTTTGCTGGTACAAATGATTGAGTATGACCTGGATTGGTCTCTTTACAAATGAGGTGACGGGGTGGCGTATGCCTGTTTCAAGACCTCCAGTTCGAGACTGTCAGTGTACTAGCTGGCTATTATAGCTGGCTTCATACTGGCAGACGAGATACTCTTAATAAATAATGCGTTCTTTCAAAGTATGAAAAATACTCACCACTTGTGTGCCCCCCTCCCTCTCTCTCTCCCTCTCTCGATGAGGTCACAGAACATACTTAACTAACGACTAAAGTTGGGCTGCAGGTTTAACTTTATAGAGGAAGATGGTTGGCCTCCGTTTGCAGTGGAGGATCCAAACACTAATAATAAAAAAATACACCAAATCAATTTTGGATTGAGGTTACTGAGCTCTTGGATACTACCGACCACCGCAATTCTGTTGGCCTTAGTTTAGTTTTACACTTTTACTCTGAAGGCTGGAAATACACAACTTTCGCCCGTACGCTTGAAAGTACCGTTCAACAAACATATAACTACTGTTCCAGCTCCAGTTAGTTAGTTGATTTCAATGTATAACCAGACCTTGTAAATAACACAGAACCGAGATGGGAATTTCACAAGAACAGCAGAATTAGCACAATTCCAACCTGCTTTGCTGATGAGGAGCTCGGACCTCTCGCCTTCCAGCAGTTTGCGCTGGCGATTAATCTCTTCTTCATAGTTTGATATGGTTGTTTCCAGCAGCCCGCATATCTCTTCCACTGCCACAGCGAGCCGCTGGTTCAGGAATGTTTTCAGCGTCTGGAGTGTGGCCATTTTCAGGAGAAAGGTGGCTGTGGGAAACGTGCGCGAGATGTCCTGCTTGAAGCGGGCTGCTTTTTCCTCGCTTGCTTTTATGGTGGGTGCGCAACCGCTGCTTGTGACGTACATACCGCCCCCTACTGTGCGGGGGTGGTATTTAATATATTGTCCATAGGCTACTTTCCACCATAACTACTAAATGATCGTATTAATTAAAGGAGAGAGAAAAAAACTAATTTAATGCCGATCAATACCATCTTCTTCAGATATTTCACAACCACTTTCTGTGTGCCATACACGTCTCCTGTTGTTCCCAAGAAAACGAAAGTTACCATGTAACTATGGTTCTGTTACTTGTATTTGAAATACGTCATCATGTACAATTAGACATCTGCATTAACTCTTACTCTAAAAAATAAATAATATTACTATTTTTTTTGTGAAAATTAATATTTGAGGCTGATTAAAAAACATCCGGGGCTTGAGCCCCGAATGTTTTAGCCTAGGGACGCCACTGGGTAAGGCCCTTCAGCGGTCAGGCCCTTTAGCGGTCAGGCCCTTCCGCGGCCAGACCCATATTTGAAGGCGGCTGGAAGGCAGACAGAAGGCCCCACCTGTTGGGGAAGTGTCATGGCGTCTCGCAGCAGTGTCTGTGCAACAAGGGAGACCAAGTCATGGCTGGCCATGAGCAAGTGGGCCATCAGCAAAAGTCTGTGGTCCTGCTGAAGAACTCTGATAAGCATTGGCAACATCAGAGGAAATGGGGGAAAGGCATAAAGAAGGCCTTCTGGCTACGTGTGAGCCAGGACATCTTGACTTGGAGGACTGGTCCTCTCCATCAAGGAGAAGCAGTGGGGGCAGTGGGTCAACATCTCTGAGGCGAAGAGATCCAACCTGACAAAGAGACCCCAGATGCTGTGCATCACCTCTGGTGGAACAATCTGGTTCATATATTACTTTATTAACATAAAAAACCTGGTTCATATATTACTTTATTAGCATAAACAACCTGGTTCATAGTATAACTTTATTAACATAAACAAACTTGTTCATATATTACTTTAACATAAACAACCTGGTTTGTATATTACTTTAACATAAACAACCTGGTTCATAGTATGACTTTATTAACATAAACAATCTGGTTCATAGATTACTTTACCATAAACAATCTGGTTCATAGATTACTTTCTAAGTGAAGATGGAATAGAAATGAAAAAATATTTAAGTGAAACTAAGGTATTTGTCAAAGAACAAAGCTACTAACCTGTCTCTGTTCAGTTTCAAACATGAATATCAAATGCTGACTAATATGTTATCACACCAACAATATTTCATATCCCTTTATGTTGTTATGGTTTGTATGTAGATAATAGTTTGGGAAACACCACACAACTCAGTGTGACCTAGAAGTGTTGACTTGATAGTGTTTTATTGAAATTTCACAAAATTGTTGATTCAAAGATGATCATCAGAAACCAGACTCAGACATAAGGGATCATCATTCCTCGTCCAGTTTAGCCCTTTCATCAAAGCTTCTGTCGATGAAGTCAGATAGAAGAATGAGGGCTGAGGCTGCAGTTCAACACCAGAGAGCAGCTTAATAAGTCAGTTTGATCACTTAACAGCAGTTTTCAGCAACAGCAATGTAACGTTGGTAGTTCTCCAGCAGGTTTAACAGATTACTGAAAGTATTTCAAAGTTATTTACATGATGGCGGCCACTTAGATGCTTCCGGATCATTTCACTCAGAACCTCACTAAGCAAAAATTACTATTTGACCGCAGCCTCGGTCTATCAGACAGCCAGGATACAGGAGGCATGCTCGGTGGTGGACTAGCCTCGGGTCCTAGCTCAGTTAGCTTAGCTTTCATCTTGGCTCTCCTCCCTGGGCAGTTTGGTCCAGCAGGTCTGATGTGTCAACTGAATGTTTTGTCACATATCACCATTCTGGTTTCTTAGAAACTCTTTGTCAACCTCTCCCCAACAAAGTTCTCTCTTGTGTGGACTGTCATGTGCTGGGTCAGATTTCCTTTTTGTGAAAATATTTCGCCACAAACAGGACAACTACATGGTTTCTCCCTTGTGTGGACTGTCAGGTGTTGTGTCAGATTTCCCTTCTGGGTAAATCTTTTACCACAAAGAGAACAAATAAAGGGTCTCTCTCCAGTGTGACATCTCATGTGCGTCTGAAGATGGCCCTTCTGTGAAAATCTTTTTCCACATTTTGAGCAGCTATAAGATTTATTGCCAGTAGAATGTCCCATATCACTTACAGGAACATTTTTTTTCATAATGCTTATATCCGTCTGAAGTTTCCTGATCTTCTTCCTATCATCCTCATCGACAGGCGATGTCACAGCACCAGAACACTGTGAAGTATTGTCAGCAGATCCAGATAGACATTTAAAACCAGGTTCTAATACCCTGTCTGGTTCTGATCCACGACAGTCCTCTACATTAGCACCAGTTTTGATCTCTTCAGCTGAGCTGCTGGCTGGAGGCTCGGCCTCTCGGTCTCCTTCATTTTGTCTTTCATAAAGGGGGAATAACTGAGATGTCTCTTCAACCTCCTCACTCTTCACAAGGACCGGAGTGAATTGGAACACTAAAACATCCTCCTCCTGCATTCCTGGTAGCTGGCTTCCAATCTTGGGACCAGTCCAGAAATCCTCCTGTTCCTCTTTAATGTGTTGGCGCACTGGGTCATCTTGGTCCAGGCTAGGGCTCCACTCCTCCTGCTCTTCTTTAATAAGCGAATGAAGTTGGACATCTGCAGAAAACAGCGAATTACAGATGGACAATCAAGTTCAAGTGAACCCAAACTCCATATCATTATCTATGACTATCAATAAGCACCGTTATTGATATATTGTAGTTCTTACATCTTGTCTATCATTTTTTAATTATTACCTTAGACTAGTGTAACGTGTTATATACCCATCTCTTGTTAGCTTTCTCCCCAGTGACTTCAGTTAACGGGGCCTTGCCTGTTGTATACAATGTTGGCTTCACATGCACGCCATTTTACTGGTTGTGACAGTCAAATTCATCTTGATCATATATATAGGGTACGGATTATTAAAAACTGACTGCGGGGATGGCGTGATAGTGTGGAGTAATGATCACGATTGTATAAGTGAGCACTACATTCCAACCACGTATGAAGAAATGCATTTAGGAGAGCTATAGCAAACAAAGGAGACACCAATGGACCCTTGAAACAACAATAAGTTAACAGACGATAAGTTGTCACGGCCGGCAGAAACAAACGTAAAATTCGGGTTACAAGCCGATACTACCTTCGGTGGATGTCCCCCTAGCTCCCTGATGTAGCCAGCTACCGCTGCTGCTAGTTCCCTGTTTGCTCACCGCTAGCTCCCTGACAACCACCGAAGGTAGCAGGGTTCTCTCCATTAGGAAGAGTGAAGAGGTCAAGCGGAGATGGCTGTATCACCACTAGATGTAATGAAAACAGCGCCACCTATCGTATCGGATATGACATGCTTTCGGCCAATGATTCGATTTATTCACTGCCATGTATATTAGGATAATAGCAGTTGACCCGAAAGAGAGCATAGTCCGGTTAAAGCAAGATTTGAATTAATACCATCATGTAAACGCACTGAGGGTGGAATCTTCTTCTAACCAACTTTTTAAATGTCATTTAAATTGTTGCCAATGTAATCAATAGATTGTGAACTTTATGACATGTTATTATAGATCACCAGACCAACAGGTTGAATAAAGGCCTAAAGGGTGATGATGATGATTATGATGATGATGATGATGATGATGATAAGCCACCGTCTTTCAATACATGAGGATTTAGTAGTCTTCTTAAATGCATTACTTAATACGTGGCTGTGATGGAGTGCTCACTTAAACAACAGTAACCGCGCAGTCGAGATGGAATGCGGCTTGAAGATCTCAGCAATGTGTTTGAATGTGACGAGACACGCGGATTTTACTGGTGTCCACCAGTAAAACCAGTTGGAAGGGACACCGGCGATGTAAACAAAGCACAGACCGCAGGCCACACTGCTCACATCACGTGACTACTGGAGTCCCGCATCGAGAAGGAGGTTTAGGGCTTTAAAGGCTGCTTTACGAACCGGACTCGGGGTTGTACACCGCATGGAGCAGCTTTCGATGGCGGCCCTCCAGCTCCTGTTCATACTCTGTCATTGTGGACTCCAAGTGTCCGAGGATCTCGTTCACAGCTGCAGTCAGCCGCTGGAGCACGAACACCTTCACGCTGCGGAGTCTCGACATGGCGTCCGCGAACGAGGCGACGCGTTGAGCTATTTCCTCCTCACGGTCACACAGCTGCTGCTGCAGCTGCGCCTCCTCTTCCTCCTATTCCTATTCTTCCTCCTCCTCCTTCTATTTCTTCTTCTTCTTCTTCTTCTTCTTCTTCTTCTTCTTCTTCTTCTTCTTCTTCTTCTTCTTCTTCGCGGGTGTTGGCAGATTGCAATACCGGCTTCTTAGAGCTATAACCCCACCTATTGTAGCGGATGTGCAGAACGGAATTTACCTTTGTCTATCCAAATGAAATCTTATTTAAAAAAAAAAACAATACTGTAATTATATCTTTAATTAAGACACATTTCACCACTCTCTGAGTTTTACACACACACACACACACACTATATATATATATATATATATATATATATATATATATATATATATATATATATATATATATATATATATATATATATATATATAATATATATAAATATATTAGGGCTGGGAAAGTTAACGCGTTAATATCACGTTAACTTTTCAATCGCGTTAACTTTTCAATCGATTAAAGGCGTTAATTATTTGATCATGTGTTAACTGCATGTTTTTTTTTCTTCTGATCATGTTGGTCTTTTGAGCCAGACAGAAATCAGTAACTATAAAAATGATTCCTTTTATACAGGTTTGCTGGGTCCCTTTTCTCTTTCCGCCCAGTCTTCTATGACTCTGAAAGCCTGAGGAAGTAGGGGAACATTACTTATTGCAGTAGGAGAATAGAAGTGTGTTCCTTCAACATCATATTCTTCAGATTTTCTTTTTATCTTTTAACTTTCATCCCAAGCTCTTTCCATTAAACCTGTAAACCCTGCCATTCATTCAGGACACGAGTATTTTTAAACACACATCCTCAAAGAGGAATCCAGTGAGCCAATGAGCTGCAGTGACTTTCCTCCTGATTCTTCCATCATAGCGCTACTCACGTCTCAATGCTTTGTTCAGTGAGATTTAGCTGCTTATCTCATCAATTCAATTCAGTTTATTTTATATAGCCCAAAATCACAAATACAAAATTTGCCTCGGAGGGCTTTACAATCTGTATACATAAGACATCCTTGTCCCATGACCTGACATTGGATCAGAAAAAAACTCCCCCCAAATAAAGATAGTAAACCCTTTCAATGGGAAAAAGGGAAGAAGCCTTCAGGAGAGCAACAGAGGAGGATCCCTGAACAGAAGCAATAACTGTCATGTGACCAGAAAAGGATTTTAAATATAATTATTGGTTCTTTCCAGTCTAGAAGTAACAAATGTGTGGATCAACATTACTGCATCGCTTTGAGACAGAATATGCCGGATTCTTGAAATGTTCCTTAGGTGAAAAAAGGCAGTCCTTGAGATTTGTTTTACGTGAGATCCAAAGGAGAGTTCCTGGTCATCCAGAGAAACCATATCATAAGTTAATTAATAAGTTATTTCTGAGGTGTTCTGAACCGAGTAAAATAACTTCAGTCTCGTCAGAGTTCAGCAGCAGGAAGTTCCAGGTCATCCAGCTTTTTTTTTTTATTTCTTTAAGACATGCTTGAAGTCAACAATGCCGTCTACTTATGCCTGCAAATCTGCTCCCTAGTTCTTTCCAGATTTAGCTCTCATTCGATTACTTTTTAACATTTTGAACTGACATATGTACACACAAAACATCTCCATGCACAAGATTTACAACTTCAAATGCATTTTGAATACATTCATTGAGGTTTTTATTTCTTTAATAACTGGCAGATTGGTAAAATGATGTGTCTTGAGGTTTATTGGATTAGTTGGATTGGTTTATAATGACATTAGCATTTTGTTAGGAGAGGGACTGTAGAGTTGAATGTATGGAGGTCAGCCATCACCAACCACTGGACTGCAGCTTTCCTACTGAAGGTTCAGATGTGATGAAGAGGCAGAGCACGGTGGATCATGTTCAGGACATCCTTGAATAGGACTCTCCTGCCTTTCCCTGCTGCGCTTATGCACCTCTGGAGGGATAATCAAGAAACAAGGAGTGGCTGGAACAAACTACCACATACTGTGTCACTATGTGGCTCAAACCTGTGTTGCTGGTTCGTGAATTTTACTTCCAGGGCACTCAATAAATAATCCAAAGTGTGGTAACACATGGTCAAGGTATCATACAGATACAACCATATATGTGATGTGTAGACACTTTATTGTAAAGTAACTAGTTCACTGGGACATCTACTTGCACTAGTTATCCACTGTGTGGTAGCATTGTTCTTCCCAACACAGAACAAAAAAGAGATAATATTATTACAAATATTTTATATGTTATCTTTTCTTCACAAGTGTACAAATTGTGAACTGCACAATCTACCTTCTCCTCAGGCTTCTCTTGGTAGCTCTGAATTTGAAGGACAATTGCAGCAGAGAATTGCTTTACCGCAGTGGTGAGGTTGATTGTCTTTCAATCAGAGGATTGGTGGTTTGAGTCCGTCACTTGTGCCTTTTTACTTGCGTCGTAGTCCCTCCCACGACGGATGCTTGGAGAGACCAAGGAAACCATGCGAGGAGAGAGGACATGAGGAGAGAGGACACGACGAAATGTGATATAATAAAAGTTTGTTTCTGATGACATCGGCCGAGTGACATCTAATCACATCTGGATCAGTTGTCATCGCTTTAACAGCTGACAAAGTTTGTGTCTGTAAACATTATCATCGGAACAGAGTTATTTTCTGGGCCGGACAGTTTTAGGGAACATTCTAATTAAAATCTACATAAAATATCAATTAAAAAATGATTGTATAATGTTTGCAGTTGATGTTTGCGAATGTGGCTCAGCATGCCCGTTGTGTCAACCTGGGGGACTCTGAGGCTGACACCATTTCCCTCTTCTGCGAGGGGAAACTCTGAGAACATTTCGTTTGAAGAGGCCTCCGTCAGCTGTGGGTCCTCCCTCGCTGGGGCCACTGCGCGGTTCAGGGCTTCCTTATCCGTCCCCCCTCCCGATGAACCGGTCGGGCTAGATGGTTCTGTACCAGCTGGGTGAGTGCGTTGTCCATTGCACTTCGTTTTTCGCTCTCTGAGTACGTATTTTATTGTGAATCTTTCAGCAACGGATCCGCCGTGCCCACATTCACAGAAAACAGGAAACTCAGACAGTAATAGTTAAACAAAAAGTGTCCTTTAATAAGTAGGCTTTGGGAAAAGGGGGATGGGGTCAAATCCAACAAAAGGTTCCTCCTGGTTGGGGTCTTTGGTTTCACGATGCAGTTCCGGTGCGCTGCGTGGGCAGATCAGAGGACAGGTCACTACACAGATCACAGGGTTACCTCCTCTTGGTTGCGGCTTCTCTCCAGCAGTTCCTCCTGGCTTCCTGTCCTGTCTGTCCTCCTGCTGCTTCTCTGGCTGTCCAGATAAAGGGGCTGGTTAATTAGTTGATGGCCTGCAAATATGTCCAGTGCCAGATGCCAATTGGTTGCAGGACCTGCACTGGCAAGTACCTCCCATTAATCACCTCACCCAGCCAGAGGATCCGCCTCCTGTGCTCCGCTCCTCCCCGTGGCCTGCCACACCGTCTTTAAATCAGAGTGGTTCGAGCCCTAGCTCCGGTAGTCCTTGTTGTTGTGTCCTTGAGCAAGACCCTTAACCCCTAATTGCTTCCCGTTGCTGTTTCTACAGTGTATAGAGCAGAAATGTAAGTTGCTTTAGATAAAAGCGACAGAGACGTGCATGTGAGCAGCTGAGAGGTGCACTAGTAGAAGAGAAAAGCAGATATTTGGCCCAGATATCCTATTTTACAGATATTACTGGGTATATTCCATAGCTCAACAACACAAATAGTGACAATTTGTATAATGTATTAATATAATTATATTTTTTATAATTAATATTATATATATATATATATATATATATATATATATATATATATATATATATATATGTATATATATATATATATATATATATATATGTATATATATATATATATATATATATATATATATATATATATATATATATATATATATATATATATATATATGTGTGTGTGTATATATTTTGCTGGCTTAAGGTGGGTGGGGCCAAGCCCTGTTGTCCTCTTCGGACCGGCCGCCACTGTGTGTCACCCTGTTGATGTGTTAAAATGTGTTACACATCATAACTTTGTCTACTGACACTTTGACCTTAACAACACAACATGTTACCTGTCAGAATGACACAAATTTACCATTTCAGGATATTTGAACACAGATCAAATGACCCAAACAGATAAAAGCTTTGCAGCAGTGTACACATTGTTTAAAATAGGTAAGCCAACTTTTGTTTTTAGCAGCCTTATATAACAAGTATTCAACAGAAGATCAATAATATCTACACATAAATCCATTCCATCCATTCCTTGTCATGGTTTACCCTGAAGTAACCTCTCATAAAGTTACTTCAGGTCAGGACTTACATGTTATCAGTGTTTAGCCCCGCCCCTGATGACTGTCCCCGGGCCTTTGTTTTTTGGTTAAAAAACGAAAGACTTGTATCCAGAATTTAACACAGAGTGGCAGAATTGTTCCTGCGTGAACAGGTGAAATGAATTATAAAAATAAGCTGTGGTGAACTGTAAGCTTATATACACTATAACATCATCATCTTTGGACAACAAAGGTTTCTTGTCAGCAGAAGTTTTTCTTCCCTTGTTCTCCAGATATGGTTTTCACAGGTTAATATACAGACGTAAAGCGTCATACTGGAATATTCATAACCCATCCACATTAGGCATATTTGACCTGTGTGACGACCCTCCTCCCGTACCCTAGGTGTATGGAGCAAGTACAGTCTCAATTATGGTAAATGCACACAGAAAGATTCCCAGATCCGCAGAGAAAGATTCCCAAATGCGTACAAAGATTCACAATTGCACATAAAGATTCACAAATGCACACAAAGTTCACAAATGTACATAAAGATTTACAAATGCACACAAAACAATTCACAAATATATTTGATTTACAAATGCACACAGAAGGATTCACAAATACATTCTAATGATTTATGTAGATGTAAAAAAAAAATCACAAATATATTTTGGCATTTGTATGTATTTTTTTTATGAATCACACTGCATTTGTGGCTCCTCATTTACCAGTTGCTTTTATGAGACTCCCCTTTCTTTATTTTAAATGGATCTACCCGTAGCCAATCAGATGTTGCTCTCATTTTCAAACCAATTACATGAGCATAGCTCCAGCTCCCCCTCCCCACGTGGCTTCATTTGCGCTAGAGAGGGGGCGTGGAGTATTGTGAGCAGCCATTATTCAGATACTGTTGTAGGACTCCTGATAACGTTATCAGTGCCGCTGCCAGCCATTTTGGTGCCCTAAGCATAACTCCTTCATGGTGCCCCCTTCTCAATGGTTGAAAAAAAAGTTTGTGCCAGTTTAACAGTTTATAAACACCAAACCATCACACACTGTACATTTGAAAGTGCAAACTTCTCTTCAGCAAATACATACATTACATTAAATAAAAATATGTACAAACAAGAATAGTAAATCTTCTTAAATAAAACAAAGATGATCTTCTTAAATAATAAAAAGATTTAGAGGATGAAAAGTCACGACAGCTAAAACACACATTCATTAAAATAATGAAAAAAATTATCAAAATAAAACAAAGACATAATTTTTTGAGAGAGCCATAATGCTATTTTCTATGGATCTAGCATTTCCACCAGTTTTGGGAGGCTCTATAGAGGCACACGTCTGCATTTCTTCGCCGCAAAATCACTAATTAGGTCATATGAGCTTCTGAGCCACTTCACCATTGATGCTGGTGACAGCAAGACCACTTAGGTATGTTTTAATGAGCTTTAGTTTTGAACAACGTCGCTCAGCAGAGGCAACTGTAACAGGAAGAGTCAGGCACCAGGCTCCAGGGCACAGATTACACTTAACTGTTATATTTTTCTCTTTTCACGGATACAAATACAAAAGGCTGTGATCAGAATACGGGACTGGAGCGGTCTGGCGCGCGGCGCGTATTTGTCGTGGCGCGTATTTGTCGTTGTCTCCCCCCGCCCCCCTCCCGCCGTCAGCGGCTCCCGGGGGATATATGTCGCTCTTGCCTGTCTTCTTTAACAAGAATTAAGCATGGACTGACTTAAAAGAGATGCACGGGCATCATCTCACAGTTTCTTTCTTTTCCTTTTTTCTGACCCTGACTCCTGTTGTCGCCACTAAGAAGTGCACCACCGCTAGCTTGGGAAGTTGAGTACGTATTTGTTTTGGGGGGGTGGGCACCAATGTAACTTTTTTTGAGCAATTAAATATATCTCTTGTTCTGCCTGTTTTGTGATATACACATGCCTAAAAGGTGCCTAATATTTTTATTCCAAAAACATATCGGCATTCGAATTATTATATTTATGATGATATTTTGTTGCATATTTTTTGCTGCCCCCTTACGGGCCTGGTGCCCTACGCACAGCGCATTGTATGCCTTGTGGGACCGGCGGCGTTGAATGTTATGAACCCAGACACAATCATGTTTTATGTTCCGACTTTTGTGGGACTTCCACATATAAAGCAGAACTAGTGATAATTTCAATGGTGTTCTTGAGCTAGGGTGACCACAGCTAGGGTGATCACTAGGGTGACCACACCAGACGTCAGGATTTTCAATGTCCTGTCTGGCGTCAGGCGAGCATCAAGCCACATGCGTATTTGTCCTCCTTTTTGGAGTTGCACTGGACCTTAAGAGCAAGTGAGACACAGAGAAAAGCTGATGATATACTAATAATAATAAACTAATAAAGTTTGCTTGTTATATCCTCAAAACCAAATTATATTGTTCAATGTTAAATCACTTCGATGAAATCGGAGCCAGCCGGTCATTTCAAAAAGTCCTGCTGAGATCAGGCTCCTCTCGGCGGGCAGAGAAGCGCTGACCGCCCAATGCTGACGGCAGCCTATCTTTGATTCTTGACAAATCGACCATAGTTTTGATGCTTAAACAACTAACTTCTCACCAGAAAACATCTCAAAATGTGATTCGAGATTGTATTTTTAATACAGCCGCTGTAGACATCTTAACGCTGATTGGTCGAGACTCGACACGTCACATCAAAGATGTTCTATTGCGAAGATGATAACATCAGCTTTTCTTGATGAGAAAACTCACAACTGAAAGTGAACCGGATTGTTTATGTTGTCTGCATGACAGAACACTTTGGAAGCCCATTTCCACCACAAAAAAAGTCATAATTATTAGATCAAAATTCATAATTATGAGATAAAAAATAATTATTATGAGATGGTAAGTGTGCATGCGCTGCTAGCGCTGTCTTCACATGCCTCTTCATCCCCTCGCCAGTCTAATTATTCAAACCATGCAAGCGTAACTGTTGATGTTTTAGCTCAACAAATAATAGCATTGCTTTTAATGTAGCTGTTGCTGTGTTTCTCGATTTGTTGATTGTGGTCGAACTTGATAAACTGGAAGCATGTTATGTATATATATTAGTGCTGTCCTATTAGTGCTGTCCTATTAGCGCGTTATTAATGGCGTTAACGCAAACCAATTTTAACGCTGTCAATTTTATTAACGGCGTTAACACATTTTAATTTTTCAACGCCGGATGTAGCTCAACTGGATGTAGCTCATTCGGAAGCAAAACAATAGGCACGCCGTTTGGGCTTGAAAGCTAGACTAACGTTACGGTTTGAAATGAATGGTGAGCGCGATACGGCAACATAAATGATGAGACGCTAATGAATGGAAAGTTTACTTTCAAAAAGTTGTCAGATGGTTCCCATGACAAGACCAAAGTCGTATGTGCCGTTTGTCATTGTGAACTGAGCTATCATCGTAGCTATCCAGTCAGAAATACCACTCGATGGCCGAGCACACAGCTGATGCTAACTCTGCGCCCCCTCGTCATAGCCAGACAAGAACAGACAATGTTAAC
This sequence comes from Clinocottus analis, assembly GCF_023055335.1. NCBI lineage: Eukaryota > Metazoa > Chordata > Actinopteri > Perciformes > Cottidae > Clinocottus > Clinocottus analis. Next base: position 12,877,781 of record NW_027175832.1, on the reverse strand, counting down.
GTTGTAGAGGACGAGGATCTAGCTGATATAATACGCATCGCATCCAGCGACAGGACCTATGAACCCTGACTGCTATGTTCATCTCTCTCTCTCTCTCTCTCTCTCTCTCTCTCTCTCTCTCTCTCTCTCTCTCTTTTTCTCTCTCTCTCTCTTTCTCTCTCTCTCTCTAAATATATATGTTATATACAGTATATATACACAACATGCTTCCAGTTTATCAAGTTCGAGAACAATAAACAAATCTGTTGAAAACAGCGTTTAGCCTGAAAGCTGGTAAAGTTCTACACTATTTTCTTTTTAGCATGACATCCATTGTATGTGTGTGTATTTTCATCTTGCCAGTCTGTATTTATGTTATGAATTAACAAGAATCCTTGTATTACTTGTGACGTTAGTTATGACATTTAACACCCTACAAAAATATATACTTTTGAACAAAGACCTTGACCCAACGTCTACTTCCGGAGCTTTTAGCCACAATGCTCTGTTATCTACATTATTAGTTTATGACATCATAAATGTCTAGATAAAAGAGAGACGTAGACATCATTTGCACCGAGTTTAACAACTAGAGACATCTGAACATGACAGACAGACAGGTGTATAAAAACATTTTATGTTTGTACAGCAGTACACGTCAACACACGCATGTGTTTGCATTTTTGTGAATAACCTTCAGATTGGCATGGAATATATGGTGTTCTGGTTATCTATGTAACCACATTCTGATCCGAAGTTTACATAATCACTCATTATCTTACTATTTTGTCTATATTTCCCATTTGAACTATAATTTTGTGGAAATAAGTCAGTTTCAACGATGGACTATGAATGTTTTACGCTTCATGTGAAGCACTTGAATACCTGGCATTGATATATATAAAGGTCAGCATTGACTGAAAAACCAGACACATCTTTAGCAGCGTTTGAGAGTGAGACAGTTAGAGAGAGCAAACTCCAAGGTTGATGGAATCTCTATCTTTTACTTCAAGGTGAAGTCAGTACATAATAGGCTGCTGATTACAGTAATACATTTAGTGATTAAAAAGGAGTTTGGTCGAGCTGCACCTCACAAAATAAATTAGCCGACGTGAAATATCGAAGTACAAAACAAGTGATGACAGAGCAGAATAGATGAGCTAATGTGTTCACACTAGTTTTTACTTGCTGTGATACATACACTGAACATGAACATGTTTTACTGCACAATGTTGGCTGTGATAGTCAATGCTAACACATTAAGTTGTAGTACTTCAAAAGGGCAGCCATGAGAACTTCCAGTAGCTCCAGGGATTAATAGAGCAGAGTGGTGAGCAGGGTCGTCCTTTAATCAGAGCATCGGTGGTTCAATCCTCACCTCTATTAGTCCATAAAGATGGGTCCTTAGGCAAGACACTTAACTCCAAATTGGTGCCGTAGCTGTTCTATGGTGTTTGCTAGATAGTCCTGATCGGCAGGTGGCACCTCAGTGTTAAAGTGCTTTGTGTGGTCGGAAGACTAGAACATGTGCTAGTATTTCAGCATGTACAATATACTTTACCGATGACATTTTCCCAGATTATTTCATTTTTACATGGTACTGTTGGTACTATTGATGTAAAAATCATCTTTCACAAACTCGAAGAAGCTAGTTCAGGGGAGTTTACATTGATAAATTACATAACTTTACTCCTAGGAGTAAGGAGAAGACATTAAAACAGCAAATAGACCATCCTCTTGGTGTAAAATATACATTATAAATATAAAGTATAAGTCCATGATTATTATGGCCGTGCAGCATTCAAAGTTGTTGAAAAATACTCCATAAAAACACAGCTGTGAACCTATTACAGTAGTATTATTGTACCAAACAAATTGTTACAAAACGTTTTGCTGTGAATGTACCTGTACTGTGTGGGATGAACCTGCATGAGTTGGAAGAGATGGACAGGATAGAGTGGAACGATAAAAAAGAACGAAGACATTCTAAAACTTATGAGAGAGGAATTGCGGAGCGGGAAAAGAAATGAGTTTTGAAGAGTTGAACAGACAGATTAACAGTCCATCAGGTTTTTTTCCAAAAAGGAAAAGATGAACCCTATGATTCCAGGCATTACAATGTTGCTTCATGTATAAAAGAAACTGTCTTTGTGTCAGGCCCTGTGGATATGAAACACAACTGTCCAGTGAAACATTCTGGACCAGCACAGACGAGGCGCTAACAAGGAAACAGTGAAGACTGTTATGTTCTACTGTAGCTGTCGTTCCTCACGTAATGATCTCACCAATGATTTAATTGCCAGAGTTAATGTAGTGTACACACACTCTGCCACTTGATTTAAAGAACAATAATGTCACTCAACAAGATTTTGGGTGAATCGCTCAAACACGCAAAACCACATTTATTTTATAAATTCGTATGGCCCGAGGTCCATCTTCAGCAATTGAAGATGCAACTCAACACTTTTACTCTGAGCTCCTAGATGTCTGCCTGTCCAAGATAGGAAGTTTATAAGGGCTCCATATGTGCAGAATACATGTTCTTTAGCATAAAATGGAAGCAACAAAAATATATAATTCAGTTATATACAGAAAAAGCTTATTCATTAACACTGTTAAATATACACTATGTACACAATGTTCTTCAATCACTCTGCCTGACAGAAGGCTGAGTAGTTCGATTTCAGCTTGTACCTGAAGTCCACATCATAGGTAGGCTGGAGGATTCCCAGACCAGCACGGGATTGGTCAAGAGGTGGGACTTTAATAGCAGGGTCTAATAGTTCCATGTCGAAGTAGGCCAACACTAGAGTCAGGAACTGCTTGATCTCATACGCGGCAAAAAATCTGCCGGGGCATTTGGTGACTCCAGAGCCGAAGGGCATGTTGAAGTAACGCAGCCGCCGGCCATTGCGATAAAATGTAGTTTTCTCCTGACCCTTCTCATCCAGGAAACGGTCAAACTTGTACTCCTACGTGGGGATGAGGAGAGAGGGAAAAAAGTTAGTAGTCCAAAAATTACAGCAATTTCCTGAAGAAGATCGTTTTCTCATTGATGAAGTAGTAACTATATAGAAGTCTTACATAGGGGTCCTCATAGATCTCTGGATCGTAGTGCAGCATCGGTGGATATAGAGCAATGACATCATCTTTTCTAATACGGTAAGCTTCTTGGTTGTCAAGGTGAAGCAGGAAGTCCTCCTTGGCAACACGTACATTCATAGAAGCACTCGAAAGACGCATGGCTTCTTTAATGACGCTGTCTATAGACAGAAATATGTAAACATAAATTAGGTTCATAACATTTCTTTACTGCATTTAAAATGAAAACATTATTTTTTAACTAAAATTCTGTACATACAACGCATTGGAATATTGTGTACCATGTAGGCAATGCCAGACTGGAATTTAACTAATGAATAGTCTTACCCATAACAGGCATGTTGTCCAGCTGCTCCCTGGTCAGGTTCAGTGTAGGGTTGCTCGGGTCAACCGTCAGCCCTGAATCCTCTAGAACTTTCTGCACTTCCTCACGAGCTCCTTTCATAGCATCTGGGCTCCTAAGCATAGAAAGAGGAGCCTGTTACTGTCACGGTAAATATTCTTATGGACTGATTTTGGATAACTGCAGGAACACATACTTGCATTTCATTGTAACAGCGCATGTGTCTATTTTTCTACATTTAATTGTAACTTGTGAGACTTGGTGCAAATATATGAATGGACCTGTATAGTACTTTACTAGTCTTCCGACTTCTCAAAGAGCCTTTTAACACTACATGACATCATTCACCCATTCACACAAGATGCCACATCAGTATCATCAATCATTGATACATATTCATACACCGTAGGGAGCAATTTTAGGGTTGAGTATCTTGCTCAAGGACACATCAACATGGGCTAGTGGTGCTGGGGATCAAACCGCCAATCCTCTGATTGAAAGACAATCCTGCTCACCACTAAGCCACAGTCACTTTTTTAGATGTCTGAAGAAAATAAATACTAATGTACATGGACATGTGGTCATATGAACTTATTAAATATTTAGTTGCAAATGATTTTCTTTCAATTACTTTCTGAAGTCTTTTCCCATAATGCTTTACAGCTGAACCCCCTCAAACACCTATCTTAAAACTGGAAGCCCTTTTGACGCTAAGTATTATTGTTTCATTTTAAATCTAATGTGCTACAGTGACTACCGGCACTCTGACAAATCATTGTCTTATGTCAATTGGTTGAGCTTGCAAATTTAAATAGTTAAAATCATTGCAGAATTGTAGCATATTGCTAAAATTTAAATGCTAGTGTAACAATTTGATCTACTGTGTTAGGCCTGTCAGTTACAATATATTGGTCTAAAGTGTATAGATTAGATATATACATAAATATACATGCATATATACATATAGTCATTTCAAACACTGAAACGTTCATCACCTTAGCCTCAGACTGTGAACAAAGATGTGTTTTCTTTCACCACAACTGACATTCAACCGACAGCTTGAATTATGATTTACCAACAACAATAAAGTCATTAGAGACTACAAATATTTTCTTCTGTTCACACAGAGCAGAACCACTAGTGCGGTTGAGTAGACCAATCCATTTACTGTCTTCTGTTCTTTTTCCTGAACCTAAAGAAAAAGAGAACTATCAGCATACCTGATCATATAAAAGAGACTCCAGAATGTAGCAGGCAGGGTGTTAGCCTGCGAAGCCCAGAGCAGAGCGACGTGGGTCCTGGCCTTGCTCAAGTCATTGAAGGTAGATAAGGAATCGTTCAGGATGATCCTCATAGAGATCAGATCAGACATGTTCTCCCTCTTGGACAAGTTTTCAGCATGCATGGTTTTTGCTAGATTCTAGACATAAAAAAGAAATACTTGAGTTTCTCTTCTATACAGTTGATCCTGCTTAGGTTGTGGTAGCACAGAGACATTGTGGCATCAGGTCAAGGCTGTTTATTTCGTCATTGCCTCCTTTGATAGTCATTGGAAGGGTCCACTAACCTCTCTGGCACTGTAGGCACTCATGAAGACATGGATGGGCAGGCCAGCCACCAATGCTGGAAAGATCTTGTCAAACTCTTTGAAGTTCTCCAAAGCGTTGAGCACCAAGGCTTTCTGAGCTGCCTCCCTGGCCTGGCGCCGGTCTTCACCAAGCTCTTTACCAAACAGAGTTAGGTAACCAGATTCAAACATCACCTGGGAGACAGCAAGACAGAAGGAAACATGTCAAGCCTGTTGGCAACAAGCTTTGCCTACGATGTGTGAATGTTAGTTAATCCTGATGACCAAGTGGCTCCTCACATCAGTGAGTGAATTGGTGAATGACATTGCTATTTTTTTTTGTTACAACAATGAAAATTTACTTTTGTTGGACAAAATGTTATTAGTTTTGTGGGTCAATTTAATCCAGACTATGTCCACTACCTATAAAACCTTAGGCCCGATGGCAGACTACATCTTCTAGTCTTAAATTATGTTGTGCGTTTTCCAGTCTAAACTCCAATTGCTGACCTTGTAGCAAAAAGCAAAGATGCCATCCACCCCCCAATGGTCCTTGCTAGGGCTGAGGGTGTCTGACCTCAGCATGACATCCTGTAGGTGGCCCATCATGGACTCTATCAAAGAGGGCAAAGCCTCACCCTGCAGGGTCTTCAGAAAGGTTTGGTGAAGGTTCTCTGTGGTGTGGCCATGACGAGGGTCAAAGCTATCGTGGCCGAAGGCCTGGTGAGTTAAAAAAAAAAGAGGTTTAGAACCACGGAAGGACTCACTGGTGTCATCAAAAATTATTTTTATGGAAGAAGAAAAAAAATTGACAGAACATGCTATGAATGTTAGAAGAGGAAATCTAATACATTTACCTTAACAGACGTAGCAAAGTGGAACTTCCTCCAATCCAGGTGTCTCCCTTGTCTGATGACTGAATGGTAAGAGAAGGGGTCACACAGGAAGTGGATGTACTGGCCTGCGATCTTGCAGGTGAAAATATGACCGTATTTCTTCTGCCGGCTGCGGAGGAACTGAAGAGGGTTGGCCCCAAACTGCAGAGCACAACCCAGGTAGGGGATGAAGCCATTCTCCACTGCAGGCTCCCCAGGTTGTCTGTGGGTGTTGACAAAAAAAACAATATACGGTGAAGCCAAAACAAATAGCCAGGGATACACGGTCAATGTGTTTTCCATTGGGCTCAGCTGTTTGTCTAGACACAGAGGGTTTATGATGATTGCATGAATTAAAAATAATAATCCCAGACATTTGTATAGGAGTCATGCTCATTCTTTTCTTACTCTTGAGGACTGACTGATTCAACCTATAGCCAGCTCATGGAAGTTTTTACTTTTTGTCCAATGCAAAACAAAAACACAAAACTAAAAACACCTTGTCTAAGAAATAAGAGAATTGTCAAAAGATAACTCAATATGGTTCAACAATGTTTGCACTGAATAGCAACCCTACTGACAAAATTGAAATTTATAAAATCACTTTCCAAAATATTATTGGGCAACCTGATGTTTATTTTTTTCAAACCAGTTGCAAACCCAGAAAGTTGTGGTTCATGGTCACTGCCTTAACCCATAGGCTCCCACGCTGCTCTATGTCCTTGGGTTTAAGGGGGCTCACCATGTAATTGCATCCATTTTTGTCACCACTGAACTATCAAATGTCAAATTAAAGAATAAAATGCTTCCCAAAATACTTTAATGAATTTGTTCTATTGCATCTTTCTTTCTCATTGAAAAACAGTGATGATTCCTAAGTGAATGAGCACAGTTTCCTTGAAGTGGAACCGTGCTCAAAATATTACAAAATAAAACGCTCTTAGAAAAAGAAAAATCTTTCTAACATATATTTTTCATTTGAAACTTCTTCAGATTTTTAAAATCTGATCATGGTTTGCAACAGCAGATAAGCACTGACAGCACACTGGTGAAACAGCAGCATACCAAACACGTTCCAATATCTTTTGTTTGTTTTTCTTTCTCTGTATGCATTATGTCATTCACAGCACATAAGTGGTTACGTAAACTGCCGCATGCATCATGTTGTTGCATGAGATGTCTGTTGGTGTTCAGCATACATCGGCTGATTACTTTGAATGTTTAATGTTCTAGACACACTGTATAAGTCAAATACAACAACCATAATACATTGCATCACACATGTCCTGTGTAGTCTTACCTGTGTCGTATTCCCACAGCAAGCCATAAAAGGCAGCAGAATCCCACCACTACTGTCCATATCAATGCAATGCTTATTATCATGGTAATGATGTTGTTGTTGTTGATGATGATGATGATGATGATGATGAGATGAAGACCCAGCACCCCAGGAGGCTACCGCTACTAATACTTCACAAACAGCTCAAACTGAGAGGAACTGCCATTCAAGATGCTTCCCTAAGTTCCTGGAGACTCACAGAGTGTTACTGCTTGTTGTGCAAGCAGCCTGTGTGTGAGCAGTGTTCCACCTAGTGTGACGACAGGCAGCGTGTGACAGGTTTTTATACCTGCTCTGTCCCATGTGCTGATTCATGGGTTGCTTATTTGCAAAAGTTCAATTTGTTGTGCAACATAATGAGCATGTCCCTATCTGCAATGATTTTCTTTGAGATTACCCTGCATGTATTTCTGAATAAAGTAAGTGGTGGAAGATTCTTTTCAGCATTTCTTTTCTAAAATAAAAAATAAACAATTCTACATCAACACCTGCGGATTGTGATTGTGATATGATCATTTTTATTTCTATATCTCAAACAAAAAAAAATATTAACAAAAAAAATCTTTTGCATAAGCAGTAAAATATCTTTTTAAGTGTCATATAAAAAACATATTGTCATTTAACATTTAATATCAAAGATTCCTTTTGCAGAATAAAAAACAAATTCAGGTGAACTCTTAAAATGATAAAACATGTTATCTTGCTGGGACTTCTCTAGAAAATGCAATTCCAAGAATTGTGTGTGTGTGTGTGTGTGTGTGTGTGTGTGTGTGTGTGTGTGTGTGTGTGTGTGTGTGAGTGTGTGTGTGTGTGTGTGTGTGTGTGTGTGTGATGACCTTGAGCGGAGTCCATGGACAGTGTTACCTGAAGGACTTTGCTGTGATAGTGCTCTGGATAGTAAATAGATTCAAGGTCCCTGCAGTGCTCCTGCGTGTGTGCATGTGTGTGTTTGTGACTGTAAGTGCAGGCGGGAGAGGAACGTACGGGATGTGTCAGACAAGTATTACCTGTTCAGACTTGCCATTGTGCAACTCGAGATGAATTCAAGTTCATCAAGAAAGACAACATTAGAAAAGGATAACAAATTACATCAATGAGAAACACCTCAATGTTTGTGTGATAATGAGTCATCCATGGACATAGGGAGACCATTATTCTCAAACACAAAGCATTTGTAGATACCAAATACTGGCATGATGGCAGTGATAACAGTGATAGAGGTGTTGGCACAAGTAAAACACTGGTCAAGGCAGTGGCATGACTACAATGGGCCCCAGTGTGCGCTCTAATAGTGGGCGAGGGCCTCATCTTTCGTGTTTGAAATGCATGACTGCTCGTGTCAGCATTATCACATGATCAAAGAGAGGCTTGACATTGGACAACACACACATCACCCAGCAATCATCACTGCGAGCATTTCAATGTTGATTTTGCATTATTGCACATAGCAATATACAAACAATATATTTGATTGCCTCCTATATTATACTATACAACACCACACTGTATGACAACACATGTTTGGCCCATTAAACTTAGTGAGAATTTTTCCATTGAAAAGACATTAAATGAAAACATTTTTTCACTGACAATTTGAAGATGTGGATTGAGCGTTCACATTTAGACCGTATTTCAAACATTTTCATCCTCTACATTGTGCTAATAATAGTATATTGTGATTTTAAAGGCTTACTAAAAAAACAGATCCATATTTCTCAGTTGAAAACCAATATTACAATTAATTTGTATATATTAAGCAACAATATGAATATAACATCAACAAAGCTCTTCAAAGAAATCCAAAACATTCAATCTGTGTATGATATGCCTTAAAGCGCTCATCCTCTTTTGCAGTCTCCTCCACTAGCAGCTGCAACAGTCATGCAGTTTCCTTGCTTTTTTGTGTTCGGGACAGGTCTATGTTTGCCGAACTGCCGTGTCACACTTGTTCCAAGCTCTGCTGATGCCTGGTTGTCTCCACTGCATGAGTCCATTAATGCAAAAGGCATCATGCATTGGAATAGTAATGGTAAATGTACTTCTAATTGTTTTAGTAGAAGTTGTATTAGTAGAAGTAAAATAGTGATTTTCTAATCCTACAACCATTCAGATTGCTTTTACACTTCATGTCATTCACAGCCATTCTTACACTGATGGGATGAGCTAACATACAAGGTGCCACCTGCCCATCAGGACTAACTGTATTCATGTATTCAAACAGCATTCACACAAAGCTACGGGAGCCCCAAGGGAACATTGACATGGACTAGGAGCTGGGGATTGAACCACTGATCCTCTGATTGAAGGACGACCCGTATTATCACAGAACAAAGGTTTATCAGTAGCTCAATGGCCCTGATTTCATTGGGGTACATCCGGGCCAGGTAACTGCTGTGGCCTCCCTCTGTCTGTTTCAGTCCTTGTGGAAGGACATCAAAGGTAAAGGCATGTTTATTTGGAATAAGTGTGTACTTGACATCACATGAATGAACGACAGATTACCTGAATGACCTGAGACCTCAGAGAGTTAACATTTGAATTTGAGCCAAATCTTCAACCAGAAATAAACAAACCATTGCCTTTATTTCCTATTTTTATTGTTCCACTTGACGATGTCGGGTAGGAGTGGGGGAAAAAATGATTTTTAGATGAGATTCTGCATCACTGCTTCCATTGCAGCTTTTTGTAAGGAGAGCTCTTATCCAATCAGATGTCTCTATGGAAGCAGAGTGCTTCAAGCTGGACTTTGCAGATTAAAGTACACAGGAAGATTGTCGTGATTGTCATAGACTTTAACCAATCAGATCTTTAGTTCGACATGCTGGACGTATTCTTTGACAGAAACGTGCCTGCGAGGTGGCATCAGCGCTAACATGCGGTGTGATTGGTCAGTGGGCCAGCATGACCATTAACATGCGCTGCGATTGGTCAGTGGGCCAAGGTGACTTCTGCAGCTGACGGGAGGTGCTACTACTCGTGCCAAGTCACCTCTCACCCCTGCCACGATGCCACGAAAATGCACAAATCACTCACTTCCAGTCCTGTAAACATATGCCCTCTTCAATATTGTGGCATGAGATTGTATCAAATTTCGCATAGTTATCCTCCTAATTTACATTTTTACAAGGCATTAATAATTTCTGTAAAACAAGACATATCGCAGCATAGGTGAGCAGAAAAAACAAGACATTTTATTTTTAGAGTTAAAGCATGAAGTATGCATAGCGTGTGGTCCTACATTGACTAAGCATGTATCTACACACAGCATTCCCGGGCCGCCTCTGGCATTCATTTAGGCTTTTGTAGTTAAACAAACAGTTGTTATTAAAGAATATAATTGCAACCAGCACGGCTACTCCTGGCATGCTTCAAACTATGTAACTCATGAGGAGGTGCAGCATTGATGTGGCTCCGCTTGATAAAACACTTGTCCGTATGATAGATCTGTGTTTTATCCGCCTTTGGTTTGTGGACTGCCACATCTGGAAGCTCAACTCTGCATCTTGTGATACGAATGGTGAATAAGACATTTTTTTGCAACCAAAACGGTTAGTATAACTTCCCGTGAATTGAAAAGACATAAATCTGGAGACTGCCTTGAAGCCAGTAATTATAGACCGATAATTATATTGCAAGTACTGTCAAAGGTTGCAGAGAATGTTGTCATTCAACAATTGACAACATTTCTTAACACGAGCACTTTTGGACTGCATCATATGCAGTTTGGCTTTAGAACCAATAATTCCACAGAAACTGCGACCTTGCACTTAATAGAGTAGTTGGTGCTGTATTTTTAGATATGTGTAAGCTTTCGATATAGTCATTTATGATGTTTTATTATCGAAACGCTCGAAATTTAACTTTACATCTTAAGCACTGGCATGGATGTAATGTGTTAAAGTTTGTGATGCACTGTCCAGAAATATGGAATGTACGAGAGTCAGTGTTAGGTCAACTGTTTATTATTTAGTTTATATATCAATGATCTCGCTGAACAGTGTCATGATGTAGAACTGCAAATGTATGCAGATGACACTGTTGTTTACGCACATGCAAAAATGGCGAAGTTAACAAATGCATTAGAAAGGATCACACACTGGCATAATCAATCATGTCTGAGTCTAAATGTCAACAAGAAATTTAGACTTTTTTTCCCCCAAAAACCAAGACACAACCTCCTGATGCTGTTATTCTCATCAAAACTGAAAGGATTGAAATTGTTACTGATCTTAAATATCTTGGCATGATCAAAATTTGAACTGTAAGAAACATGTAAAGTAAATTGTTGAAACCATAAAGTACAATTTGGCTAATTTCAGAAACTGTCTCTCTCTCTGGATGCTGCCAAGATGGTTATGCATGCCATGGTCCTTTCCCATGTGTCATATTTCATGTGAATGAGTTTCGTAGCCACCTGAAAGTAATGCACCTTTTAAGTTCAAGGTGGTGAAGGTGGCAAGGTTTGATCAACTGACGCCCACTTCTTAGTCGCGAAAGTTGGAGTCTTTGTTTGGAGTTTGACCAGACACATCCAATACAACTAAAGTACCCAGTGTCAGAGTGAGATCTGACAGGGAGATATTATTTAAATAGCTGGCTGAAAATCTCACATGGTGGTTGGGTCAGACAAGTTACACAACTCAGTCTCAACAATCTCCATTCATTGGTATTGTTAAGTTCATGTGGAAGGCAGACAGTGAAGGTGTATGTACTGTTGTTTTACACTAATAAGAATGAATAAAGATGGTTCGGTCTAGTTTGTAATAAAGCATGCAGGCCTTTGCGAGCCACTTCAATAAAAGTGGGATCCAGCAGAGTCCTCCCATTCTTGATCCGTAATTATGTTTATAATTATAACTCTTGTTCAGTTATAAATGCTGAACAAGAGTGATATGTATTATCTAGGACAATGCAGCTTACTTACTGTGTCAAGGTCAAGGTTTAGGGTGACTGGGGAGCTGTTGTTTTAGTTTCCCAGTTTTCAGTTCCTTATCTGCTAATTATATAGTCGCTCAACCTTTGCACCTTTGTCAGAAAATACCTGGGTGTACTTGAGTAACCTTGAAAACTTGCTTTGCATGCATCATTTAGAGTTGATGAGTTGTATCATTATGAAATGAAAATAAACCCTGGGATGCTGCATTACTGTACTGTGTAGTGACATTTAAAGCTACGTATAATCATGTGTTTGGAGGCTACTGTGTAACATTACTATGTTATTCAGATCCTTATTCTTAGTAACAGTAACAAAACCACAACGTAAACAAACTAAATAAAATTTGTAAAGATAAGTAATCATTAGTAGTGTTTAGAATTATTAGGATTTTGCTATTAAACCACTAAATTGTTTGCTTTTCATTTAAATGATGATGTAGGGTAAAGGTGAAATATAACACCCACAATTCACAAAGATGGACACAGAACTACTATGGGAAAAAATGGGGATTTTTGAGGATGGATAATGTTAATAATGATAATAATTATTGAGTCTGCCTGACTGACCTCCAGTATCCAGTCAGTTGTTTAGTTCAGACTTGTGTGTACTCTAGTAACCTGTAACTCCCCGCCCCTTTTCAGGTCACTACTGGCTATGACGAGAAAAAAAAGTAGAAAGAGCATTTCTTGCAGAAAATGTGCTGGAATGCAAAAAGCTGAAGCTTATCGCTGAAATATTTGAAAAGAAATAGCTGCATTTAGCTGAATATAGTGGAATATAGCTTAAATTAGCTGAATATAGCTAAATATATTTGAAAATAAAAGAATAACTGAATATATATCAAAATTGCTGACAATTATTAAATATAGCTGAATATATATTGAAAAAATAGCTGAATAACTATGAATATAGCTGGAAAAAAGCAGAATAGATGAATATATAAATAAATATCAAATAATTGCTGAAAATATAGAAAAGGCAAAACACCTGCTGAAAAGTGTTACAGTTCAAAAGCATTTAACTGAACTGTTGGAAATTCTTGTCGTTTAAATGTATAATTGGAAAAGTTGAAAGGAAAACTGCATCATCTAAATCAGGGGTGTCCAACATACGGCCCGGCCCGCCAGGGTGTCCAGTCTGACAAAAGAAAAAAAAATCAAAAGATCAAAATTAGCAAAGGTCGCATTCAAACAACTGACCCACTGCTTCTAAGACGGACATGCAAACCATCGATCCACAATCAATGTGACCGCTGATGTTATTGTGTTGCAGAGTGTCTACAACACCATCTGTTAACCTCAGAATGTGAACGTGAGCGTCAGTGGAGCTGTTAATCCTGACGTCTGTAACCAAAGTGACCTGCACACACACGTGCACATACACGCAAACGTGCACGCAACCATAATAACACGTTAGCGCAGTCGTTCATGCGCTGCCGTTCACGCGCGTGCACAGCCGTTCACGTGCGCGGCCGTTCACGTGCGCGGCCGTTAAGGCGCGTGTGCACTCGTTCGCGCGCTCGGCCGTTTCACATTCGTGGGCATTCACGTGTGCTGCCATTCAAGCGCGTGCACGAACGTTTACGTGAGTGGCGGTTCACGCGCACACAGCACAAAGCACATGCACACAGACCTACAAGATGCAGATTTTAGACAGATTTGCTCTCACATTCAGTCGGATTTCAACATGTCTAAATCTGTTGGATTCCTATCGACCGCAGTTTACGACAGAAGACAAGATTTTCCATGTTTTGAGCTATAAATTATGCCCAGAGAGTGGAGTAAAGGGCAATTTTAAAATATTTTTTCCAAAAGATCCTGACGTCTGTCTCCACTCAAAGTATAACGTCACCCGCTCTGAGCTGCCCAATACACACCAATGATAAAGGCAGAAAGGGTGGGAAAACCCATAACACAAAAACGCCGATGGTTAAAAAACTATAAAATATATTTAAAAACTGAAAGCATGGCAGAGCCTTTACCTTTTGAAGTTGGAGAAGTTTAAAGTGGATTTGAAGATGTTCTTTATTGGAAACCATTCATTTTTAATTTGATAAAAAGCTAAATAATTTTAATCTTTGAAAAAATACAAAAAATGTAAAAGCGTAGAATAATTGCTGAAGGTTTTGTCAACATTTGAAATTTTAAATATTGTCTCTAGCTGAACGTATGAAGAACCTGTAAACGTTTGAAGTTAAAGATGATTTGAAGATTTCCCCATTGGGTCCCATTATAAAAATAATAATAAAAAGCTTTAAAGTTTGAAAATTTGAAAAGACAGATAAATGAAAGGTCATAGTCATTGTGTCCTTAAGTAGCTGAATATTTGAATAATTGAACTTTTGTCTGTAGCTGAAAATATGAAGAAGTAGATAAGGTCCAAAATACGGAGGGCAGAAATAGAAGAATAAAAAGTTTAATAAAGATTTGAAGAACAATAGTTGGAATGCTGAAGCATTCGAACTAAAAAGAAGCAGACTCTGTAAGCAAGGTGCGCATCACGTGAGCACCTCGAGGTGCGCCTCACTTTTATTGCGCAGAAGGGTTTCAGAAACCCTGTGACTCGCACGTGCGTTTGACTTCTTGGTCTGTGTGTTAAGATGGGTCGGGTACGCCGCAGACCCCTGAAGCCCTTTACGTGGGCCGATCCCCGCCCTGGCGACGCAACATGGCACTAAGGACAGTGCCCCTGGTCAACTGTGCCAGGAGCAGGGGACCGCATCCCTCCCCTGCAGGGAGAGAAGTCACACCAAGCACATATTCCATGGCCCTGGGAAGCAGCGAGGTCCAGGCACGAGTGCTATAATGCACGCGACCGGAGCCGGCGTGCCACCTTCGGGTGCCTTATATATATATATATATATATTTTATTTTTTTATTATAAAACAACTATAACTTTGTGATTCTGTTTAGGCCAGCAGAGAAGCCCTTGCTGGCCCTGACGGCCCACCACTGATACGTAGTAATATTCAGAAGACTCTTAGACAGTACTAACAAGATATGCAACACAGAGGCTCACACATTGAACACAATGAGGGATAACTATGTTAAATT
Source organism: Clinocottus analis (assembly GCF_023055335.1). Classification (NCBI taxonomy): domain Eukaryota; kingdom Metazoa; phylum Chordata; class Actinopteri; order Perciformes; family Cottidae; genus Clinocottus; species Clinocottus analis. Next base: position 12,862,587 of record NW_027175832.1, on the reverse strand, counting down.
AAAATATGGAGTAAAGACAAGATTATGCTGCATTGTTAGACACAATAACCTCTAGTCAGAGGAACAGAACAATGAATTCTTTCTGTCCAGCCCGCACAGGATGCCTATCCCCGACCCCTTACCGTTTCCACCTCTGGTTCTGTTAAAATGAAGATAATTGTGAACTACTCCTGCTTTGTTCTTCTTGGTCTTGGGTCCAGACTCGCACAACCATGACAGTCTTGCTGACAGTCGAATAGTTCAGATTTCACATATCAATGGCCTTTCCTAGTTTCATCCAAAAGTCTCCAATAACACCCAAACATGACTTTGTGAATGAAAGAGGACTGCTAAAATAACAAAGACTAGAAAGCACTCGAGAGCAACTCGTAGTGCTCTATATCCCAAATAATAAACATTTAAAATAAAATATTATACTATTTGTAGAACCTTAGTAGCAGTGTGGCTAGAAATTCAACTTTTATTCTCAGTATGGCGCCAGAGGGGTCTTTAAAACCAAAGGATTTATTCCTTTTGGCGCACCAATGTACATGAAATTGTTTAGCTATATATGTTTGCCAGAAGCTGCAATCCTGTCTCCTCAAAGTTAAGTTCATCCATCCATCCATTTTCCGCTGCTTATCCGGGCTCGGGTCGCGGTGGCAGCACACCCAGCAGACCGACCCAGGCTTCCCTCTCACCCGCAACATTTTCCAGCAGTTAAGTTCATATATTACTAATTTGTTCTGCCAAGTATGTTTTGTACAAAACAATGCCCAGATTTGGTTGTAATGTGTATGCTTTATTAAATGCATATTAAAGCTGTTTGTTATCTCAGTATTTTTTTTGTGACAATCTGATCCTAAACTGCTTTTGCATAGTTAGTGTTAATGTGGTTCTGGTGACCTTTTGGAAACCAAAGGACCCATGTATGGGTCTTTTCAACTTGGTTCCTGTGTTCAAGTGGTCATATGAACCTCAAATGAGTTCTAATACTTGTGTTATTTTATATAATTTTATATATATATATATATATATATATATATATATATATATATATATATATATATATATATACATATATATATATATACATATATATATATATATATATATATATATATATATATATATATATATGTATATATATATATATATATTAAAATAATATCATAATACGTCCAGCATGATGCATGATAGCATGATTCTGAGCAAGATCCCCAAGTTTTTTCAACTCCATGGTTCAAAGCTTTGCAAAACAAAGCTTTGTTAAAGCTTTGCAAAACAAAGCTTTGACATATCGGGAACTTGTTTTAGTAAAAGAACCTTGTCGTTCGGTTCAAAAATAGAAAAGTTACTTGTTTTATGGGAAAACATTGTTGGATTTTTGAGCGCTACGGCTTTAAATCTGGAGCTTCTGCTGGTGCTCTATGACCTGGAAGCAGAAACATCTTCCCTTCAGGGAAGCCTCTGCAATAGCCCGCCAACAGAAAAGAAGAAGCTGCTGCTGTTTTGTGACTTTACAGGTAGAAATATGATGATTACAAGGACATGGATTACTTTGTTTGATTCCCCCAAGCCTTACGGTTACGTGGATGTGTTTGTTATTAAAATCAGACTTCGCTAAGGGGTACTTTATGTTAACGTTACTTAACGTTATGTCGCTGCAGCAAGTTCATGGAGTTACAAAAGTACTTAAATTGAACAGTTACTTTATTGTTTTTTTACCTATAGGTATATTCTCACAATGGTTACAGTATTGTAGAACTTCAATAAACGTTGTGGTTGCAGAGATAATTTCGTTTATGTTTTAAGAAAAGAGAATTGTTTTCTCAAAAGTCAGGCACTGGGGACTTGGAGTCCAAAAAACCCTGGTTTAAACCTGCACAGATGTATTTTTATTTGGCACTTTGGGCAATACAACAAGCTGTAAACACAACATTGACTTGTTGTCATTATTAAAATGCAAATTTGATTAAATTACATTTTGTTGGAAAAACCTTGCCTATGCACACATCCAGCCACATCGAGGCTGCTCTCCTTCACACTGCAACGTTAGCTATATTTTATAATTGTGTTTCAACCTGAGGGTCAACCTACTAAATGTAAGACCAATTTTGATTTAGCTTTTTGCTATTGTTTAGTCTCCTCTTACAAGTAGTCGTCTGACAAATTGGTATATGAATGTTGTATGAATGTTTCATCGTGGGCAGAAGGCACCTTGCGTAGTAGCCCCTGTCATCAGTGTGTGAATGTGTGAAGATAAGATAAGAATGTTTTTATCCTTTATTAATCCTTTATTAATTACATTTACAGGATTTAGGATTTGCATAGAGTCAAGTGACAAGAGACATAGTAAAAAGAAACAAGATCAAAACGAGTATTATAAATAAGCAAATAAGCAATTGAATAACAGAATTCACAATAACTGAAATAGTATATATACGGACAGAATAACTTTTACAGTAACTCAAATGAAATCGTATATATATAGCCAGAATAATGTATTCCACAGTGTATGTATATTAATATTGCACAGGCTTTAAGTGTTTTGTGGTCTACTGTGAGCTCAGCTGGTTGTGCAGCCTGACAGCTGAAGGTAGTAAGGACTTGCGGTTCCTCTCCTTCACACACAGAGGATGAATCAGCCGGTGGCTGAACAAGCTGTGCAGAGCTGTCAGAGTACAGTCCATTTACAATGTTCCCAATTATGTATATGTTATAAGACCAGAGACTGATCTAAAATGTGGCATATGAAAAAGGTTTGAACTACTTCTCTGTTGGCATCAGTGGGCTGGCATGGCCTTAAACTGGAATAACTGGGACAACAGCAGACAGAGGAAGAGAGATTAAAAAAAAGGTCAAGAGAGCATAGAAACTGAATGATAATCACTAAGCCACAATAAACAAACACTTACCTATAATCAACTGTTCTGTGTGCACAGCCTTGAAACTCCTGATAAGCTGCTGTAACACTCGAGACACTTCTTTTAAGCTTGCAGTGGTTTAGCTTAGTTTAGCTATTTAAGATAGTAGACAAACAAATACAATTGAATTAAATATGTCAAAAGTGCACACCTGAACCCAGAGTTTCAGGATCACTTGATGAGCTTTTGATAATGAATTTCTGTCATTAAATGTTTTGTGCTGCTTTCATGCAAAAGGCCAACTTCCTAAGGTAACTCCTCGGCCACTCCCCCCCCCCCCCCCTCCCCCCTCCCAGTCCGCGATGGTTGCAAAGATAAGCTGCGCCTACTCGGGACCTGCAGGACACACAGACAAGCCAGAGTAAAAGCACACAGCAGGCCCTGCTTAAAGCAAGAGAGTCGTTGAGTGTCAGAGGGAGGGGGCAGCTATGCTTCATTGCTCCAGGGGAGGTTGGCATGACCGTTAATAACAGTCCATGTACCACAGTCCTTTAAAGTAGATGTAATTAAACTTCTCTTTGATCCCCCTATAAATCTCCTCCATTATCCTTGTGAGTCTTGGCCAGCACAAAAAGAGCAGCATGCTGGAGGTTTGCTTGTAGGTCCAGGATGTATTGAATCTTGTTTTTGGCAGTGCTCAGACCTTCCTCACAGTTTTCTTTAATCAAGTCGAGCACCACCCACGGTGTCCTGTCAAACAACAGTTCAAAGGGAGAAGCCTGGGGGACCTCCTGCACTGCAAACAGAGAATAAAGCCATTTATCACAATTACGTTCATCTTCACTAATAAATGGACCGTAAAGTCTTATTCAAACGCTCCACCAGACCGTTGGACCGTCAGTCTGTGGATGGTAAACACTGGTCAGATTAGATTTAATGCCCAGTAACCCGTAAAGTTCTCCCAGTGTTCTTTACATGGACTAGGTGCCCTGGTCAGTCAGAAATACCTTTCGGATTCTGACTTGGGAGATGACCTGAAACAGAGCCTGTGTGACACTCTTTGCAGAAATGTTGTGCAACGGTAACGCTTCCAGATATTGTGTTGCGTAATCCACCAGGACTAACACAAAGCGTATCCGTGTGCGCTCCAATGAAATGGCCCGATGAGGTCCATGCCAATTTGCTCAAACGGCACCCCCATTAATATGGCAGAGGACGCAGAGGCAAATTAACACTCCGGGCAGGACGCACACCAATAGCGCACATCCCCCAGATGCCCTGCTAATAAAATCTGGTCATTATCCGATTTACTTTCATTGATATGCAGATAATACCCAATTATATCTATCGATCAAGCCAGTCAAAGCCAGTTAGCTAAATGTAGGCATGCCTTAAGGAAGTGCAAATCTGGATTACATGCAATTTCCTGATGTTAAGATAAAGTTATTATCATGATGAGTCCTTTAACTCCTTTAACTCTCATAGAAAAACAAACTTCAAGGACTTCAAGTACATCCAAGCATTGACAAATTTTTCTGCATCATTTTGAGACAGGACACTGTCTCAAAATGATGCAGAAAAATTTGTCAATGCTCTGTTGTTTCTAAAAAAGATGATAAAAACTATAAAAAAAGGAGTATTAGTTAATTTTCTCCACCTCTATATAATAATAATATAATTATATCATAATATTTATAAAATTAGGATATCTGTGCAAAATATCTGCTTTTCCTGCTTGTTCACCTCTCAGCTGCTCCAGTGCATGCCTCTGATGCCAGTGAACGGCCAGATTGATTTGGCCTAAGAAAGGGGGGTCTGAGAAGCAGTTCAGCCAATCACTGATCAAATAAATAAATGATAGACATGGATGGATAATTTATCCACTCAGCGCCCTAAAAAAGACTTTCGGGAGGGCCAGACCTAAGTTGGCCCCAGACCGCGCGTCCCCGTCTTTCGCTCTCATAAGGGCAGGCGAGGTGTGCGCCGCCCATTTTAACAACATGACAGCGTCGAGCACGAGTCGAGCACCCATTTGAGAGAAGAACTTTGGCGGAAGAAAACTCCAGGCGGACACGCATGGATAACTCCGTCAAGCTACTTAGCTAGCATATCAGCTAAGTCAACATCACCACCCACGGATGCATCACTCCGTTGAAGAAACACAATGATGCTGTGTTTGCATGACAGGACTGACTCCTGGAGGAGCCAGACAGGCAGGCACGTCCAGGACAGCGTGACACAAGCTGCTTGACGTCATGTTGTCTGTTATTTTATATGTAAGTAATCCAGTGTGTGTTCTGGCTTTAGGAACTGTTTGTTAATCAATACAAAAGTTGTAATAACTGTATGTTTTAAGGAAATTGGAGTGAGTATTGACTCTCTTCTGTGTGTGTGTATGTGCGCGCTGTTAATGTAAGTAAGCTAACATAATGATCGTTTTTGTACCTTTGTACACAGCTCTTACATTGTTTTTGGGAATTTATCAATATATTTGAAATCATCAGTAAAGTGCTATCTAAGGGTAGCATCATAATTGGTGAATGATTCTCGTATGCCATTCTGTTGAGGTGCGTCTCATGGATGTCTGACATCAAATTAAATACACGGCCAACTACTTATAGCTTTCGGGTCACAACACAAAAACCTGCGCGCCCTTTGCTGACATGAATGTGACTGTCACGTTCGTGTGAGCAACTTCCGGGTCACAACACAAAAACCTACGAGAAATTGAGAAAGAAGATTTCTACACAGTATTTTAATTCTCGATTATCATGTTAAGCACATCAAAGAAAATCAGATAACGGGTCGTTTTTAGTTTTCCGTTTCTGATTATCAAAACAAAAAACGGAAAAAAAACCAAACGTTTTTTGTTTTCCTATTTATAAACCTATTTTATAAACGGAAACAGCTCGTTTCCCGATTTTGGTTTTCTCATTTCCAAACGAAAATCCGTTGGCCGCAAAATACACGAACCCATCACGCAGGTGAACAAATATCAAATTATAATTATAACAGCACTGATCTGGGTCCGTGCATTTTGCGGCCAACGGATTTTCGTTTTGAAATGAGAAAACCAAAATCAGGAAACAGTAGAGAAAAATGTCCTTTCTGCTCGAGCACAATTTGTTCTTCATTCATGGGTATTTAAGAATAAAAATTACTTTATCTGTCATCAATTCCCCCCAAATGTGTTTTGATACCTGACGGGGCATTTATTTGAGTTCTTGTGAGAATTTCGCCCCGACATGCTCCTCCTCCTCGTAGTGCTCATGCAGTGCTGAGCGCTGAGGCACTTTGAGCCACAGCATCAGACAAACAGGTAATGATGGTGTTTGTGCAATACCCCGACGTTGTTAAATTAACCACAACATTCTCGCTGCTGAAAACATTACATCGCAAGTAGTCTGACGTTTCATAAAAAAAAATAAACAAACAAACAAAAACAAAAAAAATCATGAAATCAGTGATTTCAAAGCTTTGTCCAGCTGTTTACTGACGTTTGTAATGTTTCATAAGGAGAGAGAGGGAGAGATATACAGGCAGGTAAGGATATACAACAGGGGCGCCTAATAGGTCGATCGCAAAGGTAGTGCAGGTATTTTGCATGCCATTAAAAAAAAACTTTAAAACTTTATCGACAAAACGCAAATGAACAGGCTCGTTGGAAAGAGCTGGCGGCCGCAGCAGAGGGCGGAGTCAAACAACTGAAAAATCGGACAGTTTTAGCCTGCCTTCAAAGTATACATAGCAAGTCACAGAAAAAAGGACATCCTGTTAGTTAAGATCTTCAGGCTACTTGTAGTTTACAGATCACGTTTAGATTCATTCATATGTGATTATAAATATATATTCATGTAGAAATGTGTGTGTATCTGCCTTTGTTGTTTTTATGTCTGCCTGTGAAATACATTACTACTGGTTTAGATATGTGTTATATAAATATAATTTTATATTATCAACCACACAAAATATGTTTTTAGATTAAACATGAGACTAGTAGTCAACAATCCAGCGTTAAGTATTAAACTACGCATAAAATAAGATTTTCTACAACACGTATTATTTGCTGTCAGATCTAAGTGTGCATGACGTCAGAGCAAGTCGGGACCAAGGCGGACACAAACCTCACCAGCCTGCATTGCACACAGCGATCGATTCGGCACAGAACTGGCTCATCTCGAAGCCTATTGTCAATTGGCAAATGATTACAATGTTTAATCAGATTAATCACAGATTTCTGTGGATTAATCATGATTAATCACATATTACCGATATTCTGTGTATATTTTTGTAAAAACATTAAAAAAAATATGATAAAAGACTGATATACACATTGTGATTTATACATTGGGGTGCTGTTGTAAACAATGCAACTACATGTCGTAAGGTGAACCCCGTTATCGTTTCATCCCGCTCCACAGTCGAGCATCTACACGATCTTTAGCTCATAAAAAAAGAAGAGTCATGCTAAACTACCAAAAAAAGTTTGTCGCTGAAATCCCAGTTGATTATCCCAGTTGATTCTTCAGAGCGTAACAGGATATTCGTCGCGAGTGGTGGTGACAAGGCTCAGTGTTGCCAGATTGGTGATGGCGTAGTATCGTACCAAAGGCTCAAAATGGTTGTATTTGGAGGATAATTATCGTGCATCTGGCAACCCTGAGATTGGTCTACCAATAACAGTTCTCTCTCCCGTCAGAGCTCGCGCAAGAAAGTTGATCAAAAGATACCGTTTCAGAACTTGTAAGAGCGTAAAAACTAGTTTGTGAAAGACTCAGAGAAAAACAAATATCAAATGAGGCAAAATCCCGGACGTTTTTGGAATCCCTGCCGGATGCATTTTTAGGTCTGGAAAAGAGGACATGTCCGGGAAAAAGAGAACGTCTGCTAACCCAGGTAATTCTTATTACTCACAGAAGTCCAGTGATCCCCCGTCAGCGCCACATGTTTGGTAGCAGCCAAGTCATTTTCCGATTTGTTCTTTCCAGCTTCATACAGCGTGTGGATTTGTGTCATGATTGTGCGTCTTTGCGGTGCTCTGATGCTCGGTTCTCCCGTTGCCACTCGCAAAACTTTGGTGAACCCCTCATCCTCAACAATATTAATTACGCAACTGTGCTTCACAGATAGACTTAGTGAGGGGTCTTTGTTGTTCAGTGAGGCTGGTTTGACGCATTCCACTTGAACGCACTTCGCCGACCAACATGCTTCGCGTTGAGATGTTACTTAAGCTTGTTGTGCTGGTGAGACATCAACGTCCTCCTGAGTGAACGTCTGACATCTACGTCTAGCTGCATTAGAGTGGAAATAGTTCAATAGGTATATTAGAAACTCATTCTGCGCATGTGTTAAATGCGTTAAAAAAATTAACGCATTAATCCTGTTATTTAATCATAATGCGTTAATGCGTTATTTTTCACAGCTCTACTAAATATAGAATGGTTGGGCACAGAAAAGTGTGATATGGAAGGGATGCACTTCTGGAGATCGGAAAAGCTCACCTTGAGCTCACTTATAGCTCAACGGACTTTGATTTTTGGATACTCCGAGATATATATATATACATATATATATATATATATATATATATATATATATATATATATAAAGGGTGCCCTTTTTTTGGTCATTTATAAAACATCGTTCATGAACACTCATTAGTATGCAATTCATAAACACAGTTATGAATGTTTTATTCTTTATTAATAAGCTTGACTATTATGCGTTTCATGATTGGGTTTTCATCCTTTATAAATTATGGATTCCCCCTTTTGTAAATTTAATATTACCTGAATTAATAATGAACTGCAGTATTAAAACATGTTTATAAAGTGCATATCAAAATCATATGTATAAAGAAATGCATGATTAAATTACATTTAAATAAAAAAAAATACTAACACTTTATAAATTATCTTATTAATCATCTATACGTTCTTAATACTTCATTTACAACTTGGGAATACATAATTTATAAAGTATGGAAACCCAAGCTTATTATTCAAGAATAAAACATGTATAACTTATGAATTGCTTACTAATGAGTTACTGTTGCTAGTTAATGTTGGAACAGTGCTTTATAAATAATGAATTAAGTGTTTATTCATTCTTCACTAATTCTAAATAGTGTGTACTTGTTATGAAGTGCTACCAGAAATTGTATTTTCTTGATTCTTGTTGTTCTGAGTTTGTTCTTATGGTTGAATGCACTTATTGTAAGTCGCTTTGGATAAAAGTGTCAGCTAAATGAAATGTAATGTAATGAAATATTTTAGGCTTATGGACTTCATTAGGACCAAGAGGGCCCTCGAGTGGTAAGGGCTGGAAACAAGAAATGGACTGACTAACTGATGAACGGTAAATCTATCACAGGTTCACCCTGTGGAAATATTCTAAACACTTTTGCAAGGTTTTTACTTGTCTTAAAGAGTCACATGCTCCTTACTGCTTCAGCACTTATTTGTGACGTGTAACACACTTTTTATGTGCTAAAACTGATACATTTGTTAATTTGTATATACTGAGTACTAATCCCAACTGCATAAAGGAAAGAAGTATTGAAACAATATATGTATTGGTGTTGAGGTTTGTGAAAGGAAACAAAGGCCCACATTCCTCCATTCAAAAAATCTGCATTCAAAATAAAGGGGATGAATAATGATATCATCATCAGCAACCTTTATTCTTCACTTTAAAAATAGCAATATCTGCATCAAAATCAAAGACAAAGCCTATTCAATTGAATACCTCATACAAAGTTTTATTTTGGAATCAAACGGTGTTTATATATATATATATATATATATATATATATATATATATATATATATATATATATATATATATATATATATATATACATATACTCACATTTCTAAAACTAAACTAGCTCTGGTCACACATAATCTATGACCAGATTATTATATTTAAGAATTTCACAACACAATTTGAATTGCACAATAGAGTTAATGAGCATTAATTGGACTTGGTTTGCTTTCTACTGCAAACCAATCTACCTACGGATTCAAATAACGTAAGTAGCCTAACCTAACCTAAATAAATCAAACAAAACAAATATTCTGAATGCAAAAATGTGCTCATGCAGATATAATTAATCAAGGATCAGTCTCGTTCAGTTTGCATACACAAACTGCTTGATTCATCATCGGGCTATGGCAGACTTTCCAGCTTCCATCTAGGTCTGCAAAAATCACTAGATATGCAGGGCTACAGCAGATTGGGGATCCACTGATACGAACAGCACGAGTATGACTAGGACTGCCCAGTGGATGGGGCCCTCACTACAGCCTCTGGAATAATTTCAAGGGGCCGGTCGCATTAGACTGAGTCAGCAGGTCCCTCCAAAGCAGCAGCTCACATGGCGTGCTGCTGTTTAAGAAAGGTGGAATTGCTAAAAACCACATCATGGGGACTCAAATAGGAACCAGCCTCATGGCAGTGTTTGAACAATGTGCTTACTATCTGGACATGAACAAGGTGACAGCTGCCCACTGAAGGGGCAGTAGGGGAGCTCTGCACCTGAGGACGGAGTCTTCCCTTCCCTGGGGTGGCACCTCTCGGCATGATGCCCTCGGCATCATGTCGAGCTGTGACGGGCTGGTGAGGTGGGAGTGGCTAAGAGGTGAGTGTGATGCAGAGTGACAGGGGACAATGGAAGCTGGATTGTGACTTAATTTGAACTTCTGTGAGCCAACATTTCTTTTCCTTGTTTTGTTTAATGCTTTTAATTTGGGGCGGCTGCAGCTCATGGGCATAAGTTATCGTCCTGAAACCACAAGGTTCATTTGTATCCCTGGTCTCCCATAGTCTGCATGTGGAAGCGTCCTTAAATGTGTCATAGTCATGTAATGGGCTGTCACTCTGTTATGTTGTTCATTCTGGACACATGACAGTTATTGCTTCTGTTCATCTGGGGAGAGGGATCATCCTCTGTTGCTCTCCTGAAGGTTTCTTCCCTTTATTTGGGGGAGTTTATCCTGATCCGATGTGAGGTCCTGAACAGGGATGTTATGTGTACAGACTGTAAAGCCCTCTGAGGCAAATGTTGTTTTTGTGATTTTGTGATATATAAAATGAACGGAATTCATTGAATAAGACCCTGAACCCCCAGCTGCTCCCTGGGCACCTCACATCAGCACACTGCTCCTTATTTAGGGATGGTTTAATGCAGAGACCAATTTCCTCAAAGGGATTAATACAGAATACCTTCTTCTTCTTGATTTGTACAGACGTGAAGTACATTTAACTGTTCATACTCAGTGCTCTTTGCTGATCCATAAATATTTACTGATAATTAAGTTAAGCTATTTTTGTCAAAAACTTAATATATTAAAGTGCTATTTTCATTTGGATTGAACATGTAAAGTGTACACCTCATAAATGGAAGTCATTATTAGTTCAGATATCTGGGTGCAGCGGTGGTCATCCTACATGTTGTAAAGAAATATAAGCGTTTACTTTGAGTTGACTCTACAAAACTCTTGATTATGTGAATCCCTGCAGTTACTTTGTTAGACATACATATAAAACATGTGTTCATCTTGAGAATATTTGAGGCCAGGACAACACAACATGGTGATAGTCCGGTTCATGACTTCATCATCATTTGACTCAGCCTTTGCCAACTGTGACATCAGTGAACGACAGCAGGTCTGCTGCCGAACAGACCAAGGATGAAGGGACTGGGGAGAGAGGAAGAGGAATTTGCTTCATCATTCTTTCATTTCCTTGATTAATGCTGTGCTCATAATACCACACTTTTCTGCACAAAAGTGTTGTTACAGTCAATGGCTGCGTTTCCCAGATTCGATCGTTCTTAAGGACTTAAGAAGGCTCGAAAGAAGGGTTCGCTAAGAAGGAGCGCTAAGATACGAGTGTTTCCCAGATGCGTTCTTAACTGCCTTCTTAAGATCTCCTCAAAGAAGCTTCCTAAGACGCTCTTAGTGGGAGCTGTCCACCGCCGTGTTGCTGAAACTAAATCAATCGATGCCAGGTTAATCAATCACCCACCACTTTATCAGTGTATAAATCACACACAACACGCTGTGGTCCCCACACACAGGTGCAATTACGCTGCGCGCGTGTGCTATCCACGACACCAATCACCCGGTTATTCCAGCCATGGCATAAAATTCACGGTAGACCTGGCGGACCTCGTCCCGTGTGGTCGGCATTCTGATGTGTGTCCGGGCATGGCGCAGGAGGATCGGTGTCACGGCTACCACACTCCGTGAAACCGATGCCTTGCTGAGGCCGGTGCCGTACCCCACCACCTCCAGGAAGCTCCCCACTGCGTAAAAACACAGGCTGAGGGCAACATTGCAGCGGGTTGGCCTCTGGATGTGTGGTGACACCAGCGTGACAAGACGTTGGATCTCCACACGGGGAAGCCGGTACTTGGACTGGACAGCCCGGTCCGACAGCACATTAAGTGGGGAGAAGTGCTGACGCACATATGCATTTATGTAAACTATCTGGCTTCGCGCACAGCGACACTCTTGGTTAGTAGCGAAAATATGCCTTATTGCAGCCGTGGTGTCTCTCACTCGTGGACTTCAGCAACGCCTTTAGACGTGGAGCCTCTCTTGATGAGGTTCCAGCCGAGTTCAGTTACACTTGTCAGTTTCCCTGATATCTGTGAAATACCACAGGGTTGTTGATGTTTTTATAGCTAACTTAAACTGATGCAGATGCCAAATGTGTGTGAAAACGCAATGAGTGATAGTAATGCTGATTCATTTTATTTATGTAGCTACAGGAACACAGGGGAAATTCTTTATTTTTATATATTTATTTTTCTTTTTAAGCTATTTTTTTTCTTGTGTCAGTGTTCTGCAGCTGTTGGCGCACATTCCTCATTACGCTTGGTTTTAGTATTCCTTTGAATATCAGATATAACTTTCCCTGACGCGGCTGCAGTGAGCGTTTGATGCTAAGAAGGCTGTTAAGAGTGGGTCAGACTGATCTTACATTTCGTTCTTAGTGAAAGAGCGCCTTAAGCTAAGAACGACTCTGGGAAACACGTTGTTCTTTCACAGCACTCTTAGGGCACTCCTAAGACGCTCCTAAGATGCTCTTCGCGCTTAAGAGCGTCTTATCGAATCTGGGAAACGCGGCCGATGACTTGTTTCGGCTTATTTAGCTCTTAGTACTGTATAGTTTTGATAGACTGAATTTCACTTGTGTAGTTTGAATGGAAGATGGATACGCACCTCTTGATCTGCATGGCGAGGGAAGGGGAGGAGCCTTGTACAAGCTTCTTTGATGAGGAGGGGATGAAGACAGGGACCTGACGGGACTTCGGGGGCGGGAGGATGGAGCCATGAGAGGCCTTGGACAGGTTCACCCTAAATAAGAAACACAACTCATCAGAACATGTGTATTTTTTTATATTATCCAAATCATAAAATATGACTAACAATCATATCAGCATGATGTAATAACATAACACAGAAAACATGAATAAACTGTATATGTGTCATAATAAAATATGTGAGGTCATGAGACTTCTGCACAAGTTGAAGTCAGGCTGAGCATTAAGAGAGGTCGCCAATCAGTATGAGCAACTAGAAAATTTTGCAAGAAATTTTGAAAGTGTGGCTACTACTGCCACACTTTGTGTGTCAATGTTTCCCAAATCTAAATGATGTTTACCAGATGTCAATGATGTTTGGGGCCTTAATCTGGGGGGACTCAGATGGACTGAGACCCACATCCAGGACCAGTACCCAGACTTGGGGCCTCATTCGGGGGAGGGGGGAGGGACTCAGATGAACTGAGACCCCCGGAGAACCAGGACCCACATCCAGGACCAGCACCCAGACTTAAGGCCTCATTCGGGGCTGACTCAGATGGACTGAGACTCCCATGAGAACCAGGACCCACATCCAGGACCAGCAACCAGACTTGGGGCCTGATTCTGGGGGGGACTTAGATGGACTGAGACCCCCAGGAGAACCAGGACCAGTACCCAGACTTGGGGCCTCATTCTGGGGGGAGTCAGATGGACTGAGACTCCCATGAGAACCATGACCCACATCCAGGACCAGCAACCAGACTTTGGGCCTGATTCTGGGGGGACTTTGATGGACTGAGACCCCCAGAAGAACCAGGACCCACATCCAGAACCAGTACCCAGACTTGGGGCCTCATTCTTGGGGGAGTCAGATGGACTGAGACTCCGATGAGAACCATGACCCACATCCAAGACCAGCAACCAGACTTGGGGCCTGATTCTGTGGGGGACTTAGATGGACTGAGACCCCCAGGAGAACCAGGACCCACATCCAGGACCAGTACCCAGACTTGGGGCCTCATTCTTGGGGGAGTCAGATGGACCGAGACTCCCATGAGAACCATGACCCACATCCAAGACCAGCAACCAGACTTGGGGCCTGATTCTGTGGGGGACTTAGATGGACTGAGACCCCAAGGAGAACCAGGACCCACATCCAGTACCAGTACCCAGACTTGGAGCCTCATTCTTGGGGGAATCAGATGGACTGAGACCCCCGTGAGAACCAGGACCCACATCCAGGACCAGTACCCAGACTTGGGGCCTCATTTCCAGAACCCCGAACCTGGCCCACCCTCGGAACCCGTGCACCCACACTTAAGCACCCAACCCAGGGTTAAGACTCTTGTCCGCCCGCCCTGGAACTTTGCGCCCCTGGTACTATGAGACTGACTTTGGGAATACACAGTAAATGGACTTCGGGGACCTGTAATGGGCTGGCGACTTGTCCAGGGTGTACCCTGCCTTCGCCCCTTGACAGCTGGGATCGGCTCCAGCGCCCCGCGACACTAATGAGGATAAGCAGTTCAGATAATGGATGGATAGATGAACTTCGGGGAACACCCGAACCCATGCCCTGGTAATATGAATGTACTTTGTATCTGAAGTGTCTTTGGACACTTTTGATGTTAAATGTCAGTCGATTTTTCTAATGTGATTAAAAACATTATTTTAGTCTTTTTTTACATTTTAGCACTCATACTAAACTTGGCTTCAAGCAAATCTGTTTTTATGCAAATCAGTCAATCAATGTTTGTCCCAGCCGAGGATCAAACTCAGAACCTCTTGTTCCAAGGATGGCAACATTAACCATGCACCACAGAGGACTGTGTTAAGCAATATCGGGAACTCCTATTAATGGATGAAGTATGCCAAGTTTCAGTACTACAAAAGGTCCTGGGCAGGGATCGAACACTGGATCTTTTGTTTGAAAGTCGGCAGCCTGTCCACTGACCCAGAAAACCATACCAGTAGAAATTGAGAACTCCTATTTATGGTTGAAGTAAACCAAGTTTCAGTATTACAAAAGGTCCCGGGGGATTGAACACTAGACCTTTTGTTTGAAAGTCGGTATTTCACCTGTTGATCCCGCAGAACCATGCAGACAGAAATTGAGAACTCCTATTTATGGTTGAAGTAAACCAAGTTTCAGTATTCCAAAAGTGGCACTGGTCTGGATGCTGGTCCTGCAGGGGGTCAACATCACTCTAAGTCACCCCAGAATGGGGCCCCAAGTCCGGGTACTGGTCTGGATGCTGGTCCTGGTCCTCCAGGGGGTCCACATTACTCTGACTTACCAAGGGATAAGAGCTCAAGTCCGGGTACTGGTCTTGGTCCTCATGGGGGTCCACATCACTCTGACTTACCCAGAGGTGAGGAGCCAGGTCTGGGTACTGGACCTGGTCCCAACACCAAGTTTGGACCCCCACGAGGACCAGGACCCAGATCCAAGACGAGTACCCAGACTTGGGGTCTCATTCTGGGATGACTCCGATGGATTGAGACCCCTCCTGAGAACCAGCCCCCACATCCAGGACCAGTACCCGAACTTGGGGTCTCATGTCTGGGTAAGTGACAAGGCCAGGTCATATAAATGAACTAATGACATTTGGGACAAACCACTGACAATTGGTACGCAGTCAACAGAATCTATACATTATTGACACTTGGTAAACATGACTGACATTTGGGACACATCCCTGACATTGACATTTGGGAAACATTACTGACATTTGATATTGACACTTGGTAAACTTCACTGACATTTGGTTTACAGTCAGTACAAGCCATGAACCTTTGACACTTGGTAAACATGACTAACACCTTGAACACATGTTCTTTAGTGAGGCGACAGCGCCCCCATGTGGAAAATAAAAACATTACACAATGTATCCCAAATGTCACCACAAATGTATTCCGAACTGAAACTACAGTGACACCGAGGACATATCCTCGCTTGGCTCATATCAGACCCATTTTAAATCACTGATGTTGGGGTTACCTTCCCTTACCCAAATTCTAACTTTGATTTTGACCATAAAAACAATTATAACCAACTTGTACCTTGAGGAGGAGGAGGGTAATCTTGGTGCTCGTTTCCCCTTCAGTGCTCTCAGCTTGTCTCCCTGAGTGAGACTGCCTTCCTGGCTGTTTCTCTGCACACATATACAATAGGCAATTTACAACATCAAAAAAACAAGTTCCCCAAATTGAAAAAGAAAATGTGAAGTCATTCCTGTGATTACATTTGGTAAATGGACCTGTATAGCGCTTTTCTAGTCTTCTGACCACTCAAAGCGCTTTAACACTACATGACAGCATTCACCCATTCACACACTGATGGGAGGAGCCACCATGCAAGGTGCCACATCAGTATCAGAAACCATTCATACACATTCATACTCTGTAGGTGCTGTTACGGGAGCAATTTAGGGTTAAGTGTCTTGCTCAAGGACACATCGACATGGGCTAGCGGCTCGAACCACCAATTCTCTGATTGAAAGACAATCCCTGCTCACCACTGAGCCACAGTCGCCCATTTGAAATATATACACATTGTGTCTAGTTTTAATTACATCCAAGCTGTAAGATTTGTTAAGGCTGGTGTTGATGGAGAGGTCCTCCATGCTGGAGAGCAGGTGGGACACGGCTTCCTGTGTTCCTCCCTCAGAGCCAGGGCTGTGGCGCTGCTGCTGTTGACAATGTTGCTGAAGCTGCTGCCGTCGTCTCAGTCTTTGCTGCATAATCTTCTGTTTGGAGCGATGCACGTCACCCTGGACCCACAAACTGTGCTGTTTCCTAGACAAACAAGGAACACACACCATTGTTCATTGACCAGTCAAATTCTTGAGTCAGATATTATTGCTTCTCAAAAGTCTTTTCACTAATGGAGCCGCTGACAAGCCGAAAGCTATTAAGCCTCATGCAGTTGTCACAAAACCTACCATAACTACTCGTCAATGTTGTTTTTCAGTGACAATACCCTAGAGAAACAAAAAACTAATTCATGAGAAAAACTAATAATGATGAGCAGGACTTGGGAGACTTTGACCTGCTCAAGTTTCCTGTAGAAATCCTTAACCAGGGTGGAGATGTGTAATAAACCATGCCAGATAAGGCACTTCTTGCTGTTCACTTGCTTAACCTTAGCACTATTACCTATCTTTATGTCCTTGGTTTTACTTTTGTTGAGCTGTTGTTCTCTAACCACTATGTGCACTTTGAAGAGCCACTTCAGTGTGAATGATGAGAGGCCCAGATCCCACACCATGTCCCATGTCTTCCGTCTTAAACTACCATCAAATAATGGTTAATACTGGTTTCGCGCCATCTACAGTTAAACTGTTTGCTGCAGCCATTTGTCCTGCCAAGACAGCTATGGGAAGAGACCGCCTCATCGGAATGAGGCAAAGTGTCTCAGCAACTCTGCCCACCGTGTGCTTTCACTCAGTAGGTTGTATGAACAGTTAACACAAAGCAGACATAGCAGCTATTCATTTATTACAGAATGCGTTAGCAAAGCATGGCTCTGTCAGGGTTTGTCTTACTGGTTTCAAGGATGGGTTGAATGCAGAGAAGAATTTCCCCAAGGGGATTAATAAAGTGCATGTTTCTTTTTTCTTTTCTGTGTGACACCATCACACAAGCCTCCAGTGCGATGAGAACGAAGCCTCCACAGGGGCCCCGGCTGAGACTACAACTCACTCTTCTAGGAAGTTTTGCTGGTGGCCAATGATGGAACCAGGTCTGCAAATTCTGATCCATGCAATGGCCTCCGCTGCAGTGAACCGGAAGTGCTTCATCAGGTAGCAGCCAATCAGAGTGCCTGTACGACCAAGGCCAGCTGTGATTGGATAAAATATTTAAGGAGAAAGTTTGGAGACACAAGTTCATATACAATATTGTGAAAAAACTAAATCAATACACACTCAAATGTACTCCTACCTTTACAGTGCACAGCCACTGCTCCTTCAGTACTTTCACATATGTGCAGGAAGCGCCTGACGATGAGGTCAGAGGGCGTGGTCCCATCAAGGAAGAAGAGGTCATGGTGTTCAAATCCTGCATCCTCAAACCGCCTACTGTCATACAACTTTCTGTTTAAACGGACCACAGCTGTGACATCATTTTGGCAAAAGTAATCAAAATACGCCTCTGGTGCGTGGAGAGGATAACCTAGAAGAAAAACACGACTACTTTTTAGAACTGAGCAAAAGCACTTTAAAGTAATACCACAAAATATTTACAAATATTCTGTGCCTGACTGGTATAACGACCAATACTTCAATAATGGTGGAAATGTGGACTGTGTGATTTCTGATGAGAATAGAGCCATGACTTTCTCATGCTAAGTTCAAAAGAATAAATTAAATTCATTAAAACTCTATTTTTCTCAAAGCGCGACAACATGCTGGTAATTTCAGCCTGACTCACCATTCTCTATCTTACTGTGAGAGTGAGGACTGCTGAATGCCAAAACTTTTCCTGGAATGATCCAGTTCATGTCCCCATTTTCTACTCTCTAGAAACACAGACAGAAAAGAAGGAGATGCAGTGTGTGACAAGGCAGGAGCTATGGAACAGAAAAGTAATGAGCTTAGGAGGATAGGTACACTGGTATTGGTCTTTTCCCGCTTTCATACCAGAACTTTTTAGCTGTGTCTGTGCTACAAGAACAATGCTCTCTTGCTTTTTGTGTTCAGCATACAGGCACAATTGTGGTTCAGTGGTAGAGCAGCGTCGTCCTTGAATCGGTGGTTCAATCCTAGGCTCAGAAAATCCATGTATATGTGTCCTTGGGGTAAGACCATAGCCTACGTTGTATGAATGTTAGTTAGTCCTGATAGACAGGTTGTCACGGGAGATTTCAGGATCCCAAAGCAATACTCCAGACAGAAATACTGAAGAAAATGACTTTACTCAAAAAGCAGGATCAAAGCAGAAAACAGAAGGAATGCACTGGAGAGTAGTGATGGCGAGATGAAGCTTCCTGAAGCTTTGAGGCTTTCCATTCAATTGGTTCGAAGCTTTATGATGCTTCATTTGCTCTATTGGGCTACCAAGTGGACAAAACATGTAAAACAGACAATCATCAAAACGACACCATGTGTGAAGCTTTGAATTTAATAAATGAATGAATGATGTTTGTGAGGCCAATACATTAATTATTAACTTATTAATATTGTGTCTGTCTTTATGATGTAATGGCTGGGTCAAAAGGGAAAGCTGCAACAAATTGAGTAGAGGGTTGTGATGTGACTGTGGCACATTGGTTACCATACCCAACTTTCAGTAAGAGGGTCAGTGGTTTAAGCAATCTGCAAGTCCGTGTTAATGTGTAATTGAGCAAGACGCTTAACCCAGAGTTTCTGTATCCACGGTGAATATGGGTTAAATGGGAGTCGCTTTTAATGAAAGCTTTAGCTAAATGTAATGTTACTCCAGGTACAACGTTTTATTCATTTTTCATAAAAAAATAAGAACTTTCCAACAGTGCTGGGCTTTTTGAGACAAGTTCACCTGCTTTATAAAATACCCTTTCACAGACACAGATGAAGTTGGTTACAGAGACGATAGAGAGGGAGGAAATCCAATGAGTTTCGCTGCACGATCGACGTGCGATGCATGCCAGTTAGATTTGTGTCCGCCTTGCTCCCGCCTTGCTCTGATGTCATGTACACGTGTCAACAATACTCTCATGAAAGCAAGGCGGCTGTCGATTTCAGAGGCAGGCGCTACAGCAGCTCTCCACTGGCTGACTGGCCCATTGCATGATGGGAAACGCCTGGCTCTCGCCACATCAAAGAGCTGATTGGCTCTTATATCTGACAGCAAACCACGTGTTGTTGAAAATCCTTATTTTATGTGTAGTTGCAATACTTAATGCTCTGAAGTTTAATCTAAAAACATATTTTGTGTGGTTCATAATACAAAATCGGATTTGTACAACACACATCCAAACCAGTAGTAATGTTTTTCACAGACAGATGTAAAAACAACAAAGGATACAGCTACACCCACATTTCGACATGAATATATATATTTGTAATCACATGATAATAAATTCAAACGTGAACTGAAAACGACAAGTAGGCTACATATTGGAACTAACAAGAAGTATTTTATACCGTAACTTCCTGTTAATACTTTGAAGGCAGTTGAAAACTGTCCGACTTGATCGCAGTTTTTTGTCAACGCCTCCCGCAGCTGCCGCCTGCTCTCGTCTGGATTCCAGGCGAGGTGCAGCTCAAACGAACGAGCCTAATTAGTGACAATGCGGCGATGTTTTATTGAGAACTAGTTTCTTCAAAGCGATATTCGTCGCCAGTGGAGGTGACAAAGTGCTCAGTGTTGCCAGATTGGTGATGGCGTAGTATCGTACCAAAGGCTCAAAATTGTTGTATTTGGAGGATAATTATCGTGCATCTGGCAACCCTGAGATCGGTCGACCAATGACAGTTCTCTCTACAGTTAGAGCTTGCGCAAGAAGATGAATGTAAGTTACCGTTTCCACAACTTGTAAGGGCGTAATAACTAGTTTGTGAACGTGTCAGAGAAACACAAATATCCAACGAGACAAAATCCCGGACGTTTTTGGAATCCCAGCCGGACGCATTTTTTAGGTCTCAAAAAGAGGACATGTCCGGGAAAAAGAGGACGTCTGCTCACAATAACCAGCTTCGTGAGACCAAAAAACAAGATTGCGGACATCTGGTTAAGTGCAGCTGAATAACTGAGGGAAACCCTGGGTATGTTAATCCAGCTCGTGAGACAGGCCTCCGGACGCTGTGTTTTCTGTAGCCGGCGATTTCAAAACAAGATTTCAACGATTTCAACCATCGCAACCTCAAGAGTGTTCTCCCGAAATACCATCAACACATGATTTTTCCGACAAATTGCAATGTTGTAGCGATGAATAGTGTTTAAAGATATAATGAACAATACTATTATCATATTTTATCATATTTATCATCGCAATACGATTATCATAGTTTATCACATCGTAGCAATACTATAATCATATTTGATCATATTTACCATAGCAGTATCATTTTTACTATTATTCTTTTTGCAATTTAATTATTTTTTACCTTAAATTTATTGTAATTCTGTGTTATGAGGACTGAGCAAAATAAGATTTTCATTGTAAGGAATAACTGTCTGTTATCTGTGCATATAATAGTAAAAACATCTTGAATTATTTGAATCCTTACACCCCTGATTTCACAAAAGGTGGCACCACTGTTACAAGGTAATTATAAGAAGTGTCAGAAAGATCTTTAAAAAATACAGAAAACATTGCCATAAGAAGGTCATAGACAGGAATGGAATAGAAACTAACTTGCGTGATAAGTGTAAAGGTCAGTCGACTCGTCATGAGGAGTACTAACCTGCTTGTACAATGTTGTGTGTGGCAGAAAGAGGAAGCTCTATCCCTCATGATCTCACCAAGGGGGTAGCTATCTCTTGGGCTTAGAGAACTACTCATGACAGAAAGCCTGCCTTACAAACAGGTAAATATGAGAAATGTAGCTATATTAGGGATTCAACATCAGGATACTATGACCTCTGTTGCTTTAATTCTGACATCTGCACAGATCTGTTTCCAACTTTATGAGAACTAAATATTTGGCTGGAATAAAACTTTAATTTGGACTAGGGTCAAAGTATTGTTTATAGTGTTCAAATGTATGCATTTGTGTATGTTTATGGTAGAATGAGTGTGTTTGAAAATATGTCTGTCCAGTACCACAGCAGGTCGCTTGTCTCTATTTTGCTAGATCTCGTTTTCTGCGAGCTATTAGATCGCTGAGCAGGTGACGTTGTTTCACACTGTCTCAACACATTCAATGCTCCTCGTCTTTTACATAAATATCAAGTCTTATTATTATATGGAATTAAATTGCTTTCTAAGTGTATTTCATAAGAATCCATAATTGTGTCTTTTAATGGTGAGTTGATGATAGTTACTAGTGTCGGTGTGCCCTCACCTCATAATGTTCATATTCCTCCACATTAAAACTTTCAAAGTCAAAGAAAGCATGCTGTAAGGCCTGTAGGAGAGAGAGAGAGAG
The DNA here is from genome assembly GCF_023055335.1 of Clinocottus analis. NCBI lineage: Eukaryota > Metazoa > Chordata > Actinopteri > Perciformes > Cottidae > Clinocottus > Clinocottus analis. The sequence continues at coordinate 12,840,352 of NW_027175832.1, read as the reverse complement.
AGAGAGAGAGAGAGAGAGAGAGAGAGAGAGAGAGAGAGAGAGAGAGAGAAAGAGAGAGAGGAACTGCAGTAAGAACAGAAATCACTACTTTTCAGGGCAAATGTTGTATTTTGCTCTGTAACCAAATAGCTAACATCTTTTTAAATATGATGTAACAACAAAGTGTTCAAATGATTCCTCAGGTGACCACTGGACCTTTAGCTGACACAGCGTTGACTAATATCTGACAACGGGTCTGTCTTATGAGGGGTAAGTATAGGTGCTTCTTAACCACTGCACTTTAGTTTTAGTTTGGTTGTGCTTGTTTACCTTTTGTATTCCTTGTAAGCAGTCGAGAAGCGTAAGGTTGTAGAAGCACTCTCCCACTCCCGCATCCCTGCAGGACACATGAGAACACATCTTACTTTTATAGCTTTAGACCCTAATATTAATCCTGTTAATTAGCCTGTTGAGACATAACATACTAGGTGGATGGCATACAATAAATAATGGATATTTACATTTATATTACATATACTTATTGCAATTTACTATTAGATTTTGCAGTGCTTCTTCAACAACTTCTTCCCTGCCACAGTCAGACACAGTGGGCACATAGGAACAGCACTTAGCACTGCCAGACTAACAATCACTGCTGGTCCCCCTGAATGAGCACTGGAAGCGGCTTCATCCAGACACTTGTCCTGGAGCCGGAGACAGTTGCCTGTCCAGCAAAGGTACTGGAGATGGGCCACGAGAGGTCATTTTTAAATAAATGAAACGTTTTTAATTTTCTATTTTGAAAAGTTTTAAATTAATATAAAAATATGTATGATTTAAATTACGTGTTATTCTTCGACTAGCAACAAAGACGACGCCTGAGAAATTAAAGGTAGTTTTGGATGAAGCAGTGAGAACAGTAAATTTCATCAAAAGTACTCCACTGCAATTACGCCAGTTTCCCATATTATGCGCGGAGATGGGAAGCGACCACCGGCAGCTTCTCCTGCACACTGAAGTCCGGTGGCTTTCACATGATAAGGTGATCACCCGACTTTTTGAATTGCGTGACGATGTCAGGACATTTTTTGGAAACTCCTGGTTTGAACTGTCAGACCAATTCTGTGACTTCAAGTGGCTTTGTAAGTTGGCGTATTTGGACAACATTTTCTGTACTTATATGGACTCAATCTACCCCTCCAAGGAAAAGCAGTGACCATGTTTCATGTGCACAGTAAGATCCATCTATCCATCCATTTTCCGCCGCTTATCCGGGGTCGGGTCGCGGTGGCAGCACACTCAACAGACCGACCCAGGCTTCCCTCTCACCCGCAACATTTTCCAACTCATTCTAGGGGACCCCGAGACGTTCCCAGGCCAGCCGGGAGATTTAATCCCTCCACCGTGTCCTGGGTCTTCCCCGGGCCTCTTCCCAGTTGGACGTGCCTGGAAAACCTCTAATGGGAGGCGTCCAGGAGGCATCCGGATTAGATGCCCGAACCACCTCAGCTGACTCCTTTCGAAACGAAGGCGTAAAATAGAATGCCACAATATGGAAGCTCGAGTTGTGGGACAGAAGAGTAGTTCAGAACAACTACGAGTCATTTGACAATCTTTGTGAATTCCTCAATAAAGAGTAGAGGCTGATCCTGACCTCCGTGGCCAACCCTGTCTCCTACAACTTACGTTCCCCCAGAACTAATACTTATTTTCAATTACGTTGACTCGAAACGTATTTTCTCCCTGATTACGTCAGTGTTTGACGTATTACAAATACGTCTGTGATTGACGTATTACAAATACGTTGATTATACACGAAACGTTACTTATACACATATTTTAGTTTTATTGTTTATTACAAATATGTTTATAATCGTGTACTTGTGTTATTGTTTTCTTGCTTCCCTGCTAAATTTAAGCATATTTGAATTTCTAAACTCTGCGAAGGAAAAGGAAAAAAAAAGGGGGGCGGTGTGAGGCCGGTAACGAGGGCAGTCTGAAGACCGCTTGCCCGAAGGTGGCGGTAACGGCCAGTGTCGCACCGGGGTTCGGGGCGGTAACAGCCCCTCCGTCCCGCTGGGATCGGTCTTCTGTAAGTCGGGTTGTCAGCTGCAGCTGACACTGGCGTACGTTTGTGTTTTACATTTTAAAACATTTCTGTACGACCAGTACAGTTAACTAACGAGAAAAAATAATGTCAAACGGGGCGCCCTCTTGTAGTATTAAAGTAAATATATATATGAGCTCCGGAGAAAATGGACATACGTTGTCGGTTAATACATTTTTAATCGGTTAAATTCTTAAGGTGATTTAATCATCCCAAGTATATGTTTTGATCAGAGTTGTGATTAAAGGTTTGGGTGGGCCGCAGAACATTTTCCCATCTCAAATTGGATCACGGCATTCTTGAGTTTGGGAACCGCTGGCCCAGAGAATTGATTTAGTGCTGCCATTTACATTCCTTATCATACAAATTACCACAATGCACTCCAGAAATGTAATAGTGTTTTTCTTTTGTTTGTCATGTTTTTTGATTAGCACAGCTGCCCCGTGTTGCACAATGACAATAAATTACCCCTGACCTTTAATCCTTAACTTGGGTCAACCAGAATAGTAATTGCGTGTTTGTGTGTAGTCCTACCTGAATGGCAGGTAGCCTGTGTTGTTTCCTGATATCAGAGTTCTGTAGGCTTCCTCTGGGCTTCTTTTCAAATAAATGACCTATGGAAAAAGGGATTACTGTATCTATTAATAATGGGCATAGGGACAGACAGATAAAGTAAAAGGAAGACAAATAAATTAGGAGATATTTACAGCATAGGCACCGATGAGAAGCGCAGCATTTGCTCTCTTCTTCTGGTCGTAACTGGTATAGTGGACCAGTTTCTTCCTAGACATTGTGAAGGACTGATGTGACAAAAAAAAAGTCAATATCTGATGAAGAATTTGTCAAAACAACACAACTGCACACAGAGTTTGTACGGTCATGAAAAACCTGAAAAGGTCATGGAATTTTAAAATGCTAATTTCCAGGTCTGGAAAAGTCATGGAAAAAAATAAAATCCTAAAAGTCATGGAAATTTGTTATATTTATATGTTCATGTCGTTTATTTACGCTGAGTTTTAAATAATTTAATATGCTTTTAAAAGAAAGATATAAGCAGGCATACGCTCTCATACTGGCAGTGTGAATTATTCGCGCTACGAGTGAACGTATCTTAACACGTGACACGCCGTCCGCTTCCCTGAGCATTAACCAGCCATGCAAAGGGGAGCCGACATCGGAGCACTGCTGCTAGCGGAGCTACAGTGACCCCTATCTCCAGCCTTTTCGCCACAGCGGCCATGGCAACTGCTTCGCTGAGCGCGTTGCTTGCTTCAGCCAACAAGTAGATGGCGTTAACCGATGGTGCTGTGACGAAAAATTAGGTTCTCACTGCGTAGGTAATGTGGGCATTGAAGGTTGCCAATTTGCATTTTTCTTTTAAATCATCCGAAGATGCCCGCTGCTCTTTTGCCGGATGTTTCCTGATAGCCAGATCGCGGCACAATTTGCTTGTGGCGAAAGCAAACGCTCGTATCTCTGCTCGTTCGGGCTCACGCCCCACTGCAAGAGTCTTGCGTTGTTCAACGTGTTGACGCAAAGGGCCTATGTAATTTTATTTGTATGTCTATCATTCATTTGTGTCATTTATGCTATACGGTATGCTTTGTAATTCTCATTGTTCGTTTAAATACTACATTTTCTCAATTTTCCATGTGTATATACCGAGATTTCACTAAATGTTTGGTCATGAAATTTGGTTTAAAGTCATGGAAAAGTCATGGAAATCCATTGGTCAAAATGTCTAAGAACCCTGTGCACACGTTTTTTATTACCTAATGTTCATTGAATGTATGCAACAAATTTACATCACAAAGTTTTATGTCAAGTTAAGCGAGTGTCTCATTTGGTTGTGTGTATATCAGGTGTGGTGAATACCGCCCGACTTGTAGATTTTACCTTGAGCTTCACATCGACTTTGCAGCAGCATCTGTACAGCTTGGCCAGGTTGAGCGGCCCAAAGTCTGCATAGAAACTGCAACACATAAGAAAAACAGATGAATGTGTCATTCAACGTAACTCTGCTCTCAAATCAAACAGAATGAAATAAAACATTTTGATAACTTCGTGTATGAAAACCGCGCACATTGAAATGCTTGCTTCTCTATGTAAGTATAAACCATATTTCAATTCCCCAATGTTCATTTGTTTAAAGGAAAACTAATCCGATGTGTTTTTATGGGTACCTGTCTCATCACCTTATAGAACTGCTCTCCTCTAAAGACATTAGTGCCCTCAGACATCATAGACAGATCCATTTTAAACATAGAAAGAAACACAGACTTGTTTCCTTTTCAAAAATGGCAAATCATTTTTTGTTTCCTACATTTTAATGTCACTCTAGAGAAAGGCAAACAAAAGAACTAGGAGCATATTTCTGGGAATGTTTAATGAATTGAGAGTGTTTGATGTCAAATTTTTTTTAAATGGCTTCAAGATTTTCAGCTACGATCTATCATCTATCTATAACTTAAATGTTGTTTATACATCCTATACTGTTTATCCATACCTACATGAGGGCATCTTCCAATTGCCATCACTGTATGGCAATTGGACTGTATGGCAACTGCTTCGCCGAGCTTCAGCCAACAAGTAGACGGCGTTAACCGATGGCGCTGTGACGAAAAATTAGGTTCTCACTGCGTAGGTAATGTGGGCACTGAAGGTTGCCAATTTGCATTTTTCTTTTAAATCATCCGAAGATGCCCGCTGCTCTTTCGCCGGATGTTTCCTGATAGCCAGATCGCGGCACAATTTGCTTGTGGCGAAGCAAATGCTCGTATCTCTGCTCGTTCGGGCTCACACTGCCTTGCATTGCATGGGCTTGAGCATGATCTCTGGAATGTGTGAGTGATGCTCACCTGGTGCACCGGCTTGTCACTCAGACTTACCTCTCGTATGGGACCTCCTCATCCAGGCTGAAGTAGTGCGTGTTGACTGTACTTTTTGGCTTGACACGGAGGGTGGCAAAGTAAAGCCGGTCTGTGGTGTACAACCAACACAGACAGACAGACATATATGTCTTACCATCGACAAATCTAGAGTACTAAATGGCAAATGAGCTATTAGCCAAATGTTTACAATGTACCCACGTACAGACCACTAGCACTGCGTTACTTTTAAAAGTGAGGATTCTCAGGCAGGTTTCAAGCCTTCAGAACGTTTTCTACTTTCTAAGATGAATTAGGATGTTTCTTTGCCAGGGATAATGGTATCTTCAGAAAACATAACTCACACTCACGACAAATATGCACACATGATGTCAGTTGGGCTTAATAAAGGGTTAGAAGGCTACCTCATAGATGTAGTGCTGTGTGACAGTCACTGGACTGGTCTATAACATGACATATATATATATATATATATATATATATATATATATATATATATATATATATATATATATATATATATATATACATATATATGTGTATATATATACATACATACATACATACATACATATATATATATATATATATATATATATATATATTTATACATATATATATATATATATATATATATAAATATATATATATATATATATATATATATATATATATACACACATACATATATATACATACATACATATAATATAATAAAATCACCTAAACAGAAACATTGTATATGAAACTGAGAACCAACTGGAATCTGTGGTTCTCAATTGTGCAGTTATTGTAATCTATTGACCACACCAGACGCGACTCAAAAACGCATCTCTAGCAAAACCATTGTTCTCTTATATGTACCCACGTACAGACCACTACCACTGTGTTACTTTTAAAGAAGGCCAACTCATAGATGTAGTGCTGTGTGACAGTCACTGGACTGGTCTATAACATATTTATATATATACATATATACATATATATATATATATATATATATATATATATATATATATATATATATATATATATATATATATAGATAGATAGATAGATATTCATATATATATATATAAATTATATATATATATATATATATATATATATATATATATATATAATCAACAGAAACATTGTATATGAAAGGATTTTGAGTATTATATCAACGAGAATCTGTGGTTCTCAATTTCTCAATTGTGCAGTTATTGTAATTTACTGACCACACCAGACACGACTCTCAAAAACGCATCACGAGCAAATCCATTGTTTTCTTATGGTACGCCTTTCTTTTTTAAATTTATATTTTATTAGTCTTTAAAATCTCACAGACATATATTTCAATTTTTTTGTATCTACGTATGTGGCACACAGTAAACTTTTTGTCTTACTATTCAAGTAAAGAAATGAGGAAAAAGAGAAGTAAAAGATAACAAACAAACACACATATCAATAAAGAAACAATACCGTGGTAACAAAACTATAAATAAAGCAGGGAGAACTCATTCAGTCAGTTTGTGTAGTATGAACAGCGGGGAATTCAAAAGAAAATGGCAACCTCCGACGAGGCACTAATATTAGCGGTATTATATTAATTTAATTACGAAGAGCTTTACAATTGTAGATGAAACACTACTGCTCAGAAGACGCTCGAACTGACACCTGCTCAGCCGAAAGTACAACTGTCATCGAGACCCAATTTGCGGGATAGACGGTGGTATTCGCCATACTCTTTCCTTTTTTTTAATATCGTGAACGAAAAACCTCTGCTCTTTAGGGTTTTTTTCCTCCTTATCCCACAACACAGCATGGGCAAAAGAGCGACGTCTGCTTGAATCCATTTAGTAAATTAGGTTTTATTGCCCGGTTGCGCAGTGCGCACGCAGGCCCGCTCCACAGGTGCTTTTTCCCGGCGTGTTTCTCAAAGCGTTTTTGAAGCGGCTGCGCTTTTAAAAGTCACGTCTGGTATGATTGGCCCGAAGTGGTATTTTTCTTAGGTATCAATGTGATATGACACTCATTGTCAGTTTTTAGTTACTCAACAGGTTTTGATTCTGAATATGATTCTAAATTATATGTTTTCCAATGGAAGTCTCAATGTCCATGTTGAATCTATTAGCTACATTAGCTTACAGTTAATTAAATTATTATTACTTAAAATAACATCAATTATACATAACTTTATAAAACTATAAATAATCAATTACACGCAACTTACCTTTAATGAATTCTGAAGCACAGTACTGTTCATTATCTTCTGCCATTTGATTCTCTGACATGTGATCAGCGAGAAAGAAACGTTTTAGATCCAATATAAAGTCTTCTGTTCAAGTCTATATGAAATAATAACGTTTATCCGGGTTGTCTCTTAAAAGGATTCTTGAGATGTGTCCAGCAAATCCCGAGTTCTGTATAAAATATAATAATCTACCAGGTCTGTCAATACTTGCAGTTAAAACTCCAAATAGAATTTAACAAAACCCCAACCATTCATCTCCCTCAGATATTTACTGTTGAAACTGAATAGTTCCAAAGAAATGATCCACCCGTGTCTTAATTAAAACATTTCCCAAAAAATTCCAGCAAACAGTCGGAGAGCTGAGGCACCAAACCGCCCAGAGTCAGACTGAGCTCTAATCTCTCTGCTGTTCTGCACACACACACACACACACACACACACACACACACACACACACACACACACACACACACACACACACACACACACACACACACACAGTAGGCTAAAACCATAGGAAACTGTGCACGTAGTATACTGCTGTAATCTCTGATTTACTGAGATGTAAATGTACATATATTATTTTTAAATTGTAATTATTTTCCATGCCAAATTGGTATAACTAGTATTTTATGGTATGAATGAATGTGGACCTCCTATATGTTCTCTGGACTGACTATAATAAGAATACTGATCGTAATAATACTGGTAATAAGACGTGTACTTGTTTATCATACAAACCCTGCCGACTGACATGTGGCCCGAGAAAGGGAGTTCGGTCCTTCATCAAGGGTGTGGAACACACTGGGTGCCACATGTCTGAGCTCCCTGACGGCTCAGCTGAGCTGTGAGATGCACATGGCCTACTAAATCTGTTACAGCACACAGTATGTGGTGATAATACACTCGCCGTTCCTAAATCTACGGCCGTCTTGGTCAAAGCTTCCACACAAAGAACTTAAACATCTACGCCATAAATTGTCATACAAAATGAAAACTAAATTCTTTCTATTTTATTGTCATATATTTACATCTATTTTTGCTTTCCCACATGTTGTGGACATTGGTTCATTGTGTAAAACTGTCCACACAAAGCAGAAGAACACCTTACTTCTATGTCATCCAAACCCTTTCAAAGTCCAGCTTCCTTCTTCCCAGCCTTTCTCTGGGTGCATCCCAAGTCTCTTAACTGTCTTTTCCTTGCATCCTAGTCCCTCCCACCAGGGATGCATAGAGAGACCTAGAAAAGCATGCAAGGAGAGAGGACACAAAGAAATATGTTTTAAGAGACATGAGATGTCCTTTCCTCTGAAGCGTCACTTGAAGCAACGTTGGTTTCTGATAATCTTATAATGTTTTCAGTTAATTTAATGGAGTTGAACTACTGCCTTTACTAATATAGACACAATTTAATTCAGTTTATTTAGCTTGGTTGTGTTACATTCTGTTTTACTTCTTACTCTGAAACTCTGAGACATATGTGTTTGTCTATGGGATGTTGTACTATTCTTAGTACTTAGCTTCATCTGCTCTATTTAGCCGATTAGACATCAGATTAACAGACAGAAGGAAGTGAGCAGGGTCACTATGGAGGACACCGGCACCATGGACACCAACTGAATTACGGGATAATAGAGAACTGGTTGATCCCAATGATCCTATACAGAGAATGAAACAATATATGGACAATGTAATAATCAATGTTTAAGGTGGAAATTGATTTAATTATTAATTATTTTATATACATTTAACCGGTTTAGCCCCTGAAAAGGGACGGAAGATAAATCTGAGCCTTGAGATGATTAATGGAAGAGGAGAGAAGAGAAGAAAAACAAAACAAAATTGTATGTCACAAATCAACCAGAGTGTTTGCATGAGAAAATTAATGTGTACATGAATGTGTAAATAATGAGTACATGAACGTGTACATAAATGTGTACATGAAGTGCTGTTGACCTTTCCGACTTGTTGGTCTCTGGCCTTCCTGCTAAATACTGCATGATATGGATTGATTCTATTTGGTAAGTATGATGTAAGACAAGTTTCATCTTGAGCAGAAATGTAACAGCATCTGTCTGATGACAGAAAGCACATCATGTTTAGATGATGGGTGTCACACTTTGTTGCATTTCATGTGGACTGATTGATTCACAGAGTTCACTCCTCTTATGAAGCATCACAGCTCTCAAAGGTCTGAAAGATCAGTTCCCAAAGCAATTGCAGCTTATATGTCCTCTTCCAGGAAATTATTTTCATTCAGAAGATTTGGCAAAACTCCGGAAAGAGTGTAAGACAGCAGCGGAATCACAGGAGGAACAGAAGTGTGAGGAATGTGGAAGCAATTCTGTTATCATTACATGCTGTTCCTGTGAGCTGCTGCAAGTCACACGGCCACTAGCATCCAATGAGAGCACTTCTCAAACTGGGACGGAGTTTTGGCTGGAATAAAAATGTGTGGCTGTAATAATAATGTGTAGCTGTAATAATAATGCGTGGCTGTACCAATACGTGGCTGTAATAATATGTGGCAGTAATAACAATGCATGGCTAAACAATGTTCCAAAAACCAATCAGGTGCAGAACACTAGATGTAGAAATTGAATTGACTGCACTTTAAAAAATCCGCTTCAGCAGGCTTTAGTAGAATGTATCATTCATTTCATTTAAATATATATATATATATATATATATATATATATATATATATATATATATATATATATATATCCTCCTGAATTTAAGCCTTGACTTGAAAAGTGGAATGAAAGTACTGCTGAACGTCCACTGAACTCATCACATAATCTAGAAACCCTTCATTCTTTATAAATGTGGGAAGAAACTTGCTGTGTTTTTACAGGGTTTTTTTGTTCCATTTTGTAAAAGACAGATTCTCAAACTCGGGCCCTCTTTGTCAAAACATAAACTCTTCTATGGTATCTTTCTACATGCCGACTGCACACTGATGTGCTAAGTATGAAACACTATGAGCCCATCTGGAGTCTTTGCATGTGTGCTTTTACTTCATATTGTTACATAATGTCAATGTATTTATTCTCAATATACTTGAAACAGTTTCTGACACAATGCCTTTAAATAAAGATGACATGAACATAATTATTGTATTTTACTCGACACAAAATACAATATAGTAAAACTACAGTCCTCTCCCCCTCCAATAAGCTGTGCAGTGAATTCACTAAAGCTCACGAGGGTTCAATGGTTTGTTCAGTACCAGTTGTTGTGTCTTGGCAAAAGACTGTAATACATGTCATGGTGAAAGTACTACTTGTATTTCTCTTTAGTCTTCCGACCCCTAGAAGCGCTTTAACACCACGTGACATCATTGTTCACAAAACAGTATAATAAGTCAGACAGAATATATAATATTTACATTTGCAACACATTTTGGCACGAAAAAAAGAAGTTGTAACCATTTCCCCCAAATGCCTTTACATGTTGTAATTGCTTTCCAGTCCAGCAAAGCACCAGTTACCATAGATCACTGGTTGCAGTGATGTCCCCCATGTGAAATATGTTTCCAGCCACGTACCCCGACCAGTGCAAATCAATTTTGGTAAAAATGAAGATGTAATACACAGCTTGTCTGATTTAATATTGACTATATACAATTCAGTTTATGAACACACACATATGTTCTTGCCTTCGCGTGCTCCCATTTGAGAACCACTGATAGATATTCATTATTGAACCACAAATCCTTGTATTTGGGTTCTACATTTTCCTTTGTTCCCTCCCCAGTTCAAATAGTGCTCTTCGGACACTTAACTTCTACTTCTATTGTGACATTTTAGGAATAGCTTTGCTTGAACAACACACCTGTAAATATTATTCTATTAATGAAGCTATTATTGTGCACATGGGACCTGTTCCTATATGAATCAAATGTTGCTGGTCCGATCCCCGGCTGTAACAAAGTATCCTTGAGTCAGACCCTGAACACCATGTTGCTCCACAGTGCCTCGCTTCAGCCCACTGCATGCTAATGCTTCGGATGGGTTAAATGCTGAGGTAAGATTTCATATCTGTATGTATACGTCAATTAGTATAAAACATATACATTATCTTTCCTAAAACCAGCTATTTATAGAAGTTATTGTATTCATTATCTCTTTTTATTATAAAGACACACACGCTTGTGTCACCATCATGATCATTTCTCATAATATTTATGGTATAATAAATACATGTTCTCAGTAACACGTAATCATATTTGGCCCTGTGCTTTCAAACAGCTGAACAATAGAAAACAGCAGAGAGAGAGAGACAGAGAGAGAGAGAGGTGATGTCACCCCGCGCCAGCCGCTCGAAGCCTGTGCGTGATGCACCGCCCACCAGTACGCACTGTCCGGGAGGATGAATCCACACACTTTTATTTTATTTAAGAAATCTGTCTCGAACATAAAAATACTATGAACCAAGATCCTTTTCACCACCAGGAGAGGAAAGGTGACGCAGGAAACAGACGATGACCACTTTGGTTTTTTTACTTAGAAATATTTGTTGTTTTCAGCTCCTCTTCAAGGATTGGAGATGAGGCGAGGGGACAGGAGCAGAGGAAGCAGAGGGAGGATGTAAGGCTTTGGGTGGATCCTGTACGAGATGATGCGACAAGGAGGCTCCGTGTTTCACTGCAGATGTTGACGCTCTTCATATTTGGGAAATTCTTTCTTCTTATTTGAAATGATGACTGATAAATAAATAAATAACACACACACACATATATATATATATATATATATATATATATATATATATATATATATATATATATATATATATATATATATATATATATATATATAGACTTCTCTTTCATGCACATTGAGTCTTATTGTAGCAGTGTGCTGGTTCAGGCTGTGGTGGAGCATATGGCTAAAGCGGCACGGCTTGGTCTACACGATCTTACTGCTCATAGAATGTCGGAAAGGGTACATGAAAAAAAAAGACTTGTACGTAACATTCCTGAAGAGACATTGTGTGTGTCAGCACTTGCCAATATTGATTTAAATGTAAACAAAGAGTTAGTTGTTCATATGTATTTGTGATCATGTGCCTGAGGTACAGTGGTGTGTTTACAGTACTGCAGTGCCTGTCGGATGCTTCTTCTTCTTCTTCTTCTTCTTCTTCTTCTTCTTCTTCTTCTTCTTCTTCTTCAGTTATTGAACACTATATCATATCAATATCATCATTGTTAAAAATTATATTTTTTGTTGTTGCCCGTTGTTTGTTGTGTTTTTCATGAGGAAAATGACACCATTTGGCATAGGAAGGACATTTATACGGCATCCTATATGAAACGTAACTTTTTGCACAATGGTGCCTTAAAATTTTCTGTTTCAGCCAGATGACGTGATTCCGATGCCCTGCAGGTTTTCATCTGTTACCATTTAAATCTGGTCTTACACTCATTTAGATCACTACAGGCCGGGCTGACTGTAATGGCTGCCTGCTTCCTCTGTCCTTGACATGTCAGGAAAAAAGAGAGATAAAGAGAGATACAATAATATCTGTTTCTACTTGTGAATACATACTCTAAGGGCAGGCAGTTGTACACAGTGGATTGCTGTGATGAAGTATAGTGCACAATGTTTCAGGTTTAGTTATATATATATATATGTTGATAGTTATTGAGGATTTCTATAGATGATACTGGAGAAGCTGTGAAAGTACCGACTTACAGAAATACATTGCTGCTGTATGCTGGTAAGAGAACAACATGAGAGACAAAAGGATGCTTTAAACCTATTTGCAATTTGTATATTTAGTTGAAAGTGTATTATTTGGACTAATAATCAAATGTAGAAATAAAAACGATATAGGAAGTTCAACCTCAGCACACTCTACCTTAAGGTTACTATCCCGGTCTCTCCTCGTCAGGGACTCTGGGCGCCTTCTCTCAGTGTTCACAGTGGAGCTTGATTTAAAATCAGTCAATTAAGGCGCGCAGTGAATGCCAAGAGGGAAGCCTTGCTGCTCCAGAAGGGCTGAAATGGGTTTAGGAATGCTACATGTGAGGCTGTGTTGCATAGAGCTTCTGTACAGAATGCCTCGCTCCAGAATGATCATCTTAGCTAAGTTAGCTAACAATGTTTAGTTCAGCTAAGTTGGCAAACTATGTATATCTTAGATAACTTAGCCAACTATGTTTAGTTCAGCTAAGTCAGCTAACTATGTATATCTTAGATAATTAGCTCCCTATGTTTAGTTCAGCTAAGTCAGCTAACTATGTATATCTTAAATAAGTCAGCTAACTATGTATATCTTAGCTGAGTTAGATAACTATGCATATCTTAGCTAACTTAACTCATTTATGTATATTCTAGCTAACTATATCGCAGGGCTTGAAAAATGTCCAAAGTGGTGTCTTGTACAGTTTAACGTTCAGAATGACAGTTTACTTTTAATTGTTAATGCCTTTAGTATAAATACATGTAATTAACAGGGATATTGGCTTTGCTTCCTCATTGACTGTGCTCTCACAGACCTCATTGCTGAATGTGTAAAATGGTTGCTAATGTTACCTGCACCAGACATAGGGGAAATCTGGACCAGCAGCAACGGTTACACAGGCTAGGTAGCACTGTGTAGCCGGTAATTGTAATTGTAAACGAACAGAGAGAGGACCAACTTATTCATACTGCTCAGGCTCAGAGCTGGATTTATTCTGCACTCAATAACAGATCAAAACCTTTACATTTAATATACAAACACATTCTGGTTAACACTCATTTAAAACACATTTTCCTCTTACAAACTGTTGTGTAACACTGGAGGTCACGGACGGAGCTAGCTAGGTAGCGTTAGGACGTTTATCCAAATCGTTAGCTACAAACTGAAGTAGAACACCTTTTACACATACCTCCAAATCATATTAAAACATTACAGAACATTTACTCCTTAGATAGGAGAGGACCAATTTATTCATACTGCTCAAGCTCAGAGCTGGATTTATTCTGAGCTGCGCAGGAGCTGCGCTTGTAGTTACGTCCTCCCTCACAGATCCACAGCAGCACCACAGCGCCATCTACTGACGTGATACATGTATTGAATTATTTCAAGAACGCGACAGTGGTTTAATTATTTACAAGAAATGAGGGGGGGTGGGAGGGGAGGGGGGGGGGGGGAGTTCTGTGTTAATATAACTAACCTGTAGTATTTCCAAGCTACTGCACTAACAATTGGAAAAACAACCATATTCCCTCATTTGTTGTGACCTTATTAAACCCAATATGTATTAAAGCCCTGAAGTGGTAACCTTTCCCTATGCCTTAAAGTGGACTTGCACAGTTGATGACAAAATACATGTGAAAGCTTGACTGGAGTGGGGGGCACTGAACAGCTGTGTAGCGGTAGGGCGTGACTTAAGACCGAAAAGAGTGACAGTCACACTAAATGCGTGACACTTTGCTCGTCCTGAGTTTCTCCCGCGACTGTCTGTTTGGGGTAAATAGGATGTCTATGCAGCGAATAGGTTTATAGATGCGCTCCTTAGCGCCATCTTTCGTCGGGGAGTTTGAAAAGGAACAAACGCACCACAGATTTTTTTTTTGCCGTGAGATATTGGTTGTGTGGCGTGTCAAAACATGGAAAAGCGTGTGTCACACGGCGAAACCGTGAGAGTTGGTAGTTCTGCAATAAAGAAACAAAAAACTGTATAGCTGGAATGTCTTGTGTGAACACTAGAGGGTGCTGGTAACCTGTTTATCAACACCCCATGAAGATAATAATTTGCAATATCTCACTTAAATGGCCAAAACAAGCTACCAGAGCATTATCATGAGAATTATTTACAGAAATTGACCAGTCTACATCACTAAATGTTTTCTCCTGGTACCAAAACAAACTGGATGTATATTTTTTAAGGATCATTTACCCTGATGAGATGATTGATCATTATTATAATTATGAATCTATTTAATTGCTCTATGAATACATTGTCTTGAATCAGATGTAAAATTAATTAAAAACAATTATTTATCATCCAATGTGTTTCTCACAAATAGGTTACCTTTTTAGGCTTCCCTATCTATAAAAATATTGTTGTATGTTGTCTGTTCTTTTCTTTGTCAGTATACCCCTCAATTTCAATTTAAAAAATGGTGAAAACCAACCTCAAGAGAATTATATAAACAAATAAAAGGTTGTTGTGTTACCTAACTATTACTGACAGGTATTAGAGCACATCTCTTAAATACATTTGTTTTATTTATTTTTTTCATTTTAATATCATTAACTATAGTAACATCCATGGTGTTACGGGTCAATTTGGACCATGTATATCTACTTCAAGAAAAAGCCTAAAAAGTTTTTTTCAGCAATATAACTTTAAGACAAACACAAAATGAAAAGCAGAACAAGTCATAAGACAACATATAGATTTACACGGTCAAATAAACAACAACCAATCAAGCGAATCTTATTTTTTATAACTGGGTCTAAACCGACCCTAACAATACGAACATGTTTTTGGTTTTATTTAGTTGAAATAGCTGACAAAGTCAAAAAAACCTTGATGCACTAAACACATTTTACGTAGTTCTTTTATGCATTTAAAACCTAAAACCGGTCGGTGCCAACCCGCACAGGAGGAAGGTTATCTCAGTATATTGTGTGACTAAAGACATTTTATGACAAGAATGTATTGTTGTTTAGTGTGACAGATAAACACGAACAGAAAGGGAAAGAGCTGGAGAGTCAAACTTATGACTATTTTCAATTCATATTTTAGGCAGAGAATGTTCAATTTATTTTAATATATTAAAGGAGTAATAGTGCATTTAGTCATAGTGGCTTGTTAAATAGATCCATTATATTAGGGGGCACCCACACATGGCTCACATTTCTGCACTAATTCTGTTTTTTTTGTGTGCAAAAAAATAGCTTATCGGTTAGCTATTTAGTGGTAACTAAATATTAGTTATTTTTTGCACGGATATAACTTTACTTTCATTGTTCTAAGTGATTGTTAATTATATAGTTAGGTATGACAGAGTAATCTGGTTTACTTAAAAGTGATTGCAATTTTCTTTATTCATAAAAGCACAGATGGAGTCACAAAATGATATTATTTACAGAAAAAGTTTGAGATACAGCTCTATGTTGTCAGCTCAGTTGTCAGCTCTGTGTTGTCAAACCTAGGGGAGACACTGGTACTATGATATGGATGTGTTGATTATTTAACTGGTCTCATACATCATAAAGTTAATGTTTTTTTCTGCTGTTTTCTGGCTCCATACCCTCCTTAAGCTTATAGTTCCTCCATCGTCAGTAAAACGAAAAAAGTGATTGTTTCTAACAATAGAGGTCAGATGGAATAAGTTAACAGCATAACGTCCTGGGAATCAGCATCACCAACAACCTGAAATGGTCCTCACACATTTCCATCCTGGTGAAGAAAGCTCATAAACGGCTGTATTTCTCTAGAAGACCTTAGGAAGGCTAAATTATTGTGCCACGTTCTCGTTAACTCTTACAGAGAAGCAATAGAACACATCCTGACTGGAAACATTACAAACTGTCATGGGATGTGTACGGGACAGGATGGGCTACAGTGGGGGATCAAAACCACCCAGAACATCACTAGTATCATCTACTAATCGTCAGGGATGTTGTGAGAAGAGCTACAGAATATTAAAAGACAAAACCCACCAAGCTACAAGCTGACCTGCTGCTGTCTGGAAAGAGATGCACAAGTATCAGCTGATGAATCATAAAACACGGGACGAGATGTTAAAAACTGTCCATTGTGCCAGTAGATGGTATGCACTCACATGAGCTTCGTCGTGATGTTGAAAGAGTGGCATGGGAGGTTTACTTAAGCTGGGTTATGATGTCACTTTTGGGACACATCCTCAGTAGTGTGCCTTCAAATCAGTGGGTGTTTCGGCCTTTACTCACTAAACACCCTCATCAAAGGTGGCCAGCCGAAGGGTGATCAGGCCTTAGCTTGTGTCCCATGCCCAAATAAGATTTCCCACAGGACTATGCAAGGCAGGGGCGTCCTCTTCCCTGAGCCGGCTCTACAGCTGACCGCCTACCTTATATGCCCTCCTTAAGTTGGAGGGATCTGAATTGTGTTGGGTAGGGGTGGGAGGGTCATGAAGTTATACCCCAGCAAGGGTCCTTCCGTTTGATCCAGATCCACTGGCTGCCTCTTTCAGCTGCTTGAGAAAGTGCTCTAACGTTCTGCCGCAGAGCCTGTCCATGGATTCCAAGTTCTTTCAGCAACCTGATGGTGGAAGAAGCCACAAATCCTCTGCATCCCACTTCAACTGGCCAGACTTTTGCATTCCAGCCACGTTGACTTGCATCTGCTGCCAGCTCTGTGTAACGCAGTTTCTTACGCTCGTAGGCCTCTTCAACAGAGTTTTCCCACGGGACTGTGAGCTCTATAATGTACACAGCCTTTCTTGAAGGGGACCAGAATACCATGTCTGGCCTAAGGTTGGTAACCGCAATCTCAGATGGAAAAATTAGTTGCTGGCCAATATCGACAAGCATCCTCCAGTCCCGGGCCATGGCTAGGTATCCAGATTCTGGCTTCGTAGGAGGATGCTTGGGCCTTTTCTGTCCCTCCCGGATGAATGTAGTTGTTTTAGTCGGCTTGCTTGTTTTTGGGGGTAATGAATTGGTTGCAGTCCTCTTTGTCTCAAGTGCTGCAGCCAGACTCTTGAGGACCTGATTGTGCCTCCAGGTGTAACGGCCTTGTGAGAGGCTGGTCTTGCAACCTGTCATTATATGCCTGAGAGTCGCTGGAGATGGGCAGAGGGGGCAGGTCGGGTCCTCGCCATACCATTGATGTAGGTTTTTTGGTGATGGGAGTACATCATAAACAGCTCTTATGATGAAGCTGATGTTGCTTGCCTCCATTTTCCAAAGCTCACTCCAGTTGATCTTTCTCCTCTCCAGGCCTTCCCACCGCGTCCATTGCCCTTGTTTTGCAAGAGAGACAGCCTTTGCATTTCTTGCAGTCTCCTCCTGTCTGCGCACCTCCTCGACCACCAGCTTCCTGCGTTCAGATGTTGTCGCCTTATGGAACGTTGGTTTGCTTGCTGCCAGGCCAAAGCCTCCTCTTCTATGCTGGATATTCCCTACGATGTCTTGGTGTCTCAGTGCTGATGTTGCTTGCTGCACAGCCTTGGATGATGTCCATTTCCGTCCAGTTTGTAGGGGGGGTGCAGCCTTGCTAATGGTCTGGTCTTTGGAGTCCTTCAATGTCATCTGAAGTCTAACTTTAGAGCACTTGTACTCCTCTGTTAGACTTGTAAGAGGTAGTTCAAGGACCCCTTTGCCATAAAGGCCGATGTTGGTCAGACATCGTGGGAAGCTGACCTGCTGCTGTCTGGAAAGAGATGCACAAGTATCAGCTGATGAACAGCAAACTTCAGAACAGCTTTGCTCTGGCTGTCATACTCCTTTACTCAACCTCCACCCTCCACATATAAAGTGTAGGGCTGCAACTAACGATTATTTTAATAATCGATTAATCGGTCGCTTATTTTTTCGATTAATCGGATAAAAAAAAAGAATTTTAAAGCATTAGTTTGCAACCTTTTATTACAAAAACAGAACTAACTGTGCAAATTCATTATTAATAATTCATTATTCACAATAAAGAATTCATAAAAAAATAAAGAAATACAAATCAGAAAACTTAACAGGATTTGTCAGAACTTGTTCTCTACACTCACAGACATGCACACTCACAGACGCACACACTCACACACATGCACGGACACACACACACTTGCAGACATGCACATTCACACACATGCAGACACACACACTCACAGACATGCACACTCACACACATACAGACTCACACACACGCAGACACAAACACAGACATGCACTGTGCATGTCTTTGAGTGTGTCTGTGTAAGTGTGCATAATGCACACTTACACAGACACACACTCACAGACATGCACACCCAGAGACACACACGCACACGCACACTCACAAACACACATTCACAGACGTACACACTCAGAACTCAGAGAAAAAGAGATGAGAATTCCAGAAGTAACCACTCAATGTATCAACCGATAACTTACGGACTGCACTTTACCTAAACAAAGGTTGTTAATTAGATATTGAACTACAAATCCCAGCAACACTTCCTCTGCATGAAGCCTCATTATATCGGACTGTTGAACGTATATCTGCGTTCTTCACCTCTGAGGAGATATTTATGCGTTGCTTCTCTTGAAGCCTCCGCTGTATTTTAAAACGAAGATGTTATCTAACCCAACAGCGCGGCTCAAACTCGGGGAATGAACGAATGAACGAATGAGCTGTTACGTTATTGTACACTCAACGCGACTATACAGTGACATACGAGAAGGTACAGCACGCTGCAGAAGCTCCTGGACCTTCAGTCTGCGGTGCTCCGCTTCCCTCAACTGTTTTGTTCAATACTCAAACATCTCCGCGACTTATTAAGCGGCGTAATAATCGCGCGACACAACGAATCGATGATGAAATTCGTTGCCAACTTTTTTGATAATCGATTTTTATCGATTCCTTGTTGCAGCCCTAATAAAGTGTGTCCATCATTTGTGCGTGTATGCTTTCTTATGTAGCAAAATGGGACACAACCAGTTGTGCAACTCTGTTGTACAACGACAGTCAACGAAGCATTTAACTCTGTATCATTTAGAGACCAGCTGTGTAATTGTAGAAAGCCTGTGTGAGTAATATCAGGGACAAACACCATCATTGTATGATTGTCATGATTTGGGACATATTTAATTAATGGACAACAAGTTAATCATTATGACAATAATGCAACTATACAACCAGTTGTATAAACTGGTTAATAGGCAGTGCCTGGTTCCCCATGGGACCTTTTTGAATACTCAATATCTCAGTGTGCAGGTTTTTGTTGGTTTGCTTGTGGGCTACTTGATCTTGCGAGATCATTCTGCTAGATTTCCATGCTTATTTTTGATCCTGTGACGGCAAGTCAGGCACAAGACGCCCAGTAGACAGGAATGCGAGAGGAACTTTCCGTCGGAATTTACATCGTCACTAAAAAGACAATCTACGTCATCTTCTCCCAAAGGTGGCTGACGACATCACACATGTGACATTCATGAATCATCGGAATACAGAGATATGACCACAACAACGTTTGCTCCCTGAGATGTTAGCTATGAACAGAGTTGAAAGGAACAAACATCAAAGAGATGCACGACGCAGCAGTATAATATCAATGCCAAGCTGGTCATGAGTAATATTTTTAAAATTAAAATATAATAGTGAAATGTTGTTAACGAGACACCAAATGACAGCATCTGTTGCTGGATATACAGCGAGCCATGACTGTATTACTGTTTGTTGCACCATTTAGTTAAAAAAAAAAAATCGACAAGGTTAGTTTCCCGTCCCAGTTTGATGACGCTTCCTAAAGGAGGGTTGGGCCACACCTTTGTTACACCAATCAACAAAGTGTTCATGTGCGTTCCGGATTGCGTTGTTATAATATTTCCAACTGCACCTGAAGGCAGCGGGAGAGAGAGGTGGAGTGAGAAGTCGAGGCTGAACAACAGGGAGAGGAGGGGAAGAGCGCGAGACCAGCCGCTTGCGCACAGAAGGCTTGTTTACCACAACCTAACAGCTATTGTGCGGTATTGGCGCAACAATAGACACAATCACATTCGATGCATGTCCTTTCTTTAAGATATTAACGTTGTTCCACCAGCACTTCGTCGACTCTGTCTAAAACGACGGAAATTTGCGCCTGTAGCTAGCTCAGTTACCGTTCAGACGAAAAGGGCATCTCTCTGTCTTCTACCGTGCAGCACGATCCTAATCTCTGGATGACACTTTGCGGGTGGACGTTTGGGAACTGTTTCTGCAAAACCTCCCGCTGCTCGACAGACCTACGGGTCCTGGTTCTCTAACAGCATCAGAAGAGGGAAAAGCACCGAGCTGTCAACATGAAGTTCACAGAGCATCTCTCGGCTCACATCACGCCGGAGTGGAGGAAGCAGTACATCCAGTACGAGGTGAGCTAGCTGTTAGCAGCACGAGCCCCTGCTGGGCGCGATGGCGACATGTCGT